>NW_027325769.1:0-303116 GCF_048418805.1 Vulpes vulpes
CATTCACTGTGTTCCGACAGTAAGAAAGATACAGCGATCCGCCGACGAGAGCTCTTAGAGTCCATCTCTCCAGCTTTGTTAAGCTACTTGCAAGGACATGCCCAAGAAGTAGTATTAGATAAGTCTGCATGTGTGTTGGTATCTGACATTCTGGGAGCTGCCATTGGAGATGTTCAGCCTGCCATGGATGCCATTGCCAGCTTGGCAGCGACAGAGCTACATCCCGGAGGCAAGGACGGAGAGGTAATGGCTGTTGCAAGACAGGTGGAAAGTGGCAGTGTCGCAGAAACCCCAGGCACTGAGAACATTGCTTTCAAGAGAATTTTAATGCTTGTTGTCTGAACTCACCCCATCCTTACAGCACATATGATCATTGTGAATTCAAAATCTGGTGCCATTACCACACCATCTTTCTCAGAATCATCCTATGACTTCATATTGCCTACAGAGGAAAAACAGAATCTTCTTAATGTGGCTCTCTGTTGTCCATAGTTGGCCCCAGGCTGCCTTTCTAGCATAGCAGAAACAGGCAGAGGGAAGAGCACATGCTCTTAAATATGTTTTGAATTTGCTTTGGATTTTGGCACCTTTCTGCATTTGCACATGTGTCTTTCCTCAGCCTGGATGCTACCTGTGTCTCCATTTTGCTGTGCTGTCACTATAGAAGGCCTCACTCATCCTATAGGCTCCCCAGAATCCTTCTCATCAAAGTCTTCCCCCAATTCCCTCGCATTAAGAAAGTCTGCTCTTGGGGATCCCTGGGGGCTCAGCGGTTTTGCCCCTGCCTTTGGCCTAGGGCGCAATCCTGGAGTCCCGGGATCAAGTCCCGCAGGGCTCCTGGCATGGAGCCTGCTTCTCCCTCTGTCTGTGTATCTGCCTCTTTCTTTCTCTCTCTCTCTCTCTCTCATAAATAAATTAAAAAAAAAAAAAAAGTCTGCTCTTTCTGATATCTATTGCCTATGTTATTTGGCCTTTGAGTAACTCTGCCTTACATCTTAAGTTCATTGATTTCGTGCACCTGATTTGTGTGAGGCAGTGGTCAGCACTGCTCTCTCCGCCCCCTCCCAAGAGCTTACTGTTTTATTGAGCACGTTATTTAAATGAAGATGTGCACAGATAATGACCTAAGTGAGGACTGAGATAAGTGCTGTGAGGGAAACCTGTGGGTTCTGTGGGACTGTCAGAAAAATGGGAGCCAGCGTGTCCCTCAGGAAGGCTTCCCTGAGGCAGTGAAAGCAACATCTAGACCAGTGAATTGTAGTTTAATAAAGAGTGGCAGAAAAAAGATTGTAGGCAGAGGGAAGAGCATGTGCAGCAGTCTGAAGGAAGAAGGAAGCTCGGTTTGTTTGAGAACAGAAAGCTTGGGTTGAAGGTGGGAGATCAGTTAGCAGAGGGAAGAGGAAGGCAGAAGGCAGACTGTGCAGGGGCTTTGTCCTACACTAAGTTCTTGATGAGCAGGTGTGTGTGTGGAGCCTACTGTTTGCTGATGGGGCCATGGATCTTAAAGAAGCTCTGAACCCTGACTCCGTAGAGCAGAGCAGATTGTCAAACTGGGAAGATGTACACATAACGAGTTTTCTCCCTAAGAGATTGAGCCTGTTGTCTCCAATGCTCATTAGGTAGAGAGCTCCTATGTATGTGGGACCAGTTAATATTTAAACATCATTCAGCACCAGCTTTCAGTGTTTCTGCTGTAACGTTGTGTCCCATAAGTTTACGTGCACCTCAGAACTGCATGTTGCATCCTGAACAGTGGTTATCATGATGTTGAGATGAGCACTGTGCTGGTGCTGTTCAGCTGGGAGCTCCTGAAGCTGAGCCTGAGTGCTTTTTAGTGGCTGCCTTGAATATACATCCTAATTTAAGTCTAGGGCTTGGACTAAATCGCTGGTCTCTCCAGGTATTCGTGGTCATGCTCAGTAAAGACCTCCTAAGTATCGGTTAGGACTTCCACTTGCATCCTTACCTGTGTGTGTCAGAGAACAGACGGTAGGCCAGGGCATGGCTGAAAACAGCTTTTTGTTTTCCTTATAGCTTCACATAGCAGAACATCCTGCAGGACACCTAGTTCTGAAGTGGTTGATAGAACAAGATGAGAAGATGAAGGAAAGTGGAAGAGAAGGTAGGCTATAAAACATGAACTTCTATCTTCAGTGAAATTTCCTAAACCCTTCCCATCCCTGAACTGTATGCCTACCATTTATGGTCACATGAAATTTGTTGAGTGTTCAGAAATAGTGTCTATGGACAAGAAATGATTTAGTGCTTGCAGGTAATGCTTTAGTAAATGCTGAAAATTTATGTCCTGGCGTCCTTTAATTTTTTTTCTCTTCCCCACCCTCCCTCATTTCCTCTCCTCCCTAGCTACCATAGACTTCAGACCTGGCGTGGTCAGGGCCCTAAAATGCTATTCTGTTCCCTTAGGGGAATGAGAGTTGGGGCAGGGAGACATTCGTGATTGCCACTACCCCAATTGAAAAGCAGGATATTTATTTCTAGTTTGGAGGGAAGGATAAACAAGAAAATTAACCTCATGAGAATTTGGAACTAATACCTATTTAGCATTGAAATACATGTGACCACAGAGCAAGCTAGTTCTTGGCCTTTGTGATTTTCACAAAGTGTTGAAACACGGTGTTGAAACAACCCTCACAGCTGCTCTGTGGAAACTCTGCTTTCAAGAGAATGACAGCATCTTTTAATCTAATTAACTTGTGTACCATTCCTTTCTTGGTCCTGCCTTTGACCAGACTTTTTGTTACTAAATTTGAGCTCCATCCAGTATTTTAGCCACTAAGGAGATTCCCCCCCATTGAGTTGGAACAGTTTGGGCTTTCTGTCACTGTGTCTGAAAAAAATGACAGATCATGAATTTATGTCTTGAGGCAAGTTGCAGTTCTAATGGCTAGTGAGGCCATCAATGGGGCACTCAAGCTGTCACTTCTCACTCTGCCTTTAAGAGTAGAGACTTGAGGCTGTATATCACCACACACTTTATAATAAAGGAGAAAGCTTCTTGTAACAAATTTTGAAGAAAAATAATGTATTGAATAATCTTATACTAAGAAGTTGGTGCACAGTCGAGCTGAGTTTGTGTCAGAAAAGCTCTTTGGCTTGCTTTCAAAATCCAAAGAATTTTCTAGTGATATTTTTCCTTAATTCAATTACACTGACAGCCCTAAAATGCTTGTTAGGGACCTGACGTGTAAATCCTATTCATGTAGCGCCAAATCAGTATGGGTGTAACTGTCTTGGTTATCTGTTGCTGTGTAACAAGCTGTTTCAGAGCTTGGTAGTTCTCAACATCAGGTCAGGGTTTGGTGGAGCTTGGTTTTGCTCTGCTTGCAATTATCTGGGGCTGCCTTGCTTGGGCTCAGTGTCCACCTGGATGATGGCTGGCACTGGCTAAGTCCAGCAGCCTCAGTCCCGCTCCCTGGACTGCTTGGGCTTCCTTCCAACATGGTGATTGTGTTTTAAGAGAAGAAAGCAGGTGCATGGTACTTTTATGATTTAGCCTTAGAAGTGATGGAATGTAACTCTCTTGGCTAAGTCCGTCACAAAGGCCCACCAGAACTCAAAAGAAGACATTGATTCTACCTCCAGGTGGGGGTGGGGGGTGTGCAGCATTCTAGAAGAGGGCCCAGGACAGGAAATACTGTCCTGGGTTGTGCTCACCTTTGGAAAACTGCTGTCTCCCTCGTGAGATGATTACAGTCTTGACTTCACATGTGCCATGAAGAGCTAAATAGCTCTTGGTTTTTAAAAGGTCCTCACACGTGGGGATCTTTGAATGAATTATACATACTACCGACCCAAGATACTGCCTTCAAGATAGGTTGTCCATACTTCCATCTGCTCCAAATTGTAGCTTTCAGAGTTTCTCCTTTGCCAAGAATTAGTTCACTTAGCTGTCAGAGCGAATAAAATATACCAAGAACTTGGGAATCTGATAATAACAAATGTAATAATAACAAAAGATGAATAATATTTTTGATGGATGGAAGTCTAGCTTTGTGGAGAGAAATTACCAAGTGTCAGCCAAAACAGTCACCTGACCATTGGTTGTACTCATGGCACCTTCCAAGTGAGCATTTTCCACAAGGGAGAACTTGATTTCATCCAAGCATGAGGTGCTACTATCAAACATTTACTTCCTGAATACCTTTCAGGTCAGGATTAAATCATTAAAGACTACAAAGACATGCAAACACAAGCAAGCAAGCATTTTATAAGAATTCATTGTTTGTCTTCAGTAATTGCTGCTAAACTTGGACCAGAGTTGAAAGAAATGGCTATATTTAAACACATTAAATAAATTGGAGCTGGAACTTTTAGTGTTAAGGGAGATTGAGTGAGAACTCTTTTTATTAAAACATACTTAGAGATTTAAGGGCAGTAGGGAAGGAGATGAGTTTAACTCTTGTATAATGTTTACTGAGATTGTCTATGTTTCAGGTTGTTTTGCAAAAACACTTATAGAGCATGTTGGAATGAAGAACTTGAAGTCCTGGGCTAGTGTAAACCGAGGTGCCATTCTTCTTTCTAGGTACGTATCATGGGCACCTCTCTGCACAGGGCCTCCTCCTGATGCCTGTTCACCCAGAAGATACTTGCTTCACCTTCTTTCTCCATATAGCTGATTAATTTGTAGAAATCCCTTTCGCTACCTCTTTCTTTGTTCCCCAAATTATGGAACCCTCCCACACCCAGTTATTATAAATTATGTCATTCATAGGATTTGCCAAGTATATATGCATTCTGGAGCTTTATTTTTGTCATTATTACTTATCTCAAAAAAAGATCTATAATAACTAGTTCACCTATTGGCATTTAGCATTTGTTGGCTTAAAATACACATTATGAAATAACAAGCCATAAACAAGTCATTAGTTCAGCTAATATCACAACTCCTAACATGGTCCTCACTCCTATAAGCCTATTGTAACCCATTTCCACCATCCTGAGAGACAGATGCAGAAGAGACCACATCACTTGTTTTTTTTCTCTTTAAAACTTTATTATTATTATATATTTTTTACCTTTTGGTCTCCTTTATCCCTATTACTCCTCTACCCTCCCCAGCCTCCCCCAAACACGTACTTCCTTCTTCAGTTCTCTGTATTTCTGAGTTTGGTTGGTTTGGGGGACTTTTTGTTTTTCACTAGATTCCACATATAAGGGGCACCTGGGTGGCTCAGTTGGGTTAAGTTCCTGCCTTTAGCTCAGGTCATGATCTCCGGGTCCTGGGATTCAGCCCCAAGTCTGTCAGGCTCCCTGCTCAGTGGGAAGTCTGCTTCTCCCTCTCCCCCCCCTTCCCCAACCCTGCCCTTGCAGGTGTGAATGCACAGGTGCACGCTCTCTCTCAAACAAACAAAATCTTTTTTTTTTTTTTTTTGAAGATTTTATTTATTCATGAGACACACAGAGAGAGAGAGGCAGAGACAGGCAGAGGGAGAAGCAGGCTCCATGCAGGGAGCTCGACATGGGACTCAATCCCAGTACTCCAGGATCAGGCCCTGGGCTGAAGGCAGGCGCTAAACCGCTGAGCCACCCAGGCTGCCCAAAAATCTTTTTTAAAAAACAAAAGACTCCACATTTAAGAGAGATCATACAGTATGTGTATCATTTGATGATCTCACCACATTTATGGCTTTGATCAAAATTATAATTGTGTTTTTGATGGATTAGCCCTGTCCTTCTTAAAACTGTGACAAAATTGCTTTTTTAAGTCATGACTAACTTTACATGCAGTTTTCTTAACTGATATTCAAATATTCCTAAAAGGATTCTGGAGGCATTTGCTAGTGAAGTCTGCATGCTAATTGTTTATTTCCAATTAAAATAGTAGAAAACTGATGATTTGTGAATCGAGGCGTGAGCTCCACTGGTATATTGTTCTCCAGAGTTATGTCGAGTTTATAATTCACAGGTCATTGAGACTTCAACTTCCATGGATGTGAAACCCTTCTATTAACAGCATCCATTTAAAATAGATTTGTTTGTTGTTGTGCAGCAATCACTGTTGATTTGCTTTTCTCCCTGCTGTGTTACCAAGGTTTGGAAAAAGAGATATCAGTCTTAAATGTGAATTTCCCAGTGTTTCACAGTGCAACATACCATGCGGTATAATCTACATTGTTTGTAAATGTCGCAAGTCTTCATTCAGTATATAATTTGACTTGGAACACATATACTCACAGACACACTCCTTATGGGCATTCATTTCTTCCTTAGATCAGGATCTCCAAATATGTGGCTAGTGCAGATAATTTTATTCAGTTCTCATTAAAATTAGTTAATTTTCCAGTCGATGGTGAATAACCAGAATCCTTTATCTGAAGCGGGGACTTTTTTCACATGAGTTTCTTTACCAGGCATCTAGAATGTTAACACGTACTACTGACATATCCTTTCATTAATAGTCAATTAACTAAAAATTCAGCCATGCCATACAATTAATTTGTAAAGATTGCTCATCGATCATAGCTCCACTTAGGTAGATTTCAAACATTAGAATTGCACTACAGGTTTATTACGAAACGCTACTAGCACATAAAATGTTTGAGGTTCTAAAGGGAAGTTAAACTACAAGTGACCTAATAATTGATGAACACAATAATCAATTTTTTGTGGTTTTAGAATATTGTCATGTGCTTGACTTGTTTGGTAAAATTCTCTGCTTGTTTATATTTTACTTCAAATTCGTGCAGTGTTTTTCTCTCCCTGAGTCCTTTTTACAATAAGTGAAAAGGCGTCCTGGGTGAAAAAAGAGTTTCAACCTTGTATGCAGTCTGAAAAATGACTCGGGGAAGCAGAATTCTGTAGCATTTAGATCGTCATGAGCTCTAGGCACACTTCCTGGGTTCCAGTCCCAGCTCACTGTGTAGTTGTGGGCAAATTATTCAGCTTCTCTGAAGCTTAGTATCTTGGTTGTAAAATTGGATTCATGATAATCACAGGTTGTTATGGAGACTACATGAAATGGCATATATACAGTGCTTCGCATTATGTCCAGTGGGTGTGTTCAGCAACTAAAACTTTTATTACTACTGTGCATTATGTGACTATGTGCTTAGCCAGTTTAGAAAATAAAAACTACCTGGTGAGTCACAAATCCATTAAGAGGCGCACTTTTCAACTTTCTCAGCTTTGCATGTGGTGAGCTATACTTGTTGCTTGTCTCCTGCAAACAGCAGGATGCTGCTTGGTGCTGTTAACTTAACCCTCCTCTTTACCCACATGATGTAAGTTCTGAGGACCAGGGGACTTTGGGAAATGTCAAGTGATATGTTTTTAGGATGTGTTTCAGAGGTCAGCATGAAAATGTGATCAGGAAGAAGAGGGAAACCAGGAGATTGAGCCCTGGCATTCTGTGGTCAGATGCCTGTGTCCTAGCCCCTGCTTGAAGAGAAAGCGGCCTCCCTGTTAACCAGCCTCCAGGATTCCATTCACTTGCGGTGATAGAGCACTTCAAAGTTTCAGAAAGCAGAGCAGACTTGTTTGCTGTTTTAATGGCTCCCCTTTATTAAGTGCTTACCAAGGGTCAGGCTCTGGGTGCTCCAGGTACAAGATCATTTGAGATTCACAAAATCTCTCTGAGGTAGAAGGTGGATTGTGTTGTTGATCCCATTCATAGGTCAGGAAATAGTCTTAGAGAATTTAAATAACTTGCTCCTGGTTGTACTGTCATTGAGTGGCAGAGGTGGATTTCACATCTAGGCGGTAAAGCTCCTCACCCCTTCACATGTTTTAGCTACAGAATAGAGTGGGCCTGCCTTCCTACCTCCCTGGCGGTCCCTCCACCTTTCCTCCCTGCACCCATACACTTTGTGCTAATTCGGTCACTCAGCACTTCTTGGCCATCTGCTCTGCACATGTGGTGCCGCAAGATAAAGAAATAAAACACAACATTTCTGTTCCTGAGTTTATCCGGGTGGGGAAGGGAAGATAGAATACATGCAGTAAATATTTTTAAGATGGGGTATTAATCCTGGGATAATCACAGTGAATGTAGGCCCAAATCTGTATGGTGCTGAGTTGCTCCTGCCTTGGAGTGACTCTCCCAGCAAGATTATAGAATGTTTTGTATTGATGTGGTTTCACAATATAGGCTCCGAGCCCCCATTCATTCATCTGGTGAATTTAAAAGATGTATTTATAATTACAGGACTTGCCTCACAAATCAATGAATCGTTTATATACCTTGCGTGGCAAAAGTAATTGCAGATGATTAGGGGTTTTTATGAAAGACGACTTTTTTGTTTGTTAATCTGTGTCTTCTCTCTTCAGCCTTCTCCAGAGTTCTGATCACGAAGTTGCACACAAAATCAAGGCTGGACTGAAAGGCCTCATTCCCACACTGGAAAAAAACAAAAACACCAGCAAAGGAATAGAAATGCTACTTGAAAAGCTGGCGGCATAGTGGACACAGTTAAGAACAAGATAGAATCATTTTTCCTGTTCTCTTTTCCCAGAGTGGAAAAGAAGGGCTTGGGTCCACCTTTCTGGGAATCTGGGTGCTCAGTATGTGCTTCTTCTTTGTATAAGAGTCTATTTATAAAACATTTTCTAAAAATGGTCTCTCTCTCTTTTTTTTTAATCCCAGCCAACTCCTCTATCATACTACTGAGCAAATGAAATGTGAGGCGGTAACGTGAGAGGTTTAACCGTCCTAGACAGTGGAACCAACCAGATACATAGCAGGTAGGAGCATGAGTTGATTCAAGGAAGAAGACGTCACCAGAAGCAGTAGTCTGAGAAGGCTTCACAGAGGAGGTGGGGTTAGGGGACCGTGAAGGAAGGCAGGGCAAAGAAAAAAGGAACCCGGGGGAGTCTGGTGGGAGAAGGGAGCAGAAAGTGAATTGCTTTGGGGGAACTTCTGGAAGGAGAGGGAATACCCTATAGCAAGAGCAGCTGTCTTAGGGATTGGGTTCCCGGTTAGATTTTGTTTGAAAGGGACTCAAGAAACGGAAGGCTCCAAGTGGGGAATGTGCTGCAGGAATGAGGGCATCACCGTGGTAGAGGTGTCAGGTCAAGGTCATTGGGAGAATCTCCTTATCTTTGGAGCCAGAATTTCCAAGTAAATAGTTCCTTGTGATAAGAGTTTCTCCCTTGAGATTTTCCCTTAAATAGTTGAAGCCTTTACAAGGTTTGTGTTAGAGGAAAGGAGATGCCAATTTGTTAACAGTGCAGAAGTTTAAATTTAAGTGTGAGTAGGATGTTTGAATTTTAAAACTGCTTGGTGGTTAGCAACCCAGTGTGGAAGGGTTGGTAGACTCCTTAGGGCTCCTGTAGCTCTGCCTGCTTTGGATACCAAGCCTTGGGGCTTTCTGTAAGTAGCCTGCGGTACAGGACATCCCCCCAAGCCAGTCCCTGCATTACACCTGCTGGACAATGGTTGTGCCTTATCTGACCAGACTGAGGCGGCCCAAGACGACCGCCAGCATACAGGACACCAGCATGCCACCCACCTCCGTCTTGCTGGAAACACTGAGCCCTACCCAGGAAGCAGAAGAGCTGATACCTGTAACTGGTCTTTGGCATTGGTCATCCTGCTGGGTCTCAGGTGGAGGTGGGATGGGTGAGGAGATGAATGGGTGAAAGGCAACATCAGAGCTTTCTTTTGTTTGGCAAGTACATTGCAAATGTGATTGCCACAAAAAGAGCGCGTTCAGAAAGGAGAGAAAAAGCCCTGCTGTTTGTTCTGTCTCCAAAGTACCATGTATCATTTGAAAATTAGAGCCAAACCAAAGCAGCAGCCTTTCCTCTGGCCCGCTTTTCTGCACCCCTGCTTTGCCCTGCCCAGAAGCAACAGATCTCCAGTTCTTTTCAGCTCTGCTAAGTTTGCAATGCAGATTTGGGTTTTTGTTGTGGGTTTTATTTGCTTTATTGTAGGCATTTTCTTCTGACTTCTTGTTATAGGAAAATCTAGATTAAGACTTTTCACGACACTGGGCACCTGGGTGGCTCAATCAATTGAATATCTGACTTTGGCTCAGGTCATGATCTCAGGGTCCTGGTTTGTTTTTTTGTTTTTTTGGTTTTTTTAAGATTTTATTTTTTCATGAAAGACTCAGGGAGGCAGAGACATAGGCAGAGGGAGAAGCAGGCTTCCTGTGGGGACCCCGATGTGGGACTCTGTCCCAGGACGCCGGGATCACGACCTGAGCCAAAAGCAGATGTTCAACTGCTGAGCCACCCAGGTGCCCCAGAACTGCATCATTTTTGGTAAATCAGTGTTCAGGGCCTACCTAATGACGATGACGTAAGTTGTTAACCATTGACGTAAGCCGTAAACTTTCCTTATATTTCTCATACCATTTTATTTTTCCTGGAATTAATTGTTGCTTCATTAATTTTCATTTGCTTATTTTTCCACATTCTTGTCATCGCTTTTCCCCAAACTTTTTGTTAGAATTGCCTCAACTTCTCTAGCAGGTTCCATTTTTGTCTCTTTTTCAGCTGGGCAAGGTGCCCCTGTTATTCCAGTGTCCATGCCTTTCCCTGGGGCTCTGGGGCCCTGACCCATGGGATTCAGTGTCTCCCACCCAGTATGCCATGTGTGGTCCTGGAAGTGCTGAGGTTTTACCAGCTTCATCCACCACTCCACCCGGCCATGCACACACTGCTCCAGTGGCTCTTGCCTTAAAGAACTCTGGTGTAAACTCATCCTAGGGAGCCCGTGCCTTAAGTTGTTGGTGGATTCTAAGGAGCCTGGCCAGGGACCATTGGAGGTGGTGTTCCTGGGAAAGGTTTCTTAGACTGTAGACCCCCAAGGCAGAGTCCCTGGCCTGCCAGCCAACCTTGGGTGTGCAGACTGGATACTTCAAGTTGGTGCCCTGCCTTGCAGCCAGGGTAGAAGATAGCATGCTGGTGGTGGCGGAGCCGGAGGTGGGAAGGTAAGCTGCAGGATCCATCAGCGCCTAGAGCTGCCCTGCTGCTGGTCGTGTGGTTATGCAACGTGACCCTTTATCGGGCCTTTTGAATTGGATCTTCAGAAACTTGCACCTAGAAGTGTGCAGACCTTTCTTTGAATATTTCCACACCAACACATTGAATTGGCTGGCATTCTTGTTTTTCCCTTAGACACCCCTCTAGAAGCCAGCTGGCTTTTTGGGGGGCCTGAGGAATTGCTGTACAACCACTATCATCATCCTGGGCCTTTCCACTATTCCTCCTACTGAAGGCCTGCTTCCAGGTTCCCATGTGTTTCTTTTTCTTACTTAACACCCTCTTGAAAGAGACAAAATCTCTGTCAACTTCCTATGAAAGAATGCAGATGAGAGAACATTTTTAAAATCTGAATGTCTTCATTCATTCCCTTTCATACCTGGGTACTTAGCTGGATATAGAATTCTTGTTTGAAATTACTTCTGCTTCAGAATTTTAAGAACACTGGTCAATATTTTCTTTGATGTAGACTTGCTATGGAAGCTGAATGCCATCTTCATTCTCAGTCTATTTTATATGTGGCCTTTTGTGGGGGCAGGGCTTCTCAGGAAGGTTTCTTATTCCCCAGCAGCCTTATCTTGCAGAAGATTGTGCATTGGTATATGACATGTATCTATTTTCCATGCTTCATGCTGGACACTTGGAAATGTTTTAGAAAACATAAGCTCTTCCATTCTGGGAGTTGTGTTTGCATTGTTCCTCTGACTTTGTTTTTTTCTTTTTTCTTTGGAACTCCTGTTAACTCCAATTATGAATGCTGGTTTGATCCTCTAATATTCATTTCTTTGGCTTTTTGCTTTGCCCAGAAATGAGATATATTTCCTCTCCTTCCTCTGCCAGCCCTCCCACTGAAGTGTCCTATCTTTTAGTGCTTTGGATGAACTCTCTTATGTCTCGGGAAGTGTTTTATGTTTATTTTAACTTTGTTTTGTTTTACTTTGTCTCTTTTCTGTTATCTGCTCTTTTGTGTATATTGGTCTCTCGCCGATGTTTGAGGCTTTGCTGGAGAGATCTTTGGCTCTCTCTCCAGTTAAGACACTGGAAACCGATGAGAAAGGGGCAGGCCTGTGCTCTCCTGCTGAGGGTTCACTGCACAGGTGTGGAAGCGGCTGTTTCACTGAAGTCCTCCAGATGTTGACATCTGTAGGTCTTTCCTATGGGGCCCCTTTGTGCCTCTGGAGAGAAATCCACCTGGCAGCCAATATTCTAGTTGCTCAGCACTCGGTGCTCAGATTTGAATTAATCCGCCTACTTAGAGTGAGGAGAATGCCTCTCCCTCATGCTGTCTTGTCCTGGGGCCCCTAATCTGGAGGAATGAACAAACGCAAGTCCAGAAAATACACTGTCCGCCTTCTGGCAGGATATTGAGTGGTCATAAACCAGTTTCGGGCAGTCCTCCTGTTTCCTATCCCAGGCCTTTCCCCAATACCTAGAACCTCAAACTGCTGGCATTTTGTATATATCCTGCTGAGAACTCTTGTTCCTCTGCATGCACTTGGCACTCACCTTTCTCCGCCCTGCTTCTTCACTGCTTTCTGTTCTTCCAGATGATTTGTTGCTAGTGCTCACTCACTGATAGCTTTTTCTCTCATTTACTTTGTTCTTATGAGTTTGTACCATTTTTATTCTAGGCAGAAATTTACACATGGTTTTAACCAAACTGAAGACAACCTGGCTGGCTGGAGGATTTATTTCCCATGGAAGAGCTTGATTTGCGAATGTCTTTAATTTCAAAATACAGTTTATTTGCAGTTTTCAGATTGCACCAACCCCATGCTTTTCCTTGGGATCAGATGTTGCCTACAAGGAAGAAAGAATCTTGTTTTCCTTTTAAGCCTGGGGTGCTGTGTGTTTGCATAATGGTATAAGGACCCTTGCAGGAAATGGCTTCCTGCATGCTTGCTCTCAGAAGATTGGCTCTTACATGAGATGGCACTTGTGTTACTGTTTTCAAAGAAGTTTCATAAAGATTATGCCTTAATTATAGCAGGTTTATCACTTAGGTCTTGGAAAGATGAGGGTGTGTTTGTATTTTTAGAAGAGAGCACAAGGTCTCAAAGCAGTTAATACTGAACCACTAACCATAAACATTCTATACCAAAGCTAATGAACTCAACAAATGGAAATCTGCTGCTTGAGTTCTTTTCTCACTTCTGGTACTGCTTACCCTAAGGAAACTGAGTTTACAATAATCTGCACCTGGTACAGGCTGAATCCTGCCCCTTTGAGTTTCTGTGTGGGAATCCTACCTCTGCCACCAGCCCCAGCCCAAGTGCCTCAGAATGTGTGTGATTTGGAGACACAACCTTGAAAGAGGTAAGTCAGGTAGAAGGAAGTCACAGGGGTGAACCCCAATCCAGTATGACTGGTGTCCTTACAAGAAGATAGGGACCTAACCCACATAAAGAGAAGACCACATGAAGGTCGAGAAGATGGTGTCTGCTAGTCAAGGAGGGAAGCTGCTCCTGAATGGAATCCACCTTGCTGACTCTGTGATCTTGGACTTCTCGCCTCCGGTACTGGGAAGGGATAAAGTTCTGTTGAAGGAACCCAGTCTGTGGTATTTGTTACGGCCACTCTAGCCAGTGAACCCATCGTTTCTTGCCTCAATTTAAAAACACCACCACCAAAGTGACTCACATTCCCTAACCTTCTACCCCGTGAATTGTTAAGGCTTTTATTTACTTATTTGTATTATTATTTTTTAAGATTTTTATTTATTCATGAGAGACATAGGCAGAGAAGCAAGCTCCCTGCAAGGAGCCCAATGCGGGACTTGATCCCAGGACCCGTGATCATGCACTGAGCCAAAGGCTGATGCTCAACCACTCAGCCACCCAGGGTCCCTGTTAAGGCTTTTATTTTATTTATTTTTTTGTTAAGGCTTTTATTTATTTATTTTTCTATTTTTCTATTTTTTGGGTGAAGCCGCGGTGGGAGGGGTGGACGGGGGACGGGGGAGGGGGGAGGGGCGGATGGTGCGGGGAGGGGGAGGAGTGCGGGGCGGGGGGGGGGGGGGGCGGTGTGCAGGGGTGTTAAGGCTTTTAAATGAACATTCTTACCCTGGAGATACAGCTTACTATTTGGATCCCATGACATTTCTGAACAGGAACTAGATGGCTGCTCTGCTCTGCATTCCCAAGTGTGCAAACACGTCAATGGCTGTGTACATGTTTGTACCCCAAATAGTGCCTTAGAAGATATGCTCCTTCCATTCCTGTCCCTATAAAGGAATAGTGTTTGGAATCAAAATGTTTTATCATCCGATTTTTAAACATGGATTCATGCCCACTGCCAAATATAAGTGGACAAAGCTGCAAAAATGTGGTAATGAGAAATTTTGGTCCATGCTCTCTTGTTCTGAGGGGAATTAATTATGTCTTGAGGGAAAATAATTAGTGCTTAGTTCTCCCCGCTGGATGATGACCACTTGAATGAAAGGTGATAAGAATCTGGTAAGGTTATGAGAATCCTCTGTGTGCTCTTGATGACAATAATTAAGCATAATGAATAATTCAGATATTTTAAATGACTTCCAGATGCTTGAAAACAGACTTGCCTTTTAGATAGAGGTTCTCCTGTATTTGGAACTTGTATTTTTACTGATACACCGACCAGTAAAGACATGTGCTTGACTCGCTGTTACATTCAACAGTGTGCAGTGGTGGACAGACAGACCAGGCTTTTTAAAGAAGTGTGTATAACAGCAAGAAAGGCATGTGAGGGAAAAGGAAAGGTCAGGTTTATTTTTCTTGCCAAGTCAACTGTTCTGCTACATCTTTATTGCTTAATACCTAAGTCTAGTTCCAAATATCGAACTGTTGGAATCCACTGTATCTGCTTGTGTTAACAACCTGGTGGACATGTTTTTGTCTGGCACCCCTGGGGCTCCCCTCCCACATTTCACGGTCACCCTGTTTGGGGTGAACCATCATGACCTGCCTCCACTGGTTGCAGATGATCCACACCACCATTCCCTCAGTCCCAGTGATTAGTTGATGGGTATTGATACTGTCATGAAGTAGCATCTAATTAGAATCTGAGGTGGGAGTAAAACCAAACCTTGAGCTTCCTGGGTCTCTGTGAGAGAAACTGTGGAAGCTGCTGCCCCTGCTCCTGGGATCTCAAGCTCCTCAGTCTGCTGCCTGATGCTGCCTATCTGGATCTTATACTCTTTATTTCAACAGTTCTAAAAATGCAGTTTTCTTTACAGTTTAGACAAACCCAAAAAGGTGCATCTTAGAGTTGATAGCATCTTTGCCTGGTCATTTTTAACAGGCAGGTTGCTTTCTCAGTGATACATAAAATAATGGTCAGGGCCTATTACAGGTGGTAAAACACAGTGTTCCATCTTTTCTTCTCTGTGTAAGTCTGCTTTGCTTTTCTTTAGTTTTTCACTTCCTTCCAAACTTTTGATTGCTGGACTCCTGAATATGAACAGGATTAGGATGAGGGGTCTTTGTTTGCATACAAAACACACCCCTTCTGAAAATGAAAATCCAATAAAATGAGAGGCAGGGTGCCAGGGGCACCAGCCCAGGACCACACTGTGATCTGAAATCTGGTGGTCCACACTGGGCCTCCTTGGAAAAGACACAGCCAATATGCCTCAGTTTCTTCATTTATAAAAAGATAATGCACATATCATATGTCAGTGTGAGGGTTAAATGAGTTTATATATGTGGGCTTTTTTTTTTTTACTCTAAAGCATTTTTGTTTAAATTTTTAAATTAAGATATAATTGACGTGGCACATCATATAAGTTTAAGGTGTAAACGTTGATTGATAGATTTTATATATTGCAATATGAATGCCATTGTAGCATCAGCTAACAGAGTATCAGTCACACAATTGCTATTTTTTTGTGAACGAGAAATACCTAATCTCTTAGCAAGTTCAATGTTTATAGTACAGTACTCTTGCCCATAATCACCATACCAATCATATATTTTAGTTTACTGCAGCATTATTTGCAGTAACCAAGACATAGAAACCAACTAAGTGTCCATCAATACATAAAGAAGATGTGTATATATACATACATACACACATTGGACTATAACTCAGCCACCAGAAAGAAGACAATCCTGCCATTTGCAACAATGCCAATGGATTTTTTTTTAAAGGTTTTTTTTTTATTCATGAGAGACACTGGGAGAAGCAGGCTCCCTCTGGGGAGCCTGATGTGAGACTCGACCCCTGGATCACGCCCTGAGTCGAAGGCAGATGCTCAACCACTGAGCCACCCAAGTGCCCAATGTGAATGGATCTTGAAAGCATTAATGCCAAATGAGATCATGTCAGGCAGCAAAGAACAAATACTGTATGCTATCACATGTGAAATCAGCCAAAGCCAACCTTGTAAAAACAAGAGTGGAATGGTGATTAAGAAGGGCTGGAGGGATGGGGAAATAGGATAGATGTTTAAATACACAAACTTGAAGCCAGTCCTGAAAATGAGCTTACATTTGGTAAAGGACCTACAGCTGGGCCTGAGACAGCTGGGGCTCACTCAGGGCCAGGCTTCCACACGGGCAGATAGAATCATGGCATTGGGGATTGCTGGAAGAGCCCCTGTGAGGACTGGAAGTCATGACTTGGATATCAAATTTCCCATCTTTGACATTTTCAACATAAAACATTTCAGCAACCCTTGCCCCAAAATTCAAACCTGTACTTTTGAGTATATATTGGCTAAGAAGTCACATGGAAACTTCCATGAATTCATTACCGTTTTTAGGTTCACATTTTACAATTTAAAACATCAGTGATGTTTAAAGTAGTCAAAGGTGGGGGTACTTGGGTGGCTCAGCTAGTTAAGCATCTGCTTTCAGCGAGGCACATGATCCAGGGTCCTGGGATGGAGTCCCTGTGTTGGGCTCCCTGCTCAGCAGGGAGTCTGCTTCTCCTCCCTCTGCCCCTCCCCCTGCTCATGTGCACTGTCTCACTCGGTCTCAAAGAACATCTTTTAAAAAATAAAGGAAAGCGTAAGCCATTGTTCCATTTGTAGCTAGCGCCTGGGGTAAGAGGGTTTGCAGGCCCCTCGGTTCTCTCTTCTGCCCACACATTAGGCAGAGGGTGAAAACACAGGAACTCACATCATCAGCTCCTTTGAAAATGCAAACAACCCTGGTATGAACAACACCTTCCAATCTATCAACCTGCTCCAGTAGGCGGCTAAAACTAGACAGCTTGGAAAGGAACTGTGTTCTCTTGGGGAAGGAGAAAGGGGTAATTTAAAGTTCCCTAGCCGGGCCACTAGTCCTGGGTAGAGTAGACAAGTGGGGGGATTTCAACTCGTAAAGTCTTGGCATCTAGAGATGGAGTGTGGGTCAGCACCAGGGGACAGTGTGGCTGACTCTAGGCAGGTGCCATGTAGAGCACCTGGACCCAGTATGGCTCCTGCTGTGTGAGAGGTGATCTGGGTCCTCAGTATCTCTCACCTGTAACAAGGCCACCTGCCTCCTGTTCCCTCAATTTACAAAGACTCTTTAAAAACCAGATTCTCTACAACTGTGAGGGGACGTTGCGGGCAGTACCAGAGAGAGGCATGCTTGGGGTTTAGTTTCAGAAGATCTGGCTTTGAGGCTGGGTCCTGGTTCTGATCAAGAATGTGGGTGAGCACAATCTTTATAAGCCTTTGTTTTCTTACCTGTAAGAATAAGAATGATTATCGGAAAAATCACAGAGGGCTGGGGTCAGATGTACATGAGGTTGTGCTTGTTGAAGGTGCCTGTAAATCTGTAGGTGTTTATGATTCCCCCGATGAGACATTCTTTGCCTAGTTTGGTGACCAAGTCACAGGCTTGCAGTATGCAGAGCAAAAAACTCCATTATCAAAATTCTAGAAATAGGGCGAAAAGATTTGCCACATTTAGCAACATGCTAGGACCTTATCTACAAAACCACAGAAGTTTTTGACTTTCCTAGGGAGATGTAACTTTGATATAGTCCATTATTAATCGGAGCTCAGATTCTGGAAAGGTGACTCATAAAAAAATAGAAATCAACATGCTGCAAACAATTTCTGTCCAAAGTGGAGACCACTCAAGATTTGTTTTGTTGCCCTGTTCGTGTTGATCTGACTTTGCCATCTTTTCTACTGGTCGTTCATCGAATGTATGCATGTACGTATATATATGTGTGTGTCTTATGTATTTGTGTCTTATGCATTTGTATTAGAGGAGGAAAATAACTTCCTCTAACCAGGTTCTAAGCGGGAGCTCCTGTAGGAGGAGACCGATTAACAGGAGAAAGGCATGCAAATTTACCTAAGTTCTACAAGACACGGGAGCCTAAGGAAATGAAGACCCAAGGCAGTTGAACCTGAGCATTTTGATACTAGATTTGATGGAGGAGAGAGTTGTGGGAAAATAGGACCAAAGGAAGAGTGTAGTAAACTGAGGAGAACCGCGATGCCTGCTTCAGAATTCTCTTGGCGTCCCTCCATTTTGGAGATGAGGGTAGATGAGGAAGAGGACACTCCTGCACCTGCAGTTTCTCAGATTCCTTAAGCTTTCCTATTCACTGTGTATGTCCTGAGCCCCATCAATATAAATGGCTCTACCATCCTGCCTTTTTTTTTTTTTCCCCTCTTGAATGAGTTCTATCAACTTTCAATGCATCACATACTTGTAGGAGAGTCGTATTTTAGGAAAATCCATTTGATATTACAAACTAGTTTCTCTTCTGTATCGCACTTTACATGTAATTATGTTATTTTGCAATCTTTTGGTACTCAAAATGCTAGGAGATGTATTCACACTTTCTAAAAGGTATCAGCTAGCTGATGCTCATTTCCATATGGGAGAAGTGAACTGTAGGTTTCTTGTGCTCTCTGAAAGTAAAGCAACCCTGCAAAAACTTTGGGAAACTGAAATAGTAACCTACAGAAAGCCATTATTAATACATGGAGAATTTTTTTTATTTTTTTATTTTTATTTTTTTTTTTTTTTAGTGTTACCAGATCCCAAAAAGTAATCTCTTGAGCTTTTCTGAAACCTTAGGACCTATCTTGCTAGTGGATGCACAAATTAGATCAAGATAAAGCACATACACTTCTGGACGCAGTATAAAGCTAGGGTGGCCTGCCCCCTGAGATAGGCTGGCTGTAGCTCCTGGGGACAGAGCTTGGTGGAGCCACTGTCCCTGCTTGGGGTGCCTGCTGCTGCCCTAGAAGCTCCGTGCAGAACACACACTAAACACTGAGCTTTTCACCTTGCCTTTCTTTCTGAAAAGTGGATATCCCTTTTGTATTTCAATTAGCAGGTACTGATGTAAGTCCTTCAGGAAAATGAAGTGGTGTAACTCAAACTTGAGAAAAGCAGGAGGTACCTGCATTTCTGCTCAAGATTTTGTTAGCTGCAGTCACCACACACTAGTCTATGGAACGCTGTTAGATTCAGATTGCCTTCTAAGTGTAATTTGTTTTAAAGAAAGCTTTAGAGCTTCACTTTGTGGTTACAGAAACTATTAAGATTTCACCAGCTTGGGATTTGTAAGGAAGATTGGATAATTGAGAAAAGAAGGGCCTGACAAGACCATTTCCCCTTTTTGCTGAGAAGTCCTAAGTGAGGCAGTCCGACCCACCTGAGAAGTGTTGGAGCCAAGAAAATCTGTGAAAGAAAAAGCAGCCATTTGATAGGAAAGTTTACTGTGAGACCAAGGTAGGCAGAAAGTACAGTGACACCTCAGTGGGAACGAGCCACTTCAAATGGAATGTCTCTCTGGAGGAGTTTGTTTCTCAAAGTTCTGCCCAGACCGGAAGTGCAGTCAGCAAGACTTGAGATCCTAGCAAATGAAGAGGATACCTGTGAAGTCCACATTTAGGTCCATCAGAATAAAAATCAAAGATAAAATCTCTGTGGTGCCTGCATGTGGTATGTCCTTAAATCTTTTTTTTTTTTTTTTTTCAGGGTATTACAGCTTCTGTCTGCTATTTATAAATACAGTTCATGTTCCTATGACCCCAAGGGTTCCTGCCTTTTCCCCTCTCACTTGTAAAACCGCCAACTGGTATCATTCCCTGTCTCTTGCCTTCCCCTGGGTGTGCTGGGGAGAAAGGACCAGCAGTCCAGGGAACTAGCCTTCAGGGGCTTCAGCAGAAGTACTTGGCCCTCCTCCACCAGGACTACTTGGGGAGAGGGCTGTTCTCCATCACCAGAGAAGCAGGGAACCCCTTGTGCTTTGATTTTATTATATGATAAGTGATGCATTTGAGAGAAGGTATCCAGGCTCAGTGCCTGGATTTTGAGGGTTGGCCTAGGAATCAGGATTATTATGGTAGAATGAAAAGATCTGTGGGCAGATACAAATTCTGGTCCCCAACTTGCCAGCAACCAGATGTGTGACCCAGGCTGAGCCATTTAAACTTTCTGGATTGCTCCTCTGCCCTCAAGAAGAAGGGGCTCTAAAGAGATGAGGTGGTTTTCTGATGGGATCCTTGAAGATCCAGGGTGCCCTGAAATGCCTTGGGAGCTGGAATGTGGAGGTAGGTAGGCAGAACAGATAGGGTTCCTGACCAACCGCTTGGGCTCCAATCGGGCAGCCTGACTTCTGTTTACTTATATCCGTGTTCAAGTTTAGAGCAAGATTTCCTTTTGTAATGGTTTAATTGGTAGAAATAAAACAATGTGGCGCACCTGGGTGGCTCAGTCGGTTAAGCGTCTGACTCTTGATGTTTGGCTCAGGTCATGATCTTGGTGTGCTGGGATCAAGTGCAAATAGGACTCTGCACTTAGTGGGGAGTCTGCTTGAAGGTACTTTCCCTCTTTCCCCACCTCTTCACCCCCCTTACTCATGTGCTCTTGCGCTCTCACACTGTCTCCCTAAAATAATCCTTAATAAAACAATGAGAAAATCACTGGTGATTGTCATTCTAGATGAAATGGTCGGCAGTTGCCTACTCGCCATCCCATGGCTGTGTCCTCCGTGCCCCATGAGGTCAGCTAGCAGTGCCAGAGGAAGCATAAGGCTGGAAACGGATTTCCTGTGAAGTCAGGGGGCCTTAAGTATCAGAGTTCCTTAATTGTTGGCCATTCTGAAGCCTGCTACCTAATTTCATATTCATAACCTTAAGGGGAGATAGTAAATTTTATAAGTTACAGGCCCCACAAACCCTGGATCCTCCTTCACATTAAGCCTGAGCTGCTGCATGTGCAGACCTCACTGCAGACATGTCCTAGTGAACTGAAATGCCGTCTTCAAAAGAACAAATAGGCCATTTGCAGTGGGGTGAGGGTTGCTTTGCAAGCTCAACCTCATTAAGTATTGGCAAAACCCATGCTATGTTATTCCTGCTAATGAGGAATGGATGGGAAATAAGTCCCTGCTCTGCTTTCATCTCCACCAACACTTTCATCAGAGCAGCACAGCTTCGAGGTGAAGAGCACATGCTGCAGATAAACTGCCTCGGGTGGAGTTCTTCACCACTCCCTAGTTATGTGACAGCGAGCGCGTGAAACCACCGTGAAACCACCGCTGCAAGCCCCAGCTCCTGCATCAACAAAAAGACCAGTAATCCCCTGTGGAATTACAGTGCCTGGACTTGTAGAAAGCACTCCTTTAGGTTCTGGTTTTCCTTATTACCATTGTTGAGTGATGAAGGCAGAAGCAACTAGTTTCCTTAATACTTGAGAAACATGACCCCAATTTTTAGGTAGCTGGTCTGTGTCCAGATTGAAGACAGTATTTCTAGCCTTCGTCTCAGAAGTTTTTTGCTAGTGAGATAAGGTCCTGTTCTGTTCTGATCTTTTCTCCATCCTACTTCAAGTTTGGATGTGATGGCTAGAACTCCAGCAGGCACACTGAGTCGTGTGGCCAAGGTTTCTACCCTTGGGGTGGAGGAACGGTGAGCAGAGGAAAGCCTGGGTGGGTCCCTGACAACTTCATGGGGTCGTTATTCTAGCCTTGGACTGTCAATTCTCAAATTGTTTTTATCAAGGCAGGGTTCTCAAATCACCTGTATGATTTAAGATGGATTTCTGGGCCCCACTCCCAGAATTTGTGATTTAGTAGGTGTAGTTTGGAGCCTGAGTCTTTTTTTTTTTTTTTTTTTTTTTAACAAGTTTCCAGGTGATGTAGACCGTGCTAGTCCCAGGACCATGTTTTGAAAGTCAGGGTTTTATGCATTAGGGAAATCCTTTGTTTTTTTAAACCACTATTATTTGGGGGGTATTCTATTAAAGAGGTGTTCAATGCCTTATTTAACATGAGTAGCTCTTTTTGCTAAGTTATCAAGAGCAGCAAAATGATTAGAAAGCCACTCAAAGTGAAGCAGAGAGACGGGGTGAATTGCAGATTGAATTTTGGGCTTCTGCACCACTCAAATGAGTGCTGAGAACCTAGTATGTGCTAGGCATATACAAAAACGTGAAGACCTGGGCTGTGATTTAACAACAGTTACCTCCTTCCTGATAATCCTGTGGAATTCTGTTGAGTCAGATTCATTATGACCAGTGTCTGCAAGAGCGTGATGAACTAAGCCAGTGATTTCCTGTCACTCAGTCTGGAAATGGGGAGAGAGACAGACAGGCATATGGCTGGAGGGGTCCTGAGAGGCTGTCAGACACGGTGGTAATCAGCTTCACTTGTACACTGGCATCCCCCAAGGAGCTTAAAAATTCTGATGCCTGGGTTCTGTCTCCCTGGATTCTGATTTAATTCGTCTGTGGTGGACCCTGGGTATGTGGATTGTTGAAGGGTTTCCCTTGATGAATCTAATGTTGAAAAACCCTGATCTAAACCAATTCAGAAAGATGAGGTGACTGCCCCCCAAGTGACCTAGAGGGTCAGAGGCAGGTCTCGTGCTGTCCCACAGAGTGCTCCTCAGGTGCCTGGCTGGCCCTCAGAACCTGCCCCAGGCTGGGTACAACACCAGGTTAATTCTTCCCCTTAATTGTCAGTGAGGTAGAATGTGTGGTGCTGTAAGCACACATCTGCTCCCAGCTCAGTGACAGAGCTTACTGCAGCTCATCAGTTTCCCTAACAAGATTTTCCTTGGTGACAGAGAAACAAATCATTTTAATTAGCATTAGATAATGAATTTAAATGGCATTGAAGTAATTCCAAAATCTGCCTTAACTGCCCTAAATAACATCATGCAGGAGGTACTCTAGTGGGATTTATGGTTGAGAAATGGCTATGCTAAGGACACAACTGAAAGGTTTCCTTGCATGGGGTTATCCTCCCTGGTTTTATTTTGTACAAACAGTCCGGTTAGCACAGAGACTGGCCGAGCTGCAAGGATTTAGATGTTTGGTGTCCTTGCCCCTTATCAGGTGTGCACATCTCCTCATCTGCTTGTCCTCCTAATGTGGCTGTGACCCTCAGCTTAGACCATGCTGTTAACTGGGAGCTCATTCTCAAGCTCCTGAGAAGCCCTCTCCACTCTGAAAGTCCTTCCTTAGACTCAGCTGAGATGGTACCCCTGTCATTTGTCCCTTTGATCCCAGTTCTCTTTGGGAATTCATTGCCTGCCCCTCAGTGCCAGGGGCAACATCTCTGGGTGTCCCAAGGGGTTTGAATAGCCCGTTGTGTTTGGGATGAATACTGCTGCTGTTAGCCTCTGACTGGTGGGACTGGGAAAAGAACGCATTGTCCTCCTGCCCTGAAAGAGCTGCAAGTCAGGTGCCCTTCCCCTTCAACTTCCATGAAATTGGCAGTGGATAGGTTTGATTTCCTTTTTTTCTGAAATAAAAAGGGAAAGGAACAATCTTGTCAAACTAAGTCATGGGGCCATCTGTATGCCTGCCTAGCTGTTAGTGTCTGGTGCTATTTTGACGTAGAAAAAGGGGCTCTGCCTTCTTTCACTAATTGGCCAGACCCCACTGTAGACCGTCTATTCCTAGACCTTAGCAGCTTTATGATTATGAGATTGCACGAGTGACAGACTCGAAGGTGACAGTCTTCTTGCACCACTTGAATGTATGTTTTATAAAGTGAGATAGTAGAAGACTTACATAAGGGCTTTTCTATGGGCAAAGATCAAAGTATTTTGTTCAGTCTCTATCTGAAACAGTATTTTTGGAGTTAAAAGACGGGAGGTACTATAGCCACATCCCGTGTTTCTTTGATCAGCTCTGACACCAACCGGTGTGCAACCTGGGTGCTAATCACCCAGAGTTAGAGTGGGGCCTCTGTGGGTTCAAAGGCATGGTCCCCAACTAGAGTGCCCTTTCTTCAGATGCCAGCCACACTTCGGGAGTCCCCAGACCACTGCGCTTCTAACAACTGGCTACCAATTCAGAGGTTCCCACAGCACTCTGTTTTGATAAAGTGATGCATAGAACTCAGGAAAGCACTGTGCTCATGACTACTGTTCTATCACAAAGAATTGGCATTAGGACTAGCCAAATGAAGAGCTGCATAGGGCAAGGCTTGGGAGGGCCTGAATGCGGAGCTTCCTTGTCCTCTCCCAATGGAATCAGGGTGCACCATCCTCTGTAAACATCTACGGGTTTACTAGTTAGGAAGTTCCACTCAGCTCGATGCCTAGAGTTCTTACTGGGATTTCCTTATGTAGGCATGATTGGTTGGATCATGACTTGAACTCTCTCTACCTTCCCTCCTTGGAGGTTGGACTGGCTCAAAGCCCCACCCTCTAATCACATGTCTTACTGGTAACCAGCACCATCCAGGGTCATTGCATCTCTTAACCATAATCTCTAGTGTAATACAAGAGGCTCATGAATAGCAAAGACCCTTCCATTACTTAGGAAATTCCAGGGAATTTGTCTGTCTTCTAGGAACCAGGACCAAAGGCTGGTCAAACTTCTTATGGTATAACAAGACCGAATCTACCAAATGCACTTTAGAGTAAAGGGAGGTTGGAGTCAGGTGCTGTCGACAGTGCACCCACTTTCCACTCCGTCAACATGTGGCCCAAAGTGGATGCAAAATGGGAGAGTTGCTTTATTTGGTCACCATACTTCTTTCAAAGGATTTTGCGATGCTGGTATTTAAATGATTGTACTCTATATTGTGCATCATTAAATTCATTTATTTATACATATATCCTATGTATCAACCCACAATCTATGTTAACATGCTTTATAGGTAATTTTCAAGGTGATTTTGGCTAGCTGTGGTTTTACCTTACCCACTGACTTGAAAACCTAACTTCCATGTAAAACGCTATTCTATTATGTAATGTCCCAAGCCAATTCTTCTATGGCTTTCCAGAAGTTGGGTCATTCAAATCCCGTTTGAACCTTTCTGGTAACCAATTGCTCCTGGATTTAAGGGTCCACCCATTGAATTGTTGGACAGCTTAATGGTTTGATAGTAACAATGGTCCCCTGACTCAACCTGCTATAGTCACACAAGAGTACACCATCTGTTAGAAGAAGACTTCAGATATTTGAAGACTGATATCCTGTGTGCTATGAAGTCATCCCTTTTTTTTTTTTTGTAAGCAATCATTCTCTGATTTCTTCAACTATTTTTCATATGTTCTTCTACATAGATGGTTTTAGTACAACCTCATCAGCCTTCCTGTGGATATTTAATGTCCCTTGTAAAGTGGTGTGCCAAGAACTGAATACAATACTCTAAGAGTGGTTAAACACTTATAACATAGCTCTTAATTTCCTGATTGGACATTCTAGGCCCATTAATTCAATCATCTTGCGATTACACTTTTTTAGCTTTAATTATAATTTCTCTGCTTTTTCACAGATGAAGTAAATGTACTTGGTAGACACATGTCCCTGGGATGCCCAGCACACATCTCCTTTCCTGCTGGTAATGCATCATGAATTTTCGTTGGGCTAGCCAGCCACTTCCCCATTCTCAGTCTCTATACCCAGAGTTGAGAACGTAACCCAGGCTAAACAGAGTGTTTTATTCCCCTTACCAAGGTGATTGGATCTTTTGCTCAAAGTATTAGGAAAGAAGGTTTCTTTCCACTGAGGTTGCCATATTGATATAAGAGCCTTGAGCTCTACCACTGGATGAAGCCAACAGGGTGGAAAGCAGATGAGCAGGATTGCAACCGAGGGAGAGAGACTGAGTTTTGTGACGTCAGTAGTCCAGCTTCCAACTCTGTCTAAAGCCAGATCTAACCTGGACTTG
This sequence comes from Vulpes vulpes, assembly GCF_048418805.1. Lineage (NCBI taxonomy): Eukaryota > Metazoa > Chordata > Mammalia > Carnivora > Canidae > Vulpes > Vulpes vulpes. The sequence continues at coordinate 26,023 of NW_027325769.1, forward strand.
ACAGTTACTTGAAATTGGTGTAAGCAAACAAAAAAAGAAAAACAACAACAAACCCAGCAATCTTTTTAGTGAAGGGTCCTAACTAATACAACTATTTTCCATTCAGTAAATGTTTAACAACCAGTTCTTTCAGGGAAGAGAAAGGAAAAGCCTTGATTTATAGTGCTAACTAATTTCTGTAGTTGAAATACTCCTCGGGAACAATTACAAGCTAACAATGTCAATGTCCTCCTAAGTTTTCTGAAAACTCAGTGATCAGCTCTCACAAGGTAGCTTCAGCACATTATTGCTTCTGTGTCTATACTCAAGTTACTAATACAAAATTGATCGAGACTAAGCCAAGGATTAAGCTCAGAAGCCAATGAGAAATTTCCTCTGCTCTCTAACTGGACATGGACACAGCAATCAACATCCTCTGGGCAAGTCCAACAAGCTACAAATTTAGGTCTTTTTACTAACATCCAGCCCATGTTTCTACTTTGTCCATTATCATGAGAAAACATCAGAAATTTTGCTTATGGCAGGTCTTCTACATCCTTGGATCCCTGTCCCCTGTTGGTTCAGCCACCATGAGAAATAAAGTCATGGTGTCCTGACTTGTTCTTAATGACCCATGCTGCCTCCTGAAGATCACTGCTTTCCATTCTAAATGGCAAGCCACCTGCTAGAAGTTCTGGTGGGATTTTTATTGCTTGCCAGGGGTCTATCATTCCTGGAATCTGTCCCTCTTCCCACTTGGAAAACTTGAACATTGCCTGTGTCTAGTCTTCCCTCACTTATACAGATGATTTTGGGTATGTGCCATGGGAGAAATCAGAAATGATTAGAGTTGGAGTGTTTTATAACATTTGTCATTTTCTTTTTTGTAATTTTGCCAACATCTGTTTTCCTTCAACAGATCTGCTATTTCATAGGGGTCTAGAAGCCTGCCTTATGTAAAGAATCTGGAGTTCTATTCTCCAATCTTGAGATCTGTGTCTCCTTTAATAATGTTTGCTGTAGGCTTTTTGATCAGAAGCATACTCCCACCGGTAGAACTTTGGTTTCTCTCTCCTTGTGCTTTACATACATGCTCTTCACTGTGTACTTCAGGTCTGTGGATTTCCAAATAAGACTATACTCTTAAACATTTCATCTGACTCCCCTTTCCCTTCTACTAGGCATTTCTTTTAAATGATTGAACTTTCCGTGGGCCTCTCACCATTAGGTGAGATTATCAACCCACCAAGGTTTCAAAATACCTAAGACTATAGTTCTCATCTTGGATTGAAATTCCATGATAATTCCTACATTTTTGGGGGGCAGGGTGCATCGATATAAAGACCTCTGAGGTTCTCATCACCAAAGCTAAACACATCTCTGTGGTTTCCTAGTTAGAATTACTGCCATTTTATCTAGTCATTTTTATTTTGTGTTTTTATCTTTCAGTGTCTGTCTGAACTTTCTCAAATTAGTAATCATGAACTGGCAGATACACTCTTGTGGATCCCCTGGTGTTGGTGATACACCCACACCCCTGGCCTGGGCCATGTTTTTTTTCATGGCTTTGTTATAGTTTTCCTAGCCAAAATGCTGTTCCTGGACACCATCTATACAACTAGCCCTTCACTTTCTAAATCTCCTTGATTCAGCTGTCCTTGGGGGAAAACAATATGAAAGTAAGGCCTATGTCACCAAGTTCCTCCATCGCCAAACCAGGAAGTGGTAATGGCATAATGATTATAATGTTCAGAAGGGAATCCATTCATTGTTCTTGGGTTCTTGTTCCATCCTGGCTATTTGTGGACTATGTGACTTTGGACAAGCTCTCGGCTTTGCTTTTCTTTCTTATCTGATGGGTGAAAAAAGTCTGCTCTGCCCAGATCTGAGAGTCACGTTTAGAATGAAATGAGAAGATGTACATGAAAGACATGGTGAGTTGAGCATTACACACAACTGACAGGTAACATTATCAAGACTTCCTGTGAAGCACAGGATGTGAAATTGAACTGGATTTGTGGAATTTCATTATTTCATCCATCATGATCAGGAGGTCTTATTTCCCTGATTGAACATCACTGTGGAAGGAGAATCAAGACTGTGCAATTTGCTGAACTCATGAATCTTCATTTGATCTTGAGTTGGCATCTCCACTAGGAAAGGCACTCCACTAAACAGAGCAAGGCAGGTTTGGGACTGATGGGATTGTTTTCATTGTAGACAAGCCTAAGTGAAACAGTGCCCACTGATAAGCACTGCAATTAAACTGCTTCCTATCACTTTAAATAAACCTTCTATTCATTCCTGGTCCCTGGAGAATGGAGGGGGAGAAGAGAGAGAACTAAAAATACTGGCTTATGTTCATGTTGGTAATTTAATGTTGGTAATTTATAACTGATAAGACTAATTGCTGCCCTTCTTAGTGGGCTGTCTAGAAGGTTTGTTTAAAATCCAATGGCTACTCATAAAGTCTCAAGGAAGGGAGAGGTGCCAGGTCTGGGCAGGTCTGTGCCATAATTCCTTACCAATTTGAAATAAAGACTAGCAATCAGGCTTTTACAAAGGACTTACAAGTTAAAGCTAAGTAACTGAAAAGCCATTGATTACATGGGAATATTATTTTGTGAATAGCACTCAAATGATTGTGAAAACACGGGACATAGGGAATGTGTTTCCCCCAACCCTGAGTCCTTGTCACCCCCACTGCCCAGCCAAAGATGCTTTAGTGCCCCTGAATGCATTAACCATGGATTTGCCATCAGATCTTCACCAGCATATGTGATTTTGCTAGATAGACCACCAAGATATACAGTACAGACACAGTAGAGCAAACTGGGGTGGGGGAAACCATCTACAATCCTACCAAATTAACTGCCCTTCCAGCTCTTGTTCATAGCCATAGATATTTCCCACAGAATAGAAACAAATTGGACAGCACTGTAAGAAGATTCTTCCTAAACAGATTAAGCCCATTGTGATAGTATTACAGTCATTTTTAGGGCTCCGTGGCCTTCAACCTGGGTACACAGGAGAATCTTTGGCAAACCTGGTGCAGGACTATGGGAGGGACCTGGTCCCTGGTCTGAGGTTGTCCCCATCATGGCCAGTGGTGCTAAAGAGCTGGTTCTCTGCTGTCTGCTGGGCATGCCTGTCCCCTGAGAGCCCCTCAGAGTCCTCTACTATGATCTGGAATGCTGCTTCTGAGCTGTGGCAATTAGGGTCCATGTGCCACGGTACCCCATAGTTGCCCTCTGGCAGGGACCCTGAGTATAGGCAGTGACTTGTGGAAACACAGGATGCTTCCTCTCTTCCCAGCCTCAGGCAGTTGTTATCACCCCACCAGAGAAACACAGAGACAGAAGCAGAGACATAGGCAGACTCCTTGCAGGGAGCCCAATGTGGGACTCAACTCCAGGATGCTGGGATCACGACCTAAGCCAAAGACAGATGCTCAACCCCTAGGCCACCCAGACACCCCTAGCAAAAATCAGTTTTAACAACAAAAATTACCAAAATAGTGTCACATACAAATAAATGCAAAAATGTAGATATAACATTTGGTGCCCTGCCTAATGGTTTGAGAAATGTGGCAAGGTGTTAAAAAAACCTGTAGAGGGAGGCCAGCTTGTGTCCAGGACTGAACCCTCAGGAGGGGCAGTGATGTCATGAAAGTTCATAGGTGGTCAGCCTTATAAACTCTGAATCATAATTCTGTCGTCATCCAGCGGATGATTGATCTCTTAGACTGTTAACCAAGCTCACAGAGCCCAGTGCATAAACCAGAATGTCAGCTTAGTGATTTGTATCATGAGCATATAACGGTCAAGCAGATCAAAGCTTGTGTAAGGTCAATTAGTAGAGATTCATCAAGTGTCTGCTGTTGTAAATACAGCCATAAACAGACACACGAGGTCTCTGCCCTTGCGTCATAGAATCTGTTGGTCTGTTAACCCTCTTTCTGTAGGAAAGCTGTTTTTTTGAGCCTGAAATTAAAGCAAAGGTGGTGAGGTGAGTGATCTTGAACAGGTAATGGCATCTTAATATCCTTCTTTGATAGTCCAAGAGTGCACCTGTCCAAATGTGGACCTATGGGTCCAGAGCCTTTCCTCTGGAAGATGCCAGAAACAACGTCTAATTTGAGGTCCCAAATCTTTTTTTTATTAACTCTATCTAGACTTCTCATTTCTAAAAAATGAAAATATATTTTAAAAGTTCAGAGAAAAAGTGGTCATCATCCATACTGAGATGAGCCACTTGACCCATTTATTTTCAATCTTCCTTTAAAATAGAATCACTACAATGGCTTTTAAAAAAATAGTATGCTCAATAATTCAGAGCAGTACATAGATAATTGAACAACTATCCAAAATATGCCACCCAGGAATACCCATTACTGATGTTACTTGAACAACTGCCCATGAACACACACAGTTTGAGGAAAATGTGGGTAGATTACATGGTAACAACCCTTATTTAAAAACAATGCCCTGGGGGATCCCTGGGTGGCTCAGTGGTTTGGCGCCTGCCTTTGGCCCAGGGCACGATCCTGGAGTCCCGGGATCGAGTCCCACATCGGGTTCCAGCATGGAGCCTGCTTCTCCTTCTGCCTGTCTCTGTCTCTGTCTCTGTGTCTCTCTCTCTCTATGTATATCAAGAATAAATAAATAAAATCTTAAAAAGATAAAAATAAAAACAATGCCCTGCTATACATGTTATTTTTAGATGAAAATAATTAAATGGAAGTTTACCTAAGTTAATAGCAGAATAGAAACAAGTAAGCAAAAATTATTTAACTTTAAGAGCTAGTATTTCTTGAAAGATACATTTAAAAAATTATGAGAAACATTAAGAATTCAGAGGTGTTCTCTAAGTTTATGTGCCAATTTTAAATTGTACCAACTGCTTCCCTGTTTGAAACCTCACACTTGAACATTGATTCTTCTGTCACCCCTTCTCCAAACTTCCGATTCTGTTATGTTTGTTGTTTTATATATGAACATGTGGATTCATTTAATGACTGGCTTCATAATGCTCACCCTGTCATCACCACTCCTGTGACTTCTGGGATTAGCTGCATATTCTATGTGATTCAGCGTTTAGTCCCCTCTTTTGTCTTTGTGTCTTCACTGCTCAGTTCTGGATACTGGTTCTGTATTGGTTGACGTCTTTCATATATTAAGATATTCTGTCTGTTGTCTTTTTTTTTTTTTTTGTCTTTGTTTTTTAAAGAATGTCTAGGCTGGGTATAATATCAAGGAGTTACACTTTCTCCTCCCGCCCCCACACACACTTTGTAAAACTTTGTAAGAACTTTGCTTGTCATTCAGCATTGAAATGGAGCCGAGGAGGAGTCTGGAGACAGGTTGAATTTCAACCCTTGCAGGTGGTTTGTTTTTTTGCTTCCATACTTTCTTTATTTTGCATATTCCGTGGCTTAAAAGGGAGCTCTATCCAGAATTTGGGGTGGAGGCCATGTTGAGTTCTGTGCTCAATGGGGAGTCTGCTTGGGATTCTTTCTCTCCCTCTGCCTCTTCCCCCATTTGTGAACTTGCACTTGTTCAGTCTCTTGTGTGCGTGTGCTTTCACTCTCTCTCAAATAGACTTTCAAATAGATAAGTAAAGATATACATTCTAAAAAATTTGTATACCACTTATCTGTTTCTTTCTAGATTTCAGCATATTTGTGCTAATTCTCTGATTTTGTAAACACACAAGTATAGCTTTTGGAGTAGCAGGGGGAAGGTTGAAAGTTGGACCCTTCTGAACTGCTCCACATAACTGTTTTCTTATGTTCTTGGCTCCTGGTTTGTAAGTTTTATTACATTATTTTTCTTTTCTTGTTTGATGGCTGTTGATTTGTTTTGAGTTGGGTAGCCCACTTTTTTGCTTATTTAATAAATTTACTTAGGGAATACTTAAGATGCTATTTGGGTCTGTTCTCTTAACCACAGGAGCCCCTCATTCACTAGATTCAGATACCTTAATATCACAGTCTAGACTACAAAGCTTGACTGACTTTCTTGTCTATGAAGTTAACTGTGGTTAACTTCAAATTACTACTCTTTGAAATAGAACGTGATTAATGACTTGAAATCGAGTGTAATGATCATCAGGAAGTGATATGCACAGGGCTAAAATGGTGCTTTGGTTTAGGTGTGGTAGTTTCCACCCCTACTTAAATTAATTTTAACTACTTTAAACCATTATTATTTAACTGTCTTCTAACTATGCTAAATTTTCAGACTCCATATGTTTATAATTTTTAATTTATTTTTTATTTTATTTTTTTTGTTTGTAATTTTTTTAACAGAAAAAAAACCCAGAATGGGAAAGGGGAAAGAGGAATTAGAAGTCTTATTTTTTTTTTTTTTAAGATTTCATTTATTTTAGAGACTGTATGAGCAGAGAGTGAGGGAGAGAGAGCGAATCTCAGACTCCATGCTAAGCGCAGAGCCTGATGTGAGTTTCAATCCCAGGACCCTAGATCATGATCTGAGCCAAAATCAGGAGTCAAGTGCTCAAGAAACTGAGCCCTGCCCCAGGCACCTCTAGAGGTCTTACTCTTAATCTCCACCCCCCACCCCCACCCCCCCGGCTCAACAGTATCATAGCCATGGTCAATGGTGTTACACTTTAGGAGTTTAATTTTTCACTTAGTTATATTCATTCAGACACAACCTGGCAATTTGAAGAAAGATCTATGGGTGAAATTTACCCAAATACTTTGAGATGGGGGCAGTAGTTTTTCCCCCTTCTCTAGTTTGAGAGCAGCTTTGAAGTCAGTAGGTCCCCTGAGCAAGCTGCTGTCTCTGTTTAACAACACCCTCTTGCCCCCCCCCCCACCACCCACCAAAAGAACAGTATAAGTACTGGGCATTCTGACATATCTTAGCCACTCAAGATACAAAATTGTCGTCTTGGTGCTAGCATCCCTTGTGACAAGCAGCATCCCTTTACCTGATCCATCCTGAGATGAGAAACTCAAGAGCAACAGACTTGAACTACTCTGGGAACTTCAAGAGGCAGCTGGAAAAATAGATAGGGATTGGAGACGAAGGCTGTATCTGGAAGTATGTGTAGCAAGATCCTGAAAGGTGAACAAAAACATTCAGGGCTTTCCATTTTGGCAGCCTGTCCTGGATTCCTTGGATCTTAGAGGCCGACTTCACATTTATGGAGATACAAAATTAGGAACCTAGAGAGAGAAAGGGTCTAGGTCAAGGTATCCCAGCAAGGTCGCATTGAATGTAACGATTATAACCAGATTTCCTGTCTCTCGTCCAGGTCTCACCACCCAGCCTGGAGTTTTAGATCAGAAAGCAAGGGAAGTGAGAGAAACAAGTGTTGCTTTATTTTGATGGAGGGAATAAAATTGGAAAACTCCTAGGAAAGTTGAAAGTATCCTACATATATTCCTTACCTAGATTAGCTGATTGTTTTGTATTTGCCCCATTCTTTCTTTCTTTAAATATATTGATGTATATGCATATTTTATATATATATATATTACAACTATCTGAAGGTAAACTGGAGAGATGTCCCTTTGTCCCTAAATACCTACATGTGTCTTTCCTTAGACAAGGACATTTTCTCACACAAAGTACAATTCTCCAAACCGTGGTATAAAACTGTTTCCTAATCCACAGTCCATATTCCAGTTTTGTCAGTTGTTCTGGTAATGTTAATGTCCCTGATGGTTTCTTTTTTCTGGCTTAGAGTCTAGTCCAGAATCAAATACGGCATCTAGTTGTTGTACCTCTTTAGTTTCCTTTACCTGGAATAGTTCTTCAGCAATTTTTTTTTTCCATTCTTGACCTTTATTTTTAAAGAACACTGAGGAGTTATTCCAGCATGCCTTTTGACTTGTGTTTGCCGGATGAAATTCAGAGTTTGCATCTAGGGTAGGAATAGCAGGGAAGTAAGGTTGTATCCCAGGTGTGTCAAGAGGCACCTTCCTTTGGTTACATCTATTGGTGATGTTAACTAAGAAGCATCTGTCTTGTCAAATTCAAAGCTACTTTTTTTCATAAGAATAAGTAAAATCTTTATTTACTTGCTCATGAGAGACACACAGAGAGGGGCAGAGACACAGGCAGAGGGAAAAGTAGGCTCCATGCAGGGAGCCCGACGTGGGACTTGATCCCAGGACTCCAGGATCACACCCTGGGCTGAGGGTGGTGCTAAACCGCTGAGCCACCGGGCTGCTCTAAATAAAATCTTTACAAAAAAAAAAAAAAAAAAGAAGAAGAAGAAAGAAAATCTCTTTTGAAGGTAAAAGTCAAGCAGGTTTCCTTGCAGCCCATGATAAAAGACCTGGCTTCCTCAAACTGTGACCCAAATGTGCTGTGTGTGGCCCCTGCCCAGACTGCGTTGTTACTCCCATGGAAACTGGCCAGTTTCCATTCTTGTGCACATAGCCGTCCACTTGTCCCAGCACCATTTATTGTAGAGATTACTTCCTCCCACTATATGTTCTTGCCTCCTCTGTTGTAGATGAATTGACCATACACCTTGGGTTTGTTTCTGGGCACTTTATTCTGTTCCATTGATCTATTTTTGTGCCTGTACCCTACTGTTTGGATAACTACAGTATGTCTTTATAGTATGACTTAAAGTCAGGGAACATGATATCTCCACCTTTGCTCTTCTTTTTCAATCTGGCTTTGGCTGTTTGGGATCTTTTGTGGTTTCATACACATTTTAGTAGTAGTCTAGTTCTGTGAAATATATTATTTTTTAAAAGACTCATTTATTTTTAGAGACAGAGAAAGTATGGAGCAGGGCAGAGGGAGAGAGAAACTCAAGAAGACTCTGTGCTGAGTATGGGGCCCATTGCAGGGCTCAGTCTCACAACACTGGGATCACAGCCTGAACTGAAGCCATGAGTCAAATGCTCAGCTGACTGAACCACCCCAACACCCCAATGCCATTGGTATTTGATTGGGTTGTATTGAGTCTAAAGATAAGCATGGACATTTTAACAACATTAATCCTTCCAATCTCTGAGCATGGAATATCTTTCAATTTATTTGTGTCATCTTCAGTTCTTTTCATCCGTGTCTTACAGTTTCCAGAATACAGATCTTTTACCTCCTTAGTTAAATTTATTAATGCATATTCTTCTTGATGCAATTGTAAATGGGATTATTTTCTTACTCTTTCTGCTAGTTTATTAGTGTATAGAATGCAACAGATTCCTGTATATTTATTTTGTATTCTGCATATTCAATGAATTCATTTAGCTTGATAGTTTTTGGTGGAGCCTTTACAAATATTTCTTTAAAAGATTTATTCATTCTTGAGACACACACACACACACACACACAGGCGGAGACACAGGCAGAGGAGAAACAGGCTCCATGCAGGGAGCCCAACATGAGACTCGATCCCCGGTCCCCAGGATGAGGCCCTGGGCTGAAGGTGGCGCTAAACTGCTGAACCACCCGGGCTGCCCATTTACAAATATTTTTACATGAAGAAATTTTTCAAAAACAAAACAAACAAAAAGGTTTAAAAAATACTTCAGTTTGGAAACTTTGTTTAAAAATTAGGAGATGCATAGAAATATTTTACGAAGGGTAAAATATCTTGAATTGAGCAAAGTATTGCTAATAAAATATAAGGCCCCTCTAAAAAAAATTTGAAAATAAATTCAAAATTTGAAAAATTCCAAGTACTTCTCTTTAGCTTTATAGAAGTCGTGTTAGAAAGGATACTGGCCAATTAACATTTTGGGTACATTTTATATCAAAGGACTTCCAAATTTATGGAAAAATATCAATTTAAAGTGACTCTAAATTCATGATAGAGTTCTGTCAAGGAAGAACTTCTTCCAAAAAAAGATTAGTTTGGGGGGATCCCTGGGTGGCGCAGCGGTTTGGCGCCTGCCTTTGGCCCAGGGCGCTATCCTGGAGACCCGGGATCGAATCCCACGTCGGGCTCCCGTTGCATGGGGCCTGCTTCTCCCTCTGCCTGTGTCTCTGCCTCTCTCTCTCTCTCTGTGTGACTATCATAAGTAAATAAAAATTAAAAAAAAAAAAAAGATTAGTTTGTATCCTGATGAATAGTGCTCCAGCTGTGTTAGGTCCAAAGTCTGGATTTTTTTTGTAATATCAAAACAAGATAGAGGTATCCTTTACTACTTCATTCTGAATTTTATCTGAGATTTGGAAAAGGCTACCCTTAAAGGACCACCCTGTTCTCACCTATTCTGAGCTAAGACTCCCCTCTACGTTTCCTCAGTGACTATCATGCTCTCCCTTAGCTGGCAGTATATCTCAAGGCCCCCTCCCATTCCTTGAAAAGAAATATTTTTCCCTTCAAAGAAAAGGAAAGGGGGCTTATTTATTTCTTTATAGAAGGAAATGTTACAAAAATATGCTAAAAGATACACGTATTCAGTATCCATAAGGCAATAATCCATTGTATTTTCATCTCTAAATTTTTGCCTTTCTATAAACTAGAATTGTTTGTATCCTTTTAGACCTCCAAAAGTTAACTTCTAGCTCTATAGAATTGCAAAATAGTCAATGAAAGGTATAGACCTCTTCAGAATCAGATAACCTTGGAGAGTTCCTCTAAATATCTAACATTTTTTGAAAAGGACACCTACTCATCTTTTTGCCCATTACAAAATTTTTCACTATTTTTCCTGACATATTTAAATTGTGTGGATTTAAAATCTGCAAGGTAAAATTCTGTACACCAAAAACGTAGAGAATATAGTCAGTCAACTGCCCACTATCCAATTATCAAATAAGAGAAAAATTTCCCCACCCCATATACATACATAGGCATACTTAGACCCCCCCCCCCAAAAAAAATGAATTCCATTCATTTTTCTTGACAACAGATAGTCTAGACTTGAGCTTTTGGAGGTAGACAGGCATATACAGTGTCTGGAACACAGTGTTTTGGCACCTGTAGAATGCACCTATTAACTTGTATCCTCTGCTCAGCCCTAGGGAAGCCATAAGAAGCAGATACACAAAACTGAAATTCTGTGACTTGTCTTGTGTTAAAATGAACACTTGGCCTTAGCCCAACTATTCCATCCTTGGAAGGCTTTAAATGCAAACAGACCATCCTCTTCCTGACACATTCACAGACTCTAGGGTTAATGACTTCAACACCTTTTTTGGAGGATGCACTTCAACCTGTAATACACAGCAACTCCTGTTCTTGCAAGACAAGCACATCTGCTTTCAGATGTATATTGCCTTGTTGCCATTAATCCTAGAGTTAGAAATTGAAATCTGTACCCAGGCCCTAGGCAGAGGGATAAAAGGAACCTTGGTATTTTTTTTCCTACCCTTTCTGTCTTGGTCCTTATTGTTCCATCCCATGCCTTCAGGCAGTCTGAGCCTGAAGATCTTAGATCTTAGTGAGAAAAAGTTGTCAAACGCTCCCCTGTTGTTCTCTGCTCTGGGATCCAAATCCTGTCTGCTCTCAGCACAGCAGAGCTGCAGAGAGGCCTCTGCTTTCTACCTGGTGAGTCCTGAGTTAGGAGGGATGGGGTGTATGGGGTTGCTTCCGGGCACTGAGGGCTTCCTGGGAGGAGTGAGAAGTGGGCACAAGCCAAGTCAGAAAAAACCTGCCACCACGATTTTACTTCCTTTTTTTCTTTTTTCTTCCAGAAGTGAGCCTATTAATAGGAAAAAAGCCACCACTATTTGTTAACTTGATATGCGGACACAGGCCCTGTTCTTGGGCTTACATATATATGATCTAACTTTGTTGTCATTATCATAGTCCCTGTTTTATAGTTTACAAAGCATTTTCTTACCTTTATTGCATCCTTTTGAAAGGGTAGAAAAGATTCCATTCCCATTTGGGGGATGGGCAAGTGACCTAAGTGATGTAGGTAGAACTCAAACCTAGTTCACAGAAGCAGCCAGATTTTTCCATGGGAGCAGCTTAAAGGTCCTACTCCACAGGAGCTATTTTATTCCTACCTGTTTGGGAATATTTTAGAATCTGCCTCTAAGGGTCAATGTGGAAGGCAGCCATGTCTTAGAGCCCTGCTCCATCATGATACTCATGTATAGCTTTCTCTCTCATACAGGCATACATATGAAACTTGTGATCTCATTTGGGGGAAGAAACCATGGGTTTACCTTGATAAGCTCTCCTGAGGGATCTACTTTCTTTCCATCAGTGTAGCCCACCTTTTTCCAAGGGACCAATCCAAGGGCAGGCTCAGCCCAATGCTGTCATAATTCCTAGCTGGACCTTCTGTCTTGAGTCTTTGAAACCTATTCTTTGTGGATCACAAGACTGACACATGAAGGTACTCTATGGAGAATGATGATGGTCTCTGCTTACATATTAACAATCTATTGCCACATAACAAATTATCCCAAATTTAACAGCTTGAAGCAACATGTATGTGTTATCTCATAGTTCCTTTGGGGCAGGAATCCTGGCTTCGATTAGGGTTCTGGTTTAGGATTAGGGTTCTGGCTTAGGATCTCTCATGAGGTTCCTTCAAGCTATCCCCTGGGCTTGCACCTCAAGGTGGTGGATCTGCTCACTCCTAGGGTGGGATTATTAGTAGGACTCAGTTCTCCTCTGGCTCTTGACTGATACCTCAGCATATGGGCTTCTCCATCACTTCTTAATGTCCTCATGACATGGCAGTTGGCTTTTGCTAGAGCAAGTGGTTCAGAGAGATCCCAAGATGGAAGCTGCAGTCTTCTATTACCTAAGGTCTGGTGCAACCTACTATTACTTCTGCTGTAGTCTATTGATAACACGGATGAGCCCTAGTACTGTGTGGGAAGAGAATACACAAAGTTGAAAATATCCAGAAGTAGGGGTCACTATGGGCCATTTGTACGAAGGCTACCACAATTCGTCTATACAAATATCTCACATTTTTCAAAGAAATTCTCATATTGTTTTTAAACTTTGGTTTTAGAGTTTTTGTATTTTTTTTGCATGAATTTATCTTGCTTTCCCAATATATCAAAAGCCTCTCAAGGAAAGAGAATACGACATTTCCAGATTTCTTGGCCTTCTCCCAACCCCAATCCTCCCAACCCACACCAGGAAACAAAACAAAGCAAAGATAAATGAAGCTCATGTGGATTTGGAAAGAGTATTCAGTGCAGGAATTAGGCAGGCTTCCTTACATTCTTGGCCTCAAATTTTGCCTCTGTAAAATGGGAGGCAGAGGAGGAAAGATGGGACCAGATATTCCCTGAGGACCCTTTGCACTGCAAGGGCATTTTCTAAAATAGATGGAACTCTCCCCATTTGACACATAGGGAAACAAAGGCAGAGTTGTGGCATTAACCCAAGGTCACCAGGGCAGTCTCTGACAAAGCTGGGAGCAGAACCCTGAGGACTGTGGGACTGGTTAAATCTGGGCCAGCCAGCATCTTATCTGTTGTCATAGTAGTGTTACCATTACTACTAGTTGTACTAGTTCTACGGCCCACAACCACCCCTGCTATTCATGTAGCATCGGCTAATGGCCACATCCATTTCAAGGGTTTGTGTTATCCATATGAGTCACAACAATCCTGTGCCATAGGAATTCTTCCCTTTATACAAGGGGAAAATTAATCCTCAGTGAGTTTTACCTTGATGATTGATTCTAAGGCACCAAAGAAGGAGTGGAAAGCAAGAGTTTGAAATTTGGGGGCTGAGTTGAGGGCAAAGTGAAATAGGACACCCCAGAGGCAGGGTGACTTCATCACAGCCACCCATGACGTTTGGCAAGGCAGCTGCCCTACCTCATGCTGACTGGGTGAAGCAGCCTCCAGGGCCACCTGCGGGCAAAACAACCTTGACTCCATAGCTATCTAATGGCATCTGGGGCAAGTGGGCTACTATACTCTGAGCCAAGAATAAGCTGGGGAAAAAAGAGGTAGTATGCTTGCCCTACACATGACAGGGTGTCCTCCACTTCCAGGTGGCAGAAATGGCCACCACTGTGGTGGGACTGGAGAGAGAAGTGATGACTGAGGGATCTGTCCTAGGAGGAATCCTGCACCTCCCCAGGTCTGCCTTACGAGCAATCAGGGCCTCTGTCCTTTCCTTGCAGACCCCAGGCCGCTTCTGTCCCTAGTCTCAGGATATTCACCTCTCTTCTCCTGCATTTGGGCTACTCATAGTCTAGTCTCTGTTGCTCTCCAGTTCAGTGTGATCCCACCTCACCCCTTTGTGTGCTCCAGCTCCCAAAAGAAGGCCTTAGTAGCAGCTCTGACAACAGCTTAGAAAGTTCCTAATTTTCCCTGAGATAAGGGACCCCAGGATACAGAGGCCTGGTGATTCACTTGAGAAATAGCTAGGGATAAAAAGAAGGGAATCGCTTTCTTATGTGTTGGGGTGTCTTCCAGGAAGAGAAGGCAAAACGTCACAGTTCTTTACGTTATCCTTCCATTTATTCCTTACAGGAGACCGACATACCTGGTATTACTCTCCAAATCTTACATCTCCAAAATGAGGCTCAGGCAGGTTAAATAACTAACCCCAGGTCATACCCGTAGTGAGAGGTGGAGTCAGGATCTGAACTGAGATACATGTGACCTGAGCCACAGGCCATGGGTCTAATATCTGAGTGCCCATGACAGGCTGGATTCTATCTTCTGGATGTTTTCTGGACGTTGTCTAATTTTAAGCCTTGCAACAACCTTGTGAGATAGGTATTACTGGACCATTTCACGAATTATGAAACTTGCTTAGCAAGGTTAAGTAACTTGCCTAAGGACACAGAGCTAGGATGTGGCAGGAGTCAAGAGGAGGTTGGAATGTAGGGCCTGCCTTCCCTCAGTCTCCAGGGCCAAGAGGGAATTGTAAGTACTGGGTGCTCCAGATAAGATTCTCTCTTGTCCCTACTCTGTGCTTCTATCAATATGAGAGATGGTGAATCCAGGACTTCATGTCTTCCCCACCTTCCATACCCAGAGCTTCACTACCACCACCTGCCCTGAGACCAGCAGGACCGTCTCACTGCCTTTTCATCCATGTTTGTGCAAGTGCCATATGAAGCTTGGACCTCCAATATCAGCACCTGGACTTTGATTCTGACACATCCTATTTCCACCCCAACTCCTACCCTTCCCAAGTTCTACAGCCCTTCCACTGGGGGCCTTGGAGCTAGCATCAATCATCATAATTCCCCCTATACCTTAACGTGTCCTTTGAATTTTGAATGCGCTCACTTACTAATAAATGTATTACATGTTTTGTAGTAGAGGCACCATTGAATGGGCCAATCAGCTATTGGGTGGTCTGTGCCATGTAGATTGTTGCGTATCCTTGGTCCACCTGCACATTAAGTACTCTTTTTATTCTCCAGTGAAATGATGATGCTCATTGATATCTGACTCTCCCCAGACGACCCTGTTAACCTGCAGTCCTCTCAAGTGGTGGTGGTGGTTTCCATTCGAACAGCCCTTAACTACTGGGCCTGGAGTAAGATAAGTCTCCTCCTACCTCCAGATCATTCTACTCCAAACCAGATTTGAAATGATAACCTCTCCCTTCTTAACACACTAGTGATTCCTTGAAGAGTAGGACCCAGGTCCCCATCATTCTCTTCAACACCACTCTTGTCCAGTTCTTGGTGACCTTAACACCTACATGGATGACACTTCCAATGCCCTTGTCTCTGGGTTCCTTTAATGGCTCTTTTACTTCAGATTCTCACTAACATGCTTTTACTCCAGAACATGCCACTAAGGGAACTAAAGCTGTACCTTAAAGTTGATTTCAAATGTTCTACTTTTTGTTTAGCACTTTCTATTTTTCCAGTTCACTGTTGTCTGAACTATGAAAATTCTTCTACAGCACCAGGACCTACAATCCATTGATCCTTATGCCCACCCTAAGTATGCTGTCGCCCTAGGGTGTTCGTACTTGGGGTTTGTTCTTTCCTGCAAATACCTGCAGGGTTCACTCCTCTGCTCCTTAAAGGCTTCACCCCAGCATCCTCCTTTGCCATCATTTTTTAACATTGCCCCCCACCCCCAGTATTGTTGTTCTGTATGGATTATTTGTCTCAATGTACTTATCACTAAAATACTACCTATATTCCTTTATACTTCTCCGGGCTGGAAGCTTTATGAGGGCAGGAAATCTTGTTCACTGTAGTTCAATGTCTAGAACAGTGCTTGGCACATGCATGGTTATTGATATTTATTATTGAAAAAGATATGCTAGGGCTACATTTTTCAACCCAGGTCAGTTCGATTAGAAAATTCTTCCTTCCCATTTTTCTGAGGATGTAGGTGGGATGTCAGGGAAGGGAACCACCCCATCTCACCCAGATGAAAAACCCAGATATGAGTGATTGGCAGGCAATATAGTATCAATCAAAATTTTGAAAAAAGATGAAAATTCAGGCAGGTTGCTGATCTCATGAAACTGTGAAACAAAAAATAAAAAAATAAAAGAAAATTAAAAAAAAAAAAACCTGTGAAACAGTCTTGTTGCTCTACTCTGCTCTTGCTCTTTTCCTTCTTGTCTTAATCTCCTGCTCTTCCCATTCTATATGTCTGTTTTCCTTCCCTCCATCCCTCCCTGCCTCTCATTTTGTTCTCACTCCTTGACCCCTTTTCTCTTCTCCTTAGCTTTCTTGAAGAACAAAGCAAATTATTTTTTGGAAAGAATTTTAATTTCCAAGGTGTAGGAAAAATGAAATTGTCCCTTTTCTTGAGGTTCCCTTGAGCATCCTGTGCTTTAATGAAATAAATGGCCTGAAGGAAGACATAGTGAGTGGAGGTCGGTTGGTGGGTCTGTCCATGCTTGGGTTCTGTCTTCCTCTCTATTTGGCCTCAGCTCTACGGGGATGGGCAGGACAGGGCAAACTTATCACTGGTCCCTTGCCCTGTGCTATGTCTGAAATAGAACTAAATGACAGCCTAGAGATTTTGAAGAAATTTGAAGGAAGAGGGAGGGAGAAACCCTTCTTTGATAGTGAATCCTGAAGCTGGTAGAAAAACAATTCTTTACCAGATGCCAAGTTTTAATCTCCATGCATGACCAGTTTTTCTCTCTCTCTGTCTTCATGAAATAACCTACAATAGTTGTAGTTGGTAGAACTGAGGGACAGGTCTGATGGTGGAGTACCTACCTCACCAGGGGAAGGAGAGGTGTCAGCAAAGTACACTGCAAATAATTTGACAGTCTTCACTGGGCAGTGTATGGAGCAGCATGGAAAGAACGATGACTTTGGTTTCAGGTATAATTGAACTTTAATCCTTTTTGCATTATTTTCGACCTTCCAAACCTTGTCAAATATGGCTCAACTGCTTTGTGCCTTATTTTCCTTTTCTGTCAAGTGGAGATACCAGTCCCCTCACTGGGTGATCATAAGGACTGAAGACGATGCATACTAATGACAACCAGGATGACCATGATGATTAATGTGAATTTGGATATTTACTATGGGACAGACTTTGTGCAAAGTGTGCCCTTTAGCTCATATACATCACTGGAGTATGCTTGGCACATGATGAGCATTTAATACATTTTAAATAGACTTGTTATCCAGCACTTTGAAGGAGAGTAAGAAAATGACTTTTGGGGACATGAACATTTAAGACACATGAATATTTCAAGTCACTTCTCTAGTGTGAGATGGAGAAGTTTCAGCTTCCCTGGAACTTTGATACAAAAAGAAATATTTACCAAATGGATGAGGTTATGGCAGATTTTGGACTTCTTTGGAAAGAAGTCCAAAATCTGTGGCTTTACCCAATGAAGGTATATTTCTCATTTAGACTACATGTCTAATGGGGGTTAATCTGGTGTCTGCTCATTGTCCTTCACAGAACTTGGCAAATGGATGCTCCATTTTGACATCTGTTTCCACAATTGACAACACATTAAAGAAGGAGGACTAGTATAGAGAAGCAGTAATCTGTATCTCTTTTGCTCATGTTTGTTTGGCCAAACCAAGCCACTTGGCCACATATTAGTTGAACATAGTGGAGGCATGTGATCTACCGTGCATGTATTCAAAGAGAACTAAAATATTTGTGGACAGCCCAATGACTGTGGACACTAACAATCACCACACAAGGGCATGCCCTGGATGATGAGCATCACTGACATTCTGTTTTTATAAAATGAATAATAAAACTGACTGTGAACCAAGCACCTACCCTAGGATAGATATTGTGCCAGGTGCTTCTTGTTCATATAGCCGTTAATCCTCCCAAGAAGGTCTTAATAATATCCATATTCTAATGAGGAAACTGGGACTCAGGGAGTTTCATTTACAAGGGCTTAATAGTATTAAGGATAGCATTAGCATGGTCTGCAGTTTTTCTGGATTTGTAGGGAAATCCTGTGAAAAGAAGAGTGCACTAGGAGGCTATAGAGACTGATTTCTTAATTTTTGAAATCTGAGCATGTGCCAGGATGGCAAATAGGTTTTGAGTGTCAGCTCTGACAGATCTGTGTTGGCTGCTAGAGAACTGTGATGAGAAGACTCTCTAATGGGAAGGAGTCATGTGATTAAGAATCTCTGCTCTGGGCATAAAAAGGGGGTGGCAACAGGGCAAACAGATGTGTGCCATCTCTGGGCATTTTTCTTAGCTTCTCTGGGTCTCAATTATATCACTTACAAAGGAAGGTGAATAAAACCTTCCCGGAATAAAGATAGGAGCCTGGCCAACATGATTTCTTGATGTCTTCAGAGGGCACCAAAACTTCTGTTTCTAGGCGCATATATTCCCACTTATTTTATGCACAGTGTTCCATCATGTAGTCATGAAAATCCATTAGTATGTGTGGGATGGAGCTGGGGAAGGGAATGCCACAGATTGTCGTTGAAAACTCATAAGGAGAGCAGAGCTAGAGGCCTTTGGCAGGAAGCATGAATCATTTATTGGCACTTAAGGATGCCAGTCATCACTGCCCTACCAAACAACTGTGAGCTGGATATACTCCTAGTCTATAAATCTAAGGGCTCTGTTTCTCAGTCTGGGGCGATATTTTGGGGAGACATGAATCTTCAGATTAAAACCCCTCATCTTTTCAGAAGAATACAGCAGTATATTTTTCTCAAGGTAGACGAGACACTAGTCAGGATTCCAATGGGAAATAGCTAGCACACTCAGGGTTTTTTTCGAGGAGATTATAATAAAGATTCTATTTACAGAGGTATGTTTGGGATTAGGGGGATCAATAGAGAATGGTAAGACGCTCAGTGACAAGCAACAGCAAGAGGCCATTAGGACTTGTAGGCCTGAAGGGACAATTGGAGGGGGGATGGTGTCCCTGGAACCCATGGCCAAACAGGAGGGTTGTTTAACTTGGCGTCTGGCTGTAGGAACTCAGCTGCTGCTCAGGATAGTAGCACACAGGGAGTAATGCCCAGAATGTTCTCTTATCTGTTGATATCCAGCTAGAGGGCAAGAGAGCCTGGGTGGTACAGATACAGGAGACAGACCCCTTGGACTCTGCAGTAGGGCAGAGAAGGGTGAATAATGAATCTAGAAGGATAGGTGGAAAAAGCCCAGCACACAAGAATAGACACATAAGGTAAAGTACTCATGTGTTGAGTCACATCAGAGTTGAACAGGGAGGGAAAAGAGGGAGGACTTGAACAGAGGGAATCACCATCATCTTGATTTTGGGGGCCAGGAGATCAGCCTGAGAGAAGCAAGTTTGAAGCTCAGCAAAACTTAAACCTACTTTCTTGGACCTAGACTCTTAGGGAATACAGTTATTGGTTTTTAGGTAATAATTTAATGTTTTCCCTTGTTCTTAAGAAAGGTGCCTTGTGAATATGGCTGCTTATATCCTTGAAGCTGAGGTGAAATGAAGGAAATGTTTTTGGTCCAGGTTGGGTTAGAAGTTGAAGGAGAATGGTATATGGTCTTGGGCTGGGCCAAGTGAGGGAGCCCAGAAGTCCCTCAGGGTGAAGCTTGGGACCCACCTAAGGGATAGACATGATTCTTTGAGAGCTCTTTCTGTTGTGCATGATTTGGTAGACTTATCTTTGCTCTTCAAAGGAGGCTCTTCCAGGCCACCAATCAGGTTGATAGCATCTACTTCCAATGTGTCCTTTTTTTCCTGGAAAGGCATCCCAGCTTTGAGCCAGAACAGGGGACTGTCATGTTTTCTTCTTTTCTCAGGCCTACTACCCTCCCAAAAGCCAAACCCTCCTTCTAACCTCAGTGCAGATGCCCCCAGGAGGGCAGAAGAAAGGCCCATGACTGCATTGCCCAGTATGACAGACTGTAGCCACGTGTGGCCATTCACAATTTAAATGAAATTAGGGGCACTTGGTGGCTTAGCCTACAGTCTACTAAATGTGTCTCTTGATGCTTGGAGTTGTAAGTTTGAGCCCCATGCTGGGTGTAGAGATAACTTAAAATATTTTTAAAAATAAATTTTAAATGAAATTAAACTTAAATTTAAAAATTTAGTTTCTGAATCACACTAGCCACATTTCAATTGCTCAACAGTCATTCCAGCTCTGTTGTATTAGCACAAGACATTCTCATTCATTATAGAAAGTTCTACTGGACAGACCAGTCTAGATCCTCCTCATAGCCCCAGATAGTTTTTTGAATCCTATTCCTGGACTATCTTCACCTACAGAATCCTCTATTTGGTAACAGGTGACCCTATCTGGGCTTGTATGGTTTTGTCCAGCCAGCAAAATGATAATTGCAGACCACATTTATTTAGTTCTTAACATGTGTGCAAAACAGTGTACTGAGGGTTGTTAATACATTGTAATTACCACACAGCCTGACAAAGACATAATTACCTCCACTTTAATGATGCAGAAACAAGCCCAGAGAATTTAAATGACCATACAACTGTTAGCTTATACGGTATGGAATTACCAATACTCAGCCATTTTTAATTCAACCTCCTAGTAAGTGGCAAAGCCAGGTTTCACATCCAGATCCAACGACTATGTCAGGTTCAGTGTGGCCAAGCCTCTGTAAGTGACAACCTTGAGACCTACTTCACAGGGCTGTAAGGATTCAGTGAAATAATTTTGGTTCTGTTCCTGGAATACAGTGGGGCTTGTAGAATTTTTATTTTTTGGTTTGGTTTTAACTCCCTTCTGTCATTCTGTCTCTCTTGGAAGGTAGAATACAGCTGTCTAAGCAGATGGGGGTGTGGAGTGGCACACCGCCGTCTACTGGATCCCCTCCCAGGGACCTGGAACAGCTCCTCTTCCTCACCAAGTGCTCTCCCACCTATCTTCGCCTACCCCACCAGTCCCCACCTCTCTCCATCAGGGCATCTCTTCTGCCCTGAGCCCAGGGAAAGTATATGATGGACATCGACTCTTCTCATTGTTCCCATTGCCCCTCACAGTCCAGCAAATGCACTTCATCAACAAACCTCTCCACTGGAGACCTCAGGAGGAGCTAGAAGATCAGAGGTGGACTGGAGGGGCTGCTGCTGCTGCCCTGAGCATGTCAGGTGATTATATAAGCTCTGTGCCAGACCTCCTGCATGCTGCAACTCTGGGTTCATGATTGTTTCTGGCAAGGAATCAGATTTGAAACTTCTCCCTCTTTTATTTAGTAAGAGGGAAGAGAAGTGCCACCCAGCTGAGCATCTTGCTGTTTGGGTGGAGCTTTAGGACTTGGGGGGGGGGTGGTAATTCCCATCCATATGAGGAAATTTTGTATCTCAAAAACAGTAGTGTTTGCTGGATAATAAATATGACATGCCTGCTTAAATTTGAACTGCAGATAAGCAATAGATTAATTTTTTTGGTAGAAGTATATATGATGCAATATTTGGGACATATTTCTATTAAAAATATTTATCTGATGTGCAAATTTACCTGGACATCCTGTATATTATCTAGCAACCTTTGAGTAATTGGGCTTCTGTCTACCCTTCAGATGCCAGGTCACTTATGATTTTTAAAAAAACATTTGAGAGCGAGTATGTGTAAAAGAGCACAATCAAGGGGGAGGGGCAGAGAGGGAGAAGCAGGTTCCCTACTTAGCAGGGAGTCCGATGTGGGGCACCATCTCAGGATCCCATTTATGATGACGTGAAAGATACCTGAGAATAAGGGGGACCCCATTTATGATGTGAAAGACACCTGGGAATAACAGGGAGATTTACATGTAATTTCCTGGCTGCACACTAGTTTTGTATTCGTAGCTCTTTGTGAATTTATTTAGACTCCTGGTTCTCAAAACATAGTCCTGGACCAGAAATGTCAGCATCACCTAGTATTTGGTAGAAATGCAAATAAATTGCCATGTCTCACCTATGCCAATGAATCAGACACTCTGGGGGGTGGGGCTCACAATCTGTCCAACAAACCCTCCAGGTGATGCTGATTCAGTTTGAGAACCATAAATTTAGATTCTGAGCAATCAGATAGTCCTAGGCTTGAAACCCAGTCCCATCATTTACTGACCATGTCAACTTGGCGGAATTACTTACCCTCTCTGAGCCTCTGTGACCTCCTAAACAAACTTGAAATATAATACCTCAATTAGGATGCATTAAGAATTAAATGAAGTTACATAATATGAAATAAAACCCACAGCACCTGTCACTGTAAGAACACACAAAACAATTACTTTTACTTTGATTGTACAAATATAGGTCCACTCGTGCCCTGAGACAAATTTGATGGTCAGCAGGGCAAAAGCCCTAGTTGCAGGGGTGAGCTCTGTTTGCTCAGTTCAAACAAGACTTTAATTTCCAGGAATTTGATTTCCAGTAGTCCTATGGAGGGAGGAAGGAAATAGGAGGAGAGAAGGCAGGGCGAGAAAGCATCAGCACCCAGTGGGGACTGGTTTTCTGACTTACAGACAAGCCCAGAGCAGAGGGCTATATTGATCGAATTCCCTTCTTTTTAGCACTCAGTCCAGAACATTATCCAAAAGGCAGGGTTTTTAAATTTTTTTTTCCCATAGAAAGATGAAGGAGAGGACATGTCCGGGTGCCTCTCAAGGGAAGGTGATTAGCACACTTGGGTATGTTACAGAGCAGGTCTGGGGCCTTCCATGATCAGCCTAGATGAGGGTTTCTCAGCTTTGGTTCCATTGACTTTTTGAGTCAGATGACTCTTTGTTATGGGGCTGTCCTGTGCATGTGGAGCAGCATCCCAAACCTCTACCTATGAAATGCCAGTAGCCACTCTGATCCTCCCTCACCGTGGTGACCGTTAGAAACATGCTTAGACATTGCCAAATATCCCCAGGGCAAGGGGATCTGGAGGTGACCAATGTCCCTGGGCTGAGAACCACCCACCTAGAAAGTGTATTAGACAACGACAACCACTTACATAATTTTAACAGCTACCATTTATTGTATTATCTCCAGTCCTCATGCTGATATTACAAAGTAGGTCTTATAACCTACATTTCACATTTGAAGAAACTGACGCTCAGGTAAGTAGAGGATCTTCCCTAAACCATGCATCCAGTAGGTCTGGGCTTCCGCCTGAGGTTGGTCTAACTCTAAAGCTCATATAGTTCATGCTGCACATTCTGTTTCTCTCTAGAAAATTAAGGATTTTTTTTCTTTGAGGAAACTTGAGTCCAAACATATTTATTGAGAAGCCATGAGAATCTGTAGAAGAAATTGAAGATGTTGCTCCTGTCAAGGAGTTTTCGGTACCAGTGTCACTGGGGAGGTGACGCAGGTTGTAGGATGTCAGACTCCTACAACACAGTTAAAGAACAAATGAGGCAGTCCCGGTTGGGGCCAAGATGGACATTTCCAGAAGTAGAGCTCTGAACTGGATGCCCTTTGTGTATGACTCTCACATGTCTTTGCACTGATGATACAAAGGATTGAAACTTTGAGGTTCACAGGGTCTACCAGCCATCTCTCCTTTGAAACATCAACTCTCTTGCCTTGGTGTGGGCTGTAGGTGGCTTCTAGCCAAACACTCTGCCATCTTCTTTTTGGCTCTTTGCAGGAACTCTACCTTTCCCCTTTCCCTTCTCATAGCAGTATATTCATAAGCTTTGAGCTTGCTGTAGTAATCTGAGAATTTGTTGTAGAGGATGGAAATTGGCATCCCGTTGAGGATAATTCCAAAAGCAATGCAGAGAAAGGCAAAAAGCCTGCCCAGGATGGTCTCTGGGTACATGTCTCCATAGCCCACAGTAGAGATGCTCACCTGTATGGGAAGGAAAGTGGGAAGGAACCGTTAGCACTGTGATGGAGGAGAAGACAGGAGAGAATTGAGCAGGAAAATGTTTTGTCTCCCTGAAGGTACAGACAGATCATGTAATGGGTCCCACAGAGCCAGCTTTAGGAGGTACTAGAAGGTTTGCCTGCAGGATCTGCATCATGAAAAGAACACAAGCTGTGGGGCTGCAAGTCTTGGGTTTAAGTTCTATTACGAGTTTTCTCATACACAATACAGAGATCATAGCTGCTTTAAAGGGTTGTGGAGAGCATATAAGATACCATATGTAAAGCTCCTGGGGTAGCATGGGTTCAATAAATGTGGGTCTCTGCCTCCCCTCAGAGAGGCCAGCTTTAGGACCAGGGTTTCAGGGTTTGCCCACAAGATAGATGTACTGGGAAGAGCTCGGGCTTAGAACTAGTCATACATGGGTCCATGTCCTAACTCTGACCCTTCCCCACTGAAAATATTCCATCGCTAGCCTTCCTTCATCTAAAATACCCAACTCTACAGTCTTCTCCTGAAGACTAAATAAGAAAATGAACACAAAGCACTTAACACAGTATCAGGCACACAAAAGTATTAACCTCCTCTGTTGTTCTTCTCTCATCTTTAAAATGGAGAAAATTATAATGCTTCTCAGAGTTATTATGTCATTCAAATGAGATATTGTCTATGAAGGTGCTTTAATTGCAAATGTCTAGAGAAACACACTCATTATTTTGCAAAGGGACTTTTCTGTAAGACATCACAGTCCAAAAATGTGTTCACTCCGCATGAAATTTCTGCTATCACTCTTGCACACCACTTTAAATTCTACTAATTAGAGATTTATTTAGGTTAACAAGCTTCTGTTTTAAAGTGCAGATACCTCTGGGACTAGTTATCAGTCAGTGTAGCCAGAGAAAACCTGGGAAAATCTCTTGGGCCTATTTTTTAAGCCTCATGTACTGAGCCTCCCATTGGTCCCCAGACTATTGACTAAATTACTAGAAGGCTTGTAGGCAGGGCTGTTGCTTAGTTGAACACTGTGCATTGCACAACTCCAGGGGGCACCATTTGCTTCATAGATTTGTGGTGTTGCCATGATTTTCTGGAAGATGGTAGTAAAATGCACAGTTAGCCTGTTGATCCATACTAAGTGTTTAACTTAGAAATATAAACATTTTTTGTTTTGACATAAGGGTTAGTTTAAATGTAACTGATTAGTTAGAACAGAATGGAGAAGTGGGCCAGGTGGGCCAGTCTGGTGTTGCTGATAAGAACCATAGCTCCAGCCAGACCATGAAAAAGTGAAAGCTTGACCTCTTCTTTGGGATGGGGGATGTACTACCTCTCACTGCTCCATTTCCAGTGAGAGACCTACTGAGGGTGGGCTGCCCCTTCCCATGGTAGGAGAATACAAGCAAGCACCTAAGAGAGGCAGGATGATATAGACTAGCTTGAGGAAACAGAGATGGCCTTAGGCTACCTGGCTCTGAATCCATCTCCCAGCTGTGTGACTTAGGCAAGTCACTTATATTCTCTCTGGCTCTGTTTCTACTTGTGAAATATGGCGAGAATAGTAGTACCTACCCCATAGGGGTGTTAACGGACTGAAGGAAAGCCTGGTGCTGACTATGTGAGTGATAATGTTTAGTTCTCATGGTTTTTAGACCTGTGGGCTATAGAAATGGATTCCTGCTTGGATCCTGCTGAGCAGCAGGGAAATGAGGTGGGGGACACTCTGGCTCCAGGAGAGAATCTTCGTTTCCTACTTTTTTGCAAAGGGTGAGGAGAGGCAGTGGTACAGTGAGATTGTGGGTTAATCTCAACGTATGTGTGTGTGTGTGTGTGTCTTGTCACTGGCCATATCTGAAATAAAAGACCCAAGTCAGGTCTCTGTCCAGGTACGTGAACTAAACCATGGCTTTCATATGTTATTAAGCACAGCACTCATACCTCTGTATGAACGTTGAGTTCCTCTGTCTACTGGCCCTGGAGGAAGCCTACAGGGAGTCTGGGTATAGGGCCAAGTGACAAGAAGGGGTAGTTCAGGACAGGAAGCATCCATGCAAGGCCAAAGCAGGGGCTCTGAGGTTACCTAGCCTGCAAGATGGAAGGCAGGAGGCTAGGAGAATGCAGAGGAAGATAATTGAGCCAAAGTGCCTATTTTAAACTTCTCATCAATCCCCACACTGGCTTTCCTTCACTCTCAACCTCGACTTCATTTTTTTTTTTTTTGGCTGAACTTTGAAGAGTCAAAAGCAAAGAGCATTGGCTTAAGGGAGATTAAATATTTGATGCACATAATATGACCTAAATATTTTTGTGTATCTTGGATCTCTATTTTTAGAGAAAAGATGTCTTCTGCTAGGAGGCTCTGTCTGACTGGTTCTGAAGAATCTGTTCAAAATGCAAAGCTAATCTTTGCACTGTCTATTCTGTGGACAGTTTGATTCAACTAGTGACATGGTGCTTGCTCCTTGCTTCCAAGAGGAATGCAGAATTTCTCAGTGTTCGGGGACTCTTCTCCATGTTCCAGTGACCAAACCCATTTCTCCCTTCATGAATATGAAAAATGGAAGGCCCTAGACTGACACATGTGACCTCACAGAGTGAGTTCTCCCATTAGGAGGAGTTGTGTCTAGAAATGTGACCAGTGTTTCTGTAATCCATCTTAATATCCTGAAAACACTGGCTGGCTCAGCCACTCAATAAACTGGAAACGTACCATTCCATGGAAGGCTTACATATTTTCCCTAGCCTTTGGGTCCCAAAAGCCAGAATGTGACCTTTCCCCCAGAAGCTCACCCATCAATCAGCAAATCTTGGCTGCCTCAACATTATAGGGAGGACAAGCATCCAGTTTTTCTCTGAAACCTCAGAATGACTATACTGGTATTTCTCCTTTAACAAGGAATGTTTGTTTCCTTCATAATGAATGAAGCCTAGATTAAATCTTGGCACCTGGTAATCCACACATGTAGGAAATAGGATCCCAGGGAACACA
This sequence comes from Vulpes vulpes, assembly GCF_048418805.1. Lineage (NCBI taxonomy): Eukaryota > Metazoa > Chordata > Mammalia > Carnivora > Canidae > Vulpes > Vulpes vulpes. The sequence goes on from NW_027325769.1 coordinate 53,094, forward strand.
ACCAATTTTTCAAAATAACAAACACCCCTTCTAGTGTTCGCAAACAATTCGAGGTGGTAAAGACCAGTAATTTCTGGCTAAAATTATTACATATCTCAATGCATGTTGTCTTTTAAAGGATTTAGCTTCAAAGGCTATACGTAGCCTATTCATGCTGTTATTGCTACAAATATTTTAGGAATTCCTCTTTGGATTCTAATCTGCACAGAGGAGTCAGTGGCATGACTTGAAGCAAGTAGTCTTAACCCTCAAGGTGGATAACTCTAGATGTCAATCTTAAACTCAAGGGTCTTGATATTTTAAAATCTCAAATCTGCATTCAAAAAGGTGAGGATTTGGCACCATTTCAAAAAAGTAAATGGGGCATATCACAGTCTCCAAAGATAATTCCCCAGTGGAATTCAGAGAATGTTTTGAGGGGTAGAAGCTTTGTTAGAATGAGGTCATGGGTGAGAAGAGGGCTTTAAAGAGAATCCACCAGCCTCATCTGTATGTTAAAGTCCCGATGTGTATGTAAATTGTACAATAAGGGGGTGTGCAAAAACTAAGGCAGATATAGGATCTATTTATCCAGCCATGGAAAGGAACACAATAATGGTGGTGTCCTCCACATCCACGGTTCACTTGGTACTTTTGCCTATCCTCGACAACTCCAATTCCCACAAGTCCTCCTGGCTTACAGGAGGATCATTGTCTGAGGACCTCAAGGGGTACTACCCCAGAGTCATAAGTCCACAGGAGCAAAAGTCATAGAAGTACCTAAGAGCCTTTGCTCCATTTATGGGTCCTGTGCTATTTCTGAAAGAGCTAAGAAGATGCCTCCTTTTACTGCTATCTGTGCCAAACATTTACCCGTTGTCTCTCAGTCCCAAGCGTGACACTCTTCTGGACTCTTTCCTGTAGTTCTGCAGCTGGGAGTCTGCACACTACATTTCCCAGACGCCCTTGCTCACTGGCTTCTGGTTGTGTTCTACAAATGAGATAGTGTGGGGACACTAGAAGTGAGTGAGGAAATAAGGGTCTCTACTCCTGCTTCTGGTGTCTGTCCCCATTCTCCAGTATAGCAGATACCTGTGGCTCAGGCATCTTTGGGCACATGGGACCCTAACCTCATGGTGTTATCCTAGAAGTCCCCATGACAGCTGCTCAGTGGCTCTTTCTCTGCACTCGTGGGTTGGAGTAACTCTACTTTCTATGTGGTCTCTCAGTTCTAAGCCTGGAAGCTGTTCCATGTTTCCCCTTGCTTCTCTTCTAGCCTTCTAACACCCATGTATCTATAACCCTGTATCAAATTCCATCTGTTTAAAATATCTACTCCCCCCACCATTTTCCTGACTGCAAGTTGGCTGATTCACCTTCAAATGGGTCATCTTAAAGTAAGCAATCCATTAAAATAAAATAAAATCTCAGCGATCTTGTAAGGGCCATCTATTTGCAAGGAAATGATAGCATACTTTGGGAAAACAAAGATAGGAGCAAGGTCTCTGTGGCACAATTATCTGTTCCCTCAGCCAGAGATAAATTTTCTTTTTGAAGAGTTTTTGTTAGTTTTTGAAGGAATGAGTTCATGACATAGTTTCCTGTTTGGTTTCTATAGTTTTAACTTACTCTTGAAGCTCAGAAGGAAATGGCCTGTTGAACGGTCCGGTTGCCCTTTTCTGCTTAAAAACATAGCTGCACTGGAGGCCAATGATGACAGCTTCATTACAGAGCTGACTCTTCCTGCCGAGCTGTGCCATGCATCTCCTGCAGCCAGGCAGCCAGGAGAGCCCCAACATGGCTGGAGCGGCTCCAGGTGTGTGCCTATTTATCTGGACACGTAGAAGCTCTTCCAGGGGAGAACAGCTGACCCCCTCATAGGTCTTAGAGTCTCTCTTTTTCCAGTAGAGAAGGAATCACTTCTGTTTTATTTTCCCCCAAATGAATCTGGAAGCAAAGGTTATGGCTTCCACATGATAAAGACTATCAACTAGACAGATATGGTAGCTTCTATTTATGGTGGATGTACTACAGGCTAGCATTTTACATATGTTTCCTATTACATTAATGCTCACAAATATTCTCCATTTGACAGACGAATAGGACAGGGCCATCTTACATCCTAATGTGTGAGCATTTGCAGACATGAATGTGTCCATGAGGGATTTGTTTTGCAGCTGGAGAAGTATTCACAACAATGAAAATTACTGTATTCCTCTTAAAACCTTGGGTTGATTTACAGAGTAAGGTTGCAGGATCCTTGGCATAGAGAGAGGGAAGATTATGAAAAACGAGTCATATTTTAGGGTTGTCTGAAAGTACTAATAGCACATGGAAGGATGGTTTAGAGAATCTGTCTCTAATGAGGTTGAATATATAAGGCATACAGCACTGTAGTCTGAAAGATACTACCAATCCTTTCTTTACCTCATTTTTAAACTGTTTGTGAAATATATTTTCTGATGTGTACTTAGATTTGAGCAGCACTGTCTTACTACAGTAGAATGACTGTATTACGGATCTAATTTTTTTAATAGAAATACAGTCAACACACAGTGTTCCATGAATTTCAGGTGAACAACATAGTGATTGAACAAGCCTACACATTATGTTATGCTACCATCTGTTACCATACAACCTGATTACAATACCACTGCTTATATTCCCTATACTCTACCTTTCATCCCTGTCATTTAAAATTCCATGACTGGAAGCCCGTAGCTCACACTCCTCTTCACCCACTTTACCCATCCCCCACCACCACCCTGCTATCTAGCAACCTCTAATTTATTCTCTGTATTTATGGGTATATTTCTACCTTTTTTTGTTGTTGTTGTTGGTTCATTCATTTTATTTAAGATTCCACAGAGAAGTAAAAATCATGTGACATTAGTCTTCCTCTAGTTTATATCACTTAGCATAACGTCCTATAGATCCATCCATGTTGTTGCAAATGACAAAATCCCATTCTTTTTTTATGGCTAAGTATATATATCCCCTGTGCTGTGTGCATGTGTATATGCACACATACCACATCTTTATTCATCTATCAATGTACACATGGGTTGCTTCCATAATTTGGGTATTGTAAACAATACTGTGATGAACATAGGGGTGCATATATCTTTTCAAATTACTCTTTTCATGTTCTTTGGGTTAATACTCAGTAGTGGATTTCCTAGATTGTACAGTATTTCTTAAATTTTTTTAGGAACCTCTATATAGTTTTACACAGTGGCTGCACCAATTTACATTCCCACCAATAGTGCACGAGGGTTCCTTTTTCCCCCACATTCTCGCCAACTCTTGCTGTTTCTTGTCTTTTTTATTTTAGCCATTCTGATGGGTATGAGGTGATATCTCATTGCAGTTTTGATTTGCATTTTACTGCTGATGGGTGATGTTAAGCATTTTTTCATGTGTATGTTGGCCATCTGTACATCTTCTTTGGAAAAATGTCCATTCAGTGGACCTAATACTTTATATCTTTCTGATTCTAAGCTCATTGCCATAAAAGTTTTCACTGCTTTTCTACACTGGATGGGATAATCTGGTCTGCTCTTAAACTCTAAATTTGGCCTTATGACTTGCCTTTACCAATGGGCTGAGCAAATGACATGAACAAAAAATTATACAGTGTTCACATGGTTGAGCTTGCACTCCCTCTCTTGTCCATTGCCATGGGCACATGCCTGCTGGAGGATGAAGGATATGTGGTCTAGTCTCCTCTTTCATCCCAGCTGTCAGCCAGCTGATCATCAGACAAATGAGTGACTGGCACCAGCCCAAATGAAAAGAATCTTCTAGTTGAAACCAGCTTAAATTGCTGACTTGCAAACTCAAGCTAAATCAATGTTTGACATTATAAGCGATTAAATTTTGGGGTAGTTTGTGATGCATCATTATTATAACAATAAATAACGTAATTTATGAATAGCTGAATACACATTTACCATGGGTATGTGCTCAAAAAGTTTTAAATTACAAGATACATGATCAATAAAAGACTTGGAGACAACTGCATCGGAGTTAATTCTGATTCCCCCTTATTGTCATTTCTGTTCAGTCATGTCTATATAGATGGGTTTCTTCTCATTTCTTCAAATTTCAGGCCATCCTATCAAAGGTAGATTCTGCACCCAGCTCTTTCTATCCTACTATCTCATAGGAGACACACATCAGTATCTGAAATAATATATTCTCTCTCTCCATTAGAATGGAAACTCCATGAGGGAAAGAAATTCATTTTTTTTGTTTGTTTGTTTGTTTTTCTATCACTCAGTATCCCTAGTGTTTAGAATACTACTTGGCACACTGGAGGTAATCAAAAAATTCTAGATCAGGGAATGAGTAAGATGAATTTTGTGATTCTTCTGAAGAATTCATCTTTGTTTTGCATCTTTTACTTGGTATCTACATAAGGGAAACAAAACATTCTGTCTGCATCATTTTGATGGCGTTCTTTTCTCTTTGCTCTACCGAAAATATGGATAAATTCCACAATATGGAATGCCATCAGAAGTATGGAGAAGAATCTGCTTAATCTATATTGTCCTGGGACATAGCACAGCATTTGAATGTTCAAGGGGCAACTCCTATAGTTTTCATAGATAAGTTCAGACATATCTAATTCATAATGATTTTTACTAGTCTATAAAATTCTCAGAGAATAAATGGACAGAGGCTTTTGATAAAGGTTAAGGTTGGTCAATGGTAAGGTTGAAACGTGCAAATTTTGGCCTGTGAAAATAGTGCTTGATAGAGACAATGGCCACAAAATAAAACTTGCATCAGCAAAAGCAATAATTGCTAAAATTTGTTAACAAAATGGAATGGCGATTCAACTTTTATTGTAAAACTTAAGGAAAACAGTTTTTTTTAACTCAAACAATTTTAGCATAAAAAGGGGGGTAACTTGAAAGTTTTAAGTGTCATTGCACATTAAACAGATCAAGAAATTAAATGGGATCAATAGGCATTCACGTCAGGAAGTTTTTTAAAATGAAAAATTATTAGCAACAGAATTCTTACCAAATTTTGTAGTAATATACAAAATTTTAAAAAGTTTTGTGGGTTGAAAATAAGATACTTGGATGAATGGAAACTTGACTCTCAAACCTGGCAGGTATATCATCAGCATGTGGATTTGCTCTTCCTCCCCTTTCTCCTTTACTCACCTCCAAAATAAATGTCATTTGCTGGGGACAAATCATCCTCTCTCAGCTCCATCTGTAAATGTGGTTTATCTACTATGGAGATGACCTTTTGTCACCTGGAATATGATCAGAATTGCAGCATCTGGCTAGCTCATTGGGAAGAGCCTAATGTCATCCCATCACTGAAGAAAGCTCACAAATCCTATCTGACATATGAGTGCTCTGCTTTTCAGTGACAGAAGACTAATTGAATTATAGAGTTCTGTAGCCACCCCTTTTTAGAGACGAGAAAACTAAGGACAGGAAGTAAGGAAGTGAGGTTTCATAATTATTTAGTGTCACAGTTAATTTTTAGCAGATTTAGATTTAGATTTTAGTCCCAAATCTTCCATCTTGCTGAACTGCATTGTAGTTCTGGGTTGGTTCTGTGTAGCCCTGGGTCGGTTCACCTCAGAAGTTCACACCAGTTAGTGGGTTCTAACATACCCAATGATAATATTGAACGTACCTTGTTCCTTACATGGGGAAAAACTGGTTATATTTGCTTAATGTTCTTTAAGGCATTACAAGCCTTCTACTTCTAAAAATAGGGAAATCACAACCCACTTCTTCCCTCTATGTACAAATGTCAATTTATCAATCAGCATGTACAGTAATTGGTTCAGGGATTTTCCAGGGATTTAGCCTAGCATACCAGACATTACAGATTATTTGAGTAAATGGCATAAATTATTATAAAAGGCAAGTACTGAAGAAAACAACAAAAATAACTAAAAGACTGTGCAAATTAGGCAAGGCAAACCCCAGAAATGAAGCATAAAGGAGGCAGTGCTGACTGTAGGAAGGGCATGGATTTTGTCATTGGATGGGTTTGGGTTTGGCTACCTTTAGCTGTGTGTCTACACCCTCTGTTACTCACTTCCTCCAGCTATAGAATGGGGCAAGAATACCAGATCCTGAAGGAACTTCAGTGACACTGGAGCAAGTTTCAGTTGTAGATGCTTCTTTCCACACTCCGGTTTGGCTAGAACCAGTGGGATTTTAGTTACGGTGGACACTGGTCAGCTGAGTCTCACTTTTTCCCTGCATAAAGTTAATAGTTTTCTTCAAATACACAGGGTTGTGATCCTGAAATAAGAGAATCTTTACAAACCACTTAGGACATCAAGTGTTGGGTGGGTGGTGAGTAAGAATGAGGATGATGAATTTTTCCCACATACGTGAACAAGAAATCCTTTTCAAAATCAGGCTGTCCAGGGATTTAAGACTACATCTAGATTGAGATTCCTAGGACCAAGCTGAATTCAGTCACTTACTGGACTGTGTCCTTCCAACTTTATAACCCCCACTCATGTTTTTATTCACCGGAGGCAGCAGAGGCCTGGAGAGAGCAGCGGCCCCCAAGCAAGGCAGACTGGCTGCTGACCCAGGAGAGGGAGGACGGGCTTCGGCGGGGCTGGGGAGGAGGGCGGGCGGGGAAGCCGGGGCCTTGGTACTCACCGCGGCCCACCACCAGGCGTGGGGGATGCTGGTGAAGTTGGTGTTGGGCATGTCGTGCTCCACGGAGTAGACGGCCGCCGAGAAGGTGAAGATGCCCATGGTGATGAAGAGCATCAGGCAGCCCACCTGCTGGTAGCACTGGCGCAGCGTGAAGCCGAAGGCGCGCAGGCCGGTGGAGTGGCGCGCCAGCTTGAGGATGCGCAGGACGCGCATGAGGCGCATGATGCGCAGCACCTGGCCCACCTTGCCCACGCGGCCCACCGTCTCCAGGTCGTGCTCCCGCTGCGAGCCCTTGCCGGGCCGCTGGTCCTCACCCGTGAAGCACTCGAGCAGCAGCTGCAGGTAGAGCGGCAGGATGGCCACCAGGTCGACCATGTTGAGGGCGCTGCGCGCGAAGCGCCGCAGGTCGGGGGTGGAGGCGAGGCGCAGCAGGAACTCGAGCGTGAAGAAGGCGATGCACAGCACCTCCACGTGCTCCAGGATGGGCCGCGGGTCGCCGCCGCCCGCGCCCTGCTCCGCCTGGTGCTGCATCTCCTCCACCGTGTTGAGCGCCAGCGCCACGACGGAGATGAGCACGAAGAGGCTGGAGGCCACGCCGACGGCCTTGGCGGCCACGGACGAGAAGGGCTTCTCCAGGAGGTTCCAGAGGCGGCGGCGCTGCGGCCCGTAGAAGCGCATGTCGCGGAAGAGCTCCTCGAGCTCCTCGGCCTCCTCGGCCTGCGCCTGGGCGCGCAGCTCGCGCTGGATCTTGAGCTGGTCGCTGAGCTCGTCGCGCCGCTCCTCGAAGCAGATGCGGCAGCAGCGCGGCGTGTGCTTGAGCCGCACGCCCCAGTAGCCCAGCTCCTCCAGGAAGCCGCGCGGGCACAGCTCGTCGCGCACCAGCAGCACCCCGGACGCGTAGAAGTTGTAGACCAGCTGGAAGACGGCGGGGTCGCGGTCGAAGAAGTACTCGTCCGCCTGCTCCTCGTAGTCGTCGCACAGGCCCAGCTGGCGGCTGCGGCTGGCGGACGCGGCCAGGCGGCCCAGGCGCGTCTTGGGGTGACAGGCCAGCTCGCAGCAGTCCAGGCGGTAGCTCTGGCCGCCCACGTTCACGTTCAGCGTGGACGACACGGCGGGAGGGTCGCTGCGCGCGTCCGGCGGCTGCTCATCCTCGCCGGGGGCGTCCTTGAGGTCGTCCTCCTCCTCGCCGTCCTCGTCCTCCTCGATGTAGTAGTTGTAGTTGCCCTCGGTCCACGGCGGGATGCTGGCCTGGGAGCCGGAGCGGGCCCCCACGGAGCAGACGCTCCTGCGGTGCTGGCCGCCCGCGGCCTGGGACGCCGCCTCGCCCTCCGTGATGCTGATGCTCCAGGGCCTGTAGCCCCAGGACCGCCGCCGCTCGCTCTGTTTCAGCATGACTGCGGCGGCTGGCCCCCGGCTTCTCCTTCCCGGCGGTCGTGGTCCGCCTCTCCAGGCTGGTGACGGCAGCCGGGACCGGGTCCGGGGCCTGCAGTGCCTTAGAGCAGCCTGCACCGGGTGCCGGCGGCCCCGGGCCTGCCCCCCGAGGAGTCTCAGCAGGCCAGATGGCCGTTGGCTGCCCTAATCTTGCTGATAGGGAAGCGGCAAGCGTTAGGAGGGATTTAGAGCCTCTTAGCTAGTTTCCTCCTCCGCTCCCTGACGTAGGGCTTGATTATGTGGTCTTAAGTCTGTAGATAATCAGAAGGTGGCAGAGACGATTGCCAATAAAAATGTCAGCAACTCTTAGGAGGTGCTCAGTGTCCCTGTGTTGGCGTGAAATCAGCTGAATTAACTACAGAATACGGGTGCCTGGGTCTTGGCCTAGCTCCTGAAATGGCAGCCTCTGCAGGAACAAGGACAGAAATGGCCCCAGAATGCTTGAAGCGCCCTTCATCGCAAGCCTGTGTCCTTCTAGCGTAGCCCCTTGTTTACATCACACAAGACCTCAGATGATCCCCTTCCCCTTCTTTCACACAATCACATTTTTCTCCCGCAGATGGATTTTACCTAGCAGTACTGCTCTGGAGTTCAGTCTTCTCTTCTCAGTACTTGATTTGCCTTTGTCTCTGTTTCTCTGCCTCTCTTTTCCATCCTCCCTTGTGAGTGATAAAGGCATGTTTCCAGATAGAGTCCCAGAACTAGTGGGTACATGTTCTTGTGCCCCTGCTTCGTGGCTACATTAGATCCCATGTAAAGGTGACCAGACTTTACTCCGAGGAAAAGGTCTTCACTGTTCTTCAAGACATCACTTAAGAAAACATTTTTTAAAGTCTCTTTCCATGTGTAAAGCAAAGTACTAGATGCTGGGGATGGGAACTCTATGGGGACACAATCGCTCACAGTTTTGTGGGTGATGGAGTTAGGCAAGCACAACAAAAGAGGGAATTAAAAATATGTGGGTAGCAGAGAAGAGGAAGAGATTTGTTCTGAGCAGAAAATTTGTTTCTAAGTTCAATTTATTTTGAATAGCTAGTAAGTGTTGATGGCAAAAAAAAAATTCAAAGGGTACAAGGTACATTATAGAGGACAGTTTGTCTCTCTCACAAATGGAACTTGCAGTTATCAGGTGTGCCTCTGAGGAGGCAACCACTGTTACTGTTCCAGAATACTTTTTCATTGTTCCTCCAAAAATATTCTAAACGTATACAAGCAAAAGCGCATCTCCATCTGTCATCTGAATAGCTCTTTATTATTAACACAAATCACAGTATACTCCTATACGTTGCTTTTTCCAATTAACTATGTATCTTAGAGGTGTTTTAATATCTGAACGTAAGTGTCTATCTCATTTTGAGAGTAGCCGCAAGTAGTCTGACAGTGTTAAGCATTCAGGTTGTTTTATATCTTGCCTCCTGTAAACAATGGTGCAATTAAAACCTTGCATATATATTACTGTATACATGTTCAAGATGTAAGAAGGATCATCAAGAAATCTGACTAGATAGGACAAAACAAATTTGACAGATGCCTTGGGGAGAGATTAAAAATGATATCATCTTACACATGCATGAATAATTCTATTTTTTTTTTTAAGATTTAATTTCATTTTTGAGAGAGAGATCACAAACATGAGCATGGGAAGGGGCAGAGGGAGAAGCAGACCCCCCTCCCCCCGCCGCTGAGCAGGGAGCCCTATACAGGGCTCCATCCCAGGACCCTGGGTTCATGATGTGAGCCGAAGGCAGATGCTGAACCCACTGAGCCACCCAGGTGTCCTGATCAATGCTACTTAAAATAATGTTCTGTCTGATAGGAATGTGTGTCTTATTTGGAATTCTGATTCAAACAAAAAGGCTAAAATGTTTTCAAGACAGTTGGAAATTTGATAGTATTTAGGAATTCTTGTGAATACTTTTAGTTGTGGTAATGGTCTTGTAATGGTAAAAGAGAGGTTGTATATCTTTAGAGAGACCTACTGACGTGTTTACGGACGAAATGATATGATACCTGAGATTTGCTCTAAGAAAATACAGCATAGAGAAACAAAGGAGATGGCCATGGCATGGAAATAGGACTGGCCATGAGTCAGTACTGTTGACACTGAGTTATGAGGACATAGAAGTTCATTATACTATTCTGCTTTCCTAGGTGTTTGAATTTCTTCATAATAAAAAGTTTTTTTGGGTGCCTGGGTGGCCCAGTTGGTTAAACATCTGCCTTCAGCTCAGGTCATGATCCCGGCGTCCTGGGATTGAGCCCCATGTTAGGCTTCCTATTCTGTGGGGAGCCTATTTCTCCATTTCCCTCTGGTACTCCCCTGTTTGTACTCTCTTAAATAAATAAAATCTTTAAAAATAATTTTTTAAAAAGGTAAATAAAGGATAAATTATTAGAAGTGGAATTGCCAGATCAAAGGCTACATGTTAGCAATTTTGATCGATGATGCCAATTTGCCTCATAAAGTTTTTATGGATCTGTAACTCATCATCATACTTCTTGAACTCCACCCATTTGATAGGTGAAAAATGATGTGGGATCGTTTTAATTTGTATTTCTCTCATTATGAATGCAGCTCAGTATCTCTTCATGTCATTAGTTGTATGTCTTTTTCTGCCTTTTATCAACAAGTTGGCATTTTTATTGATTTGTGGGAGAGGTATCTATATTCTGAAAATAGACCCGTTAGCTGGGGCATGGATTGCAATTTTCATTTCTGACTTGATCCTTTGGTGAGTTATTTTTTCCCATATAAATTTTTTATTTGAAGGCTTCTCAGCGTAGTGCCGTATTAGGGAAGTCTTCACCCACTCTGTAATTTCAAAGGTTTTTCTTCACATAGTTCTACTTCTCACATTTAAGGATTTGATCCATCAAGAATTAATTTTGAGGTAAAGAGTGAAGTAGAGACCCAACTCCATTTTCCAGGGTTTGATCCACATGTCCCAATACATGAACTGAATAATCTGGTTTTCCCCCACTGGTGTGTAGTGCTGTCTCTATCACATCATGCAGTTTTAATTATGCGTCCAGGTCGTTGGACAGATAGATCACAGTGGCTATAGGGTCTGCACCTGCTGACCTGGTTCAGTTTTCAATAGACCTCAAACTTCCAAGCTTAAGATAAGGCCTAACCAGGCCTAGTGCAGCCTCTAAGTTCCTAAATGCGCTTCTTGTGTTCCCTGGATGGCCTACAATATTAATGCTGTTTCTCCAGACACGCACTGAATTATTCTCCAATTTCATCTCTTCTTTCTATTGTGCTGAATACTGTCAACAAGTGCCTTTTCTCTGCAGAAGTGATCATACTATTATAAAAGAGTATCACTATTCTATTTCTCATGTCCTCTCCATTGCGGTCATATGCCAGTGCGTACTTAAGCTTTCAATGCTGTCACGGCTTTTACACTGAAACACAGGAGAGTTAGTATGTTTGTGAGGCATCTCAAAGCTAAGTGCAAACACCACAGCCACGGAGTCGTCAGGGAGTGTTGCCTGGACAGACCACACTTAATTTTCTCTTACACGCAAATGCATCTGTTGGTTTGGGCATGTTGCTTGGATTTTGCTCTTGGATTTTTCCTTTGCCAAGGGCAAGGATAGATGCGTATCCACACATGGAAAACTTTACTAGCAAGGACAACTGCCCAAAAGTAGAATGGGAATGCATTTAAGAATCTGTAGGGAGGAGGGAAACCTGTATGATCTTAAAGCTGGCTTCTGCCTTGAAATTACTGAGATTCCAGATCTTTCTTTGATGATTCATTTGTCTTAAATTCCCTTTTGCCTTTCCTGTCCTGTGATCCTTATCCTTCAAAAGTCAGCTCAGACATCCTCCTCCTCTTTGAACGATTCTTCTCCAACAGCTCTGTGTTGCGTCAAGATGGGTTGTTGCTCCTTCTCAGTGTTAATTTAAGGTGACACCTATCACTAACTTGAAATATGAGGCATTTATTTTATTATTTTAAAAAAGATTTATTTGAGAGAGGGAGAAGCAGACTCCCCACTGGCCTTGCAGCCAGATGCTGCACTCTCCATCTCAGGACCCTGGGATCATGACCTGGGCAGATGCTTCACTGACTGAACCCCCACGGGTGCCCCAAGGCATTTACTTTAATGAAGAGAGACTTAAAAAGTTTCCCATTACAGAAGCTCTATAAGTGCATTATAGAAGAATTTAAAAAAATAGAGTAGGACGCTCAAAACTAACACAACATCAATAGCATGCCCAGATACTGTGCTATGTTAATACTTACAATAATCTATCATTAAATGCTATTCCTCTTTTGCAGATGAAGAGACTGGGACACAGGAATTAAATGACTTGCCCATGATTGCACACAAAGTAAATTGTGGAGCTCAATTTTACTCCAGACTAACCAGCAGGTTATAAAGTAGCATATACATAAAAACTACCCATAATCTGACCATCCAAAGACACTGTTAATATTTTAACCTATGTCTTTCTATTCAATTACACATACACAGATGTGTATTTAACATGGTCATGGTAATATTGGACATAAAAATATGTATCCTGCTTTTTGCATGTAACATTTTCACATATGCATTTTTTAATTTTTTAGAATATCCCACTTTGTGGGGCACCTGGATGGCTCAGTAGTTGAGTGTCTGTCTTTGGCTCAGGGCATGATCCCTGGGTCCTGGGATCAAGTCCCACTTCGGGCTCCCTGGAGGGAGCCTGCTTCTCCTTCTGCTTATGTCTCTGCCTCTCTCTCTGTGTCTCTCATGAATAAATAAATAAAATCTTTATAAACAAAATCCCACTTTGTAATCATTATTTTATTTTATTTTTTTTTATTTTTTTTTTGTGTTTTTTTTTTTAATTTTTATTTATTTATGATAGTCACACAGAGAGAGAGAGAGGGGCAGAGACACAGGCAGAGGGAGAAGCAGGCTCCATGCACCGGGAGCCCGACGTGGGATTCGATCCTGGGTCTCCAGGATTGCGCCCTGGGCCAAAGGCAGGCGCTAAACCGCTGCGCCACCCAGGGATCCCCCGTAATCATTATTTTAAATAGCTACAAATATCCTGTATTGTGGATGTACTATCTATAACTAAACCAAATCTCTTTTATGGAAATGATGATTTTTAAGTAATGATGTGATAAAATGAGAGATTTTTTCTTTCATTCTTTGGGTTGTCTTGTTTTGTATTCTGAGTTAATTTTTGCGACAGTTTGGCTAGATTTTTTTTGTTGTTGTTTTTAGGCGATTCTCTTTTAATACTGAACCTTCCCATGTGATATTCCTACTGTTCTGTTTAGGACAGTCTTTCTCCACACCAGCCTGTCTCTTCTTCCTCTTGCCAACTCATGTTCACCTTTTGTAAGTGGAGACCTAACTCCTCTTAGCCTGTCCTCCAGGACAGCTTCCCTGCATCCACGAAAACTGAATTCAGTCCCTCACACATGTGCTTCTCTAACAGCTTGACTGCCTAGCAGAGCTCTTCACACAAATGCTATCTTGCCTGTAAACAAGACCAGACTGAGTTCCAGAGGGCTGGACAGTGTTTGCTTTCTTCTTTTCCACAGGTTCTAGTCCACTGCCTGACATAGAGGAGACACTCAGAACTACTAGCTAGGAGATGGAAATATTTAACGCTTCCTGCCAGCTTGCTTTGCAATTTGCCTCACTGTTCGTTCTTAGCCCTGAAGGATAGGAGTGTCTTCATAGCGCCTTCACTTAAATCGCATTATTGGCTGCTATTTGCTTATTGACAAGTGAAAATGCCATTACAGTTTTGTTTTAATCAACTTTGTGTTAATTACACACTTGTGTGTTCCCCACTAGCCTCTAAAGTCTTCAAAGGTAAAGACAATCTTGTCTCTGTGGCCTCAGCACCAAGTAGAGTGTCCAATATGTAGCAGATTAAAAGAAAAATATATTGAAGATCTCTCTCTATTCTTACAACTGCATGTAAGTCTAGAATTATCTCAAAAATGTTAAAAAAAATTTACTACTTTGGGGGTGCCTCGGTGATTCAGTCAGTTAAGTGTCTGCCTTCAGCTCAAATCATGATCCTGGGGTCCTGGGATCGAGTCTTACATTGGGCTCCCTGCTCAGCGGGGAGCCTGCTTCTCCCTCTCCCTCTGCCTGCCTCTCCCACCCATTCATTCTTTCTTTCTCACTCTCTCTCTGAAATAAATAAAATCTTAAAAAAAAAAAAGAAAGTTATACTACTTTGCACTGATACACCCTAAGCCCCACAACAAAGGGAAAGAAAACTGGTGGGCTCTGAGGAACACTGGCTGGGCATCCTGCCTGCTTTTCTTTGGTGACAGAGATTGATAGGCAGTGTGGTACAACGCAAAGTACATTAAAACTAAGACAAGATTTTGCATTCTGGTTCAAAGCTTTGGGAAAATGACTTCAGCCTTTTTCATCTCAATTTCCTCACCTGTAAGATGGGTTGTGGAGGATTTTCCAGTTAATATAAGAAGAGAACACCCCTCTACTTTATTTTCAATTGGCCTGCCTATGCCAAATGCTAGCACCTGCTGTTCATGAACAGATAGCCATATCTCCCCATCCAGCTACCTATTATTCCCAATTCCTGATTGTATGCCTCCAACACACAGATATTCATTTTTAAGCCCTGGAGAATTTCACAGCAGAGAAAAAAGTCACATTCACAGTCCACCATGAAAATTAATTCCTTTATGTTAAAGGAGCACTGATGAATAGAACTCATACATTGATAAATATTTTTATGGCTCAAACATGACTAGTGCTACTGAAGGGACAGAACTTAAAATTTAATTTATATTTAACAGTCATGTATGACAGGTGGCTACCATTTTGGACAGGGCAGTATTAAGAGACCTGTGTCTTGATTGTCTCTTTTATTTATGTATTTTTTATTTTTATTTTTTTAATTGTCTCTTTTAAATATGCACTGGCCCCAGGAGCCATGAACTTTTAAGACCTTAAGCCAGCATAAACTGGCCTACTACATTTACGACTAAAGGGAAGTGAGACAGGGGAAAAGTAATATGGGTAGGACAGTGAATGGAGCGATGGGACTGAGAAGTTTGAACAGGTGGAGGGTAATTTTGGGGGGGGAGGGAATGCGTTTCAGAACAGATTCAGGTTCAGGATGGCTCAGGAAGAGCCTGGAATTAAAAGGGAAAAACTAAAGTAACTGGTAAGAAGAGAAAAGTTGTTCTTTTCTGTCTCCCAGAACATAAAGACTCCTAACTCTGGGAAACGAACTAGGGGTGGTGGAAGGGGAGGAGGGCGGGGGGTGGGGGTGAATGGGTGAGGGGCACTGAGGGGGACACTTGATGGGATGAGCACTGGGTGTTATTCTGTATGTTGGTAAATTGAACACCAATAAAAAATTAATTTATTAAAAAAATAAAATAGAAAAAAAAAAGAAGAGAAAAGTTGCTGAGAATACAACTACTTTTGCAAATTTAACCAGACCTAGTCCTGAGAAAGGCAGAGAGAGAGAGAGAGTTCAGTATTCCCTTGGAAAGCTGCATTTCCTTTAAGGTCTCCAAAGTTCCTGTCGGTAAATGACAGAGGCCATAATTGTAAAGTAGGAAGTTGAGATGAAGATCTAATACCCAGAAAAAAAACCAAAGAAATTACCAAACAAGAACAAAAAAACCGACAGTCTCCCCAGTTCTCAATAAAGGAAAAAGAGGAGCTTTTTGAGGCGGGGAGGGAGCTTTTGTTAAGCCTGGTGAATTTCTTCTGATAACTGAATTATTGAAGTATTCATTGACCTCCTTCTCTTTAAATTTGCCTGTCTCATTGTAGGTAAAATGTGCAATGGATGGAAATCGTGATTGATTGCAAAGTGTCTTAGTCAATTGAAATCCTCTTTGACCCAGTGAAGGTTTTCTGTGGGTTTGGAAAAAGGAAGGGTGAGGAATGGCGACAGGGGAAGGCTGTAAGGAAACGTTCTTGTCATCAAGGTCCTGTAATCAGGCTTAATCTGGGGGGTGGGTGTACCCCCTTCTTGCAAGCACATCCATCTTCTTTAATCCCCTCTTTGAAAGATGAAGAATCTGGGCCACTTGGATACCTTCCCCACTTTTGAGCTGCCATCTCAGTGTGCAGCCCCTAACGGGGTGTCCCTTACTTAGAAAGACTTCACTTTGATTTCTGATCCTCATTTATGATTTCCCCTAAACATTCATAGACAGTCTTCCAACATGGTTCTTTTTTGTTATTTCTGCCCCCTCACTGATGCAACAGATTTTGCCACTATGAAGCAGATGCAAGGTGATTCAAGCTAAAGCATAAACATACTGTGTACAAGACCCTCTGTACTTCCAAGCTGGGAGGGACGCAGTGGTCGGCTGTTTCCACTGTTCCCTTGAGAGATAAGGAAACTGAGGTGTCCAATCAATGAATGCGTGACTCTGGAACCCTGTTTTCACTCCCCCTAACTTGACATTGTTTCAGCATCATTGCATCTAGTGTTTCACCTTGAGGTTGTGTCCATGTGGAACAAGCAAATTGTACATCTGGTAGGGGTCCTTCTGAGTAATTTAAATATGAGATCTTGACATTTAATGAAGAGCTAGTGTAAGTTACACAAACTGTCTTCACTGGTCTAATTCCACAGCAAATGTCTGTCCTCCATTTTGTGTTGAGTAGGTAATCCGAGTCGTATTTCACATAACTTCCAGAAATAACATCTTGTCTTCTGCCCAAACCAGAACGTTGACTATTTCCTGTGGTAGAGTAGACCCACTTGACCTTTAAGAAGTTGAGCTTTGTATAATGTGACACCACTTTGCATCTCACTCCATTGGTTTCAGGGTTCTCTCCTGGTCTCTGCCTCTGGACGTCTGTTTCCGCTCTCTCTACACTGAGAAGAGAAACTCTCTCTGACCAAGTCTCCAGAAGAGCAGAAATGATGCTAGTGAGCTCTGCATGATCACATAGAGAAGGCATTTGCAGAAAATGCTTATACCCAAAGGTTGTTTTTTTTTTTTCTACCTTAAAATTTGCACTCAAGAACTCTGCCAAGGGAGGGAAGTATACCAGAGAATATGGCACATCTGCTCTGATTCTGATACTACCTTGATGACTCGGGGCTCCCTGGAGTAGGGACGATGAGAGCCAGGTGATGCTCCTGAGGAGATTTGCCAATTTAAAAAGTGGCATCTGTGAAAACCTATAAGAATACAGAGAATATGCCTGAACAGATGGTATGTAAAGAATACTGAAAGAGGACAATTCTCTGAAAACTTTTAAGGATTAATAAATGTGGCAAGGGGAAGGGATTATGAATGATTAATAATGACCTAATGATATTATTAAAATTGCCTATGTAGTTTAACTCCAAGTTTTTTGTTTGTTTTTTTGATAGTAGGTCAGTAGTTACGTGTCATGGCAAAATTATGTAGTGCAGAAAAGTATTTTCCATGTAGCTTCCTAAAATATCATGTTTCTGCATTGCAAAGGTTGTTCACAAAATCAGAACAGAGGAGTTTAGACCTTAGGTGATGGATGGGTGTATGGGAGTTACTCATTGGAAAGCATAAATAATAGATTTAAGTAAATATATTTGTGGCTATATTGTTCTCATGTTGATGTAGATTAGACTCTAAAGCAGTGCAACTAATGTTAGAGAACTCTGTGAGAAAAATGAGTGTTCTGGACTAAAGATCAATTTGGAGCTTGTTAGCAAGGCATTGCCACAAAGAGTTATAGAATAGATAAAAAATTACTTTAATTGACATAGCAACTACTTGTATATAACCCTGTGCGTGGTGCTGCTAAAAGGCTTGTGATGAATAAGTAGCTTACTCTTTCAAGAAAGATAATAATTTTCCTTGCCCCCATATTTTCACTCTTGATTTGTTCTAAAATTAATATAGCAAAGGTCAATTTTAGAACATCACAAGAACATCACAAACTATGATTAAGTGAAATACTTTTAAAGGGACTATGTTGCTCCCATCTTTAAGGATTATGTTCAGCTGTATGACACTGAAAGAAAGCTAAAAGGAATTTACTTGTGTAGGCATTACTTTCCTCCTGTGACAAGATGCTCAAAGATTGGCAGTCCAGGGCTAGTAGAGGCTTAAGGGTGTCACCAAGAATTAAGGCTCCCTCTGATAATTTGTGAACTTTAGAAAGGTGCATCGTTTGGTCCTAAACACAGATTTATTTCCTTATTTCTTTTTCTGGTTGAGTAAATTCTGCTGTGATCTCTATATCCATGTTCTGACATGAACATTTGTTCCAAACCATTGGTCATGATCCTGATACCAGAACAATCTATCTTTTGAATTTTAAGATTCCAGATCATATTTTAAAAAATCAGAGAAATGAACAAAGAAGAAAATAAATCCATCTCATACTTTGTAGTCCCAAGTTACTATTACTATTTATATCATGATGAACATTTATCCAGAAATTGTTATATTTCTGTATATCTATATATATGCACACACTATATGTTTACATATACATAATTATATATACATACTGTGTAATTTCACATTCCTATTTTTACATATAATTTTATACATACAGGATAGTGATAAACATAACCTTTATTCACTTAGTGACATGTAGCTTGTTACATATGTGATCTGTATGCTTGTTGTGTAACAAAATATTGAGTTTGAACACATCACAATGTCTAGTTTTCCCTCAAGTCTGGTACTTCTAATTTTGTGTACTGTATTGTACACAAATAAATTGTATTACAAAATCTAAGTACTGGATTAGACTACACTCAGGAGTATAGTCTAAGCCTCCAGACTGTAATCTGAGAAGCAGAGTGGTATTTTTGGGGAAGTCAAGAGAACTGACTTCTAATACCAGCTTGATACCTTACTAGTTGTGTGAACTTTAATAAGTCACATCTCCTATCTGAGCCTCAGTGTTCCCGTTTGTCAACAAATGGCACGAGTATAGTAACATTAAAGTCTCTTCTATGGGCCCTCATGTTTTATTATTTTATAGAGACTTGTCTTTCATTACTGTTAAATCACTATCAGCTCCATGATAACAGGGACAGGTCTGGATTATTACTCAAGTTCAGCCAAGTATGGCACTGAGTAAGCACCCAGTAGAAATTTACTGAGTGACTGTAAGTGCCAGCTGACCTGCATTCTGAGTTACTCTTCAAATATACCAGGCCCATTCCCTTCCCCATCTTGCTTTAAGCTGAATATAAATTGTAGAGGAATTGTCTAGAATAGGTTCTCTTTCCATTTGGAGATACCTTATGACTCTTGGTAAGATTTTATACATTTATTTACAAAAATTCCAAGCCTTGCTTGTTCATCTTCTCCTGTTCATCTTCCTTCTCATCATCCCCTCATTCAGGAGAGGATGAACATTGTTGGCCATTGTCAATGAAATATCTCTTACATTTCCATTTCTAGGTACTCATGGGTAGTACAGAAAAAAGTTATTGATTTTTGTATATTTGTCTTGTGTCGAGTCATCTTACCAAATTATCATATTCTAGCAATTTTTTTAAGAAACTAGAGTTTCTAGGTTTTCTGGAAACAAAATCGCATCAATAAACCAAAAGCATTATCTTGGCTTTTCAACTTATATACAGATTATATTCTTTGAATTTGCTCATAGCTCCAAGACAATAGCTAACAGCAAAAGAATATGAACAAATTACAAGGTAGCCTACAAATACCCAATGAATATATGCTGCAGATATTTCAGTTGAACCAGGCATTTGAAAAGGATGCCAACTCCCACTCTTGTATGACAAAACATACTGAATAAAACAAATGAAAATTATTCAGTGTTACTGTTATTCATTTTTCAAAGTGACAAAAAATAAAAAAATACATTTATTGCTAGTGGGTAATAATATATATATATGAGCCCTTTGAATTTCTAACTTGGTAACAGTAGAAATATTCTCTATCAATACATATTAAAATTAAATATTCACATATAGTTCTACTTTTGAGAATTGAGAAATACTTCATATTTAGGATACTAATATTTTGTTGGTATCCTAAAAATATTTTCTTATATGTGTCTTGTTTTTTTTTACTTTATGATTATTTTTTGGTGCTCAATTTTATTTATTTTTTTGAGATTTTATTTATTCATGAGAGAGAGAGAGAGAGAGGCAGAGACATAGGCAGAGGGAGAAAGGCTCCAGGCAGGGAGCCCAATGTGGGACTCAATCCCAGGACCCCAGGATCACACCCTGAGCAGAAGGCAGGCATTAAACCATTGAGCCAGCCAGGATCCCCTCAATTTTATTTATTTTAATGTGGTTAAACATATCAAGTTTTTTGTAGCTACCATTTTTATGTCTACCTAAGAAGTCCTTTCAATACCATAAGGTCACAAATACATGTCTTTAAATTTTCTTTTGATACTTTCAGAGATTTGCCTTTTACATTTAAGTTTGAAATTTACCTAGAATCCATTTATTTGAAGATAGATTCTGAAATAGGGATACAATGTCACTTTCCCTCCATGGATGACCAGTTGTTGCAGCATTCTTTATTAAATAATATACTCTTCCCCAAGTGATTTGCAAAGTTTTTTCCTGGCACATATCAAGTTTCTGTAGTTGTATCAATCTCTCGGCTCTCTGTCTCAAATAGACAAACTGAGCAACAGACAAGAAAATCTCACAATGTGTTTAACTGCTGATAGCAAGCTTTATAAAAAAATTTTATAAATGTGGGGCATGTTCCTCAATCTGTACATTTGCTTTTTCAGGGGTGTGTTTGCTATTCTTGGGCCTTTGAATTTCCATATTGAGTTTCAGAATCCACTTTCAAATTCAAAAAACTTGTTTTTAAAACTGTTTGGGGCGGGGATTAGAAATGTATTCATTTAATACATCCATATGAGAGAATTGCTATTGAGACTACTTAACATGTCCCTACATTAATTTAGGTTTTTAAAAATGTCTTTGACCTTAATATCACTTGTCATCAGGGAATGCAAGTCAAAACTACAGTGAGATACCACATCACACCTGTCAGAATTACTAAAATCAACAACACAAGAAACAACAGGTGTTGTGAGGACGTAGACAAAGGGAA
Source organism: Vulpes vulpes (assembly GCF_048418805.1). Taxonomy (NCBI): domain Eukaryota; kingdom Metazoa; phylum Chordata; class Mammalia; order Carnivora; family Canidae; genus Vulpes; species Vulpes vulpes. Next base: position 74,194 of record NW_027325769.1, read on the forward strand.
ACCCTCTTACACTGGTGATGGGAATGCAAACTGGTGCAGCCACTCTGGAAAACAGTATAGAGTTTCCTCAAAAAGTTAAATATAGAACTACCCTACAACCTAGCAATTGCATTACTAGGTATTTACTCAAAGAAGACAAAAAGAATAATTCAAAGGGATACATGCATCCAGATGTTTTGCAGCACTATCTACAATAGCCAAATTACAGGAGTAGCTTAAGTGTCCACTGACTGGTAAATGGATAAAGGAGATGTGATATATACATATACATACACACACATAAATACACACATATAACTACACACACATATATATATATATATATATATATATATATATATATATATATATATGAATATTACTCAGCCTTAGAAAAGAATGCAATCTTGCCATTTGCAACAACATGAGTGGAGCTAGAGTATTATGCTAAGGGAAATTAGAGAAAGATTTTCACTCTTATATGGAGTTTAAGAAACACAACAAAGAAAAAAGAGGGCAAACCAAAAAACAGACTCTTAACTATAGAGAACAAACTGATGGCTACTAGAGAGGAGATGGAGGTAGGGATGGGTTTAACTAGGCGATGAGGATTAAGAGGTGCACTTGTATTAGCACCTCTAATGTGCTATATAAAAGTGTTCAATCACTCCACTGTACACATGAAACTAATGTTACACTGTATGTTACTAACTGGAATTTAAATAAAAACTTTAAAAAATATCTTTCACAGGGGCATCTGGGTGGCTCAGTGGTTGAGCATCTGCCTTTGGCTCAGGGCATGATCCTGGGGTCCTGGGATCAAGTCCCACATCGGGCTCCCCGTGGGGAACCTCCTTCTCCCTCTGCCTATGTCTCTGCCTCTCTCTGTGTGTTTCTCATGAATAAATGAATTAAATCTTTAAAAAAAACTTTCACTAAATTTTAAAATTTTTCCCCTTAAGGTTTTGAACACCTTTCATTAGATTTACTCCTAAGTAACTTATATTTTTCTGCTATCATGTATGATGTCTCTGGTAGTTTTAAGCTATATTTACACATTTTTTTGAAATGTCTTCCTTTAGAAGGTAGAGCTTAACTCCCCTCTTAATGGGTGTGAGGTGGACTGAGAGACTTTTACTACTAAGGAAAAAGATAAACCAGGAGAAATCCAGAGACAAAATCATAAAGGCTTCCTCCTTGTTCTTTTTCAGATCATTCTTTGTGCAGAAAGGCAGCTGTCATGCATGAGAATATTCCTGCCATCTTACAGAGAAATCCAAATGTAGAGAACTGAGCCTGGTTGAAGCCTGCAGCCTCCATCCATATGAGCAGACCATCTTGGATGGGGATCCTCAGTTCCAGTGAAGGATTCCAATCACTGCAGCGCCCTTACCACGAGGCTGCAACCTCATTAGAGACAGCACCAGAATCATCCAGCTGCACTACTCCCACGTTCCTAACCTTCAATACCATAAGAGGTAAGAGAGAAAAAAGGTTTATTGTTTTAAGCAATTAAGTTTTAGAATAATTCATTGAGAAATAATACATAACAAATACACCTTTTTAAAAGCTGTATCTTCTGTTTGCTCCTGTTTAGAAAAGTAATTGATTTTTTACGTTATTCTTATAGCAAGCTACCTCGTTAAGCTCTCTTAGTAATTGTATTAATAAGTTTTCTCTAGGTTTTTTTTTTTAAGATTTTATTTATTCATGAGAGACACAGAGAGAGAAAGGCAGAGACACAGACAGAGGGAGAAGCAGGCTCCATGCAGGGAGCCTGATGTGGGACTCAATCCTGGGTCTCCAGGATCACGCCCTGGGCTGAAGGCGGCGTTAAACTGCTGAGCCACCCAGGCTGCCCAGTTTTCTGTAGGTTTTATTGAGGTATGTGGAAACAATCATTTTACATACACTTAAAGCAAGTTGCTTTCCATTCTTTATTTTTCCCCTTAATGCAGATGGATTAGTCTTCAGTATGATAATGACTAGAAACAATGATAGTGGGTATCCTGTCCTGTACCTGATTTTAAGGGGATAAGGGGATTTTCTGATATTTTTCCATCGAAGAATGGTATAATGTCCTGAAAGACTGATCCTAGGTTTCTGATAGAATATCCTTATTGGGTAAAATAGTTCTCACTTACCCTGAGTGGATTCCATTAACACACGGATCCACACTAGTATATCTGTAGTTACAGATACAGTGTACATTCTCTGCATGGAAATGATAAATTGCAAGACATGAAGACACAAACATTTAAAATGCTATTGGATATTGCCAAGTCACCTCCAAAAGATGTTATATCGGTATAAAGTCCCATGAGGAGTATATGTAAACTGCTGCTTTTCTGTATGTCACCAACCTTTTTTCTCCTCAGTGGCAACTCCTTATTCTCTTAATGGTAACAATAAAAACAGCCAGTTATATAGCAGTTACGTGTTCCAGGCACTGTTCTAAGACTTCATTTATATTAGCTCATTTAATCTTCTCAACAACCCTTTGCTTTTGTTAATTCCAGTTCATAGGAGAGCATCCGTGGCATGGAGATTCAATAACTTACCCAAAGTCACACCACTAGGAAGTGACATAGTCGGGATTTTAACACAGCCCCAAAGTTCATGATCTTAAACCTTATGCTCCACTGCCCTTTACAGCTAGCAGCTACAGAGTGTTTGCCCTGTGACAAGGGCTGCTGGGATGCAATCATCACAGAACCCTTCTAAGTGAGAACTGTTCTCAGCCTCAGTATTTTGAATATTGTAACACATGACACACCTTTGTTGTTGAGTGAAAGTATTGGTTTAATGGTGACTTGATGGGGTGGTTGGTCTTACTATGCTCTTTGATTTCCCAAGCAGCAATTCCTCCAGGCTGTGGGGAGCTGCCCCAGGACTGGGACTAAATTGAGACCTATCGCATGATTTGGGAGAAGGCATGTGGTTATAGTTTGAGTTGAATACATGCAATGTTCATATCTGTATTGAACAAGGAACAGTCTGAAAAAGGAAGGGCTTGAAACAAGAAGGACTTAGATCTCATCTTCTGGTTCACTTATCAGATAGGGTTTATTTAAATCTCGGAACCTTGAATTTTCTCATCTTTGAAACAGGGAAAATGATAGCTGCTTTGTTGTGGTGGTGCAAAAATTAAGTAGGATGGTGTGTGTAAAGTGTCTTGCTGCATGTGGAACTCCCTCTGCAAGTGGGAATTCCCTTCTTCCTCCTCAAGGACAGCTGCATTTCAGAGTTGCAGATCTCCACGTGCAAGAGTATAAAACTATCCCCAAACTAAAACCTAAAATCTAGTGAGTAATCCTCACATATACAATTGAGACATGATAATGTGTGCGCAGATATTTCTACTAATATAAAATAGGCACGTGGAAGCTTACAGTGAACCAGGTACAACTCAAAGACATTACATCTAATTTTTAAAATCTTCGGACTCCATAGGTTATATATGATTATTAATTCCCATTTTGTGGACAAAGAAACTGAACTACAAAGAAGTCAAATAACACAGCTAGTTACACAGCTAGTAAACAGCAGAGCTGGGATTCATGCTCAGGCTACCCGGTTGCAGAGTCTCAATCATCATGTTTTTCTACCTCTGGGACAGCTCAGAAGAGAAATTCCTGACAAGCGTCTTATTGAGAGAAGATCAACTAGCAAATTTACCCCTTAGATTTCTACTTGGCAACCCATTTCCAATGATGAGTTTTTATTTAGGTGCTGATGCCTGCCTGGGTTATATCTTAATAGTATACACTAAAGTTAGTTTGAATCTCCACTATTCTATTGGTTTTATAGAGGATCATCCATCCATCTGTCCATCCCATCATTTCATTGACTCATTCAACAGTATTAGTTAGGTCCCGAAAGGTGGGACGAGTGCATCAAAAGACCTAGTTCCAAATCCTGTTCTTCCATTTCCTAGCTGTGTGATCTTGAGTAGGCTCCTCTGAGCCTCAGCCTCTGTAGGTTAAATGGAGGAAGTAATATTACTTTTCTGGGTTATTCTGATCACTAGGTGAGATAGTATTAAAAGGGAAAGTGATTGGGAAACCGTAAAGTGCTATGCAAATATTATTTGCTAGAACTATCCCACAAAGAGGAGCCAGCCAGAACACTTTGCTTGCTTAAGCAAAAACCTAGCTTTGGGAATAGGAAGTGTATTAAATTGCTCACTGTCCTTCGTTTATTGCTGATCTTAGCCAGGGTTTGAAATTTAGCTGTGACACTTGCATGTGAATAGAGAGAAGCTTTGAGGAAAGCTGGCACAGGGAACCCATGTTCCCTTCCTATAAGTATCTCCAGGGGAATGTGATAGGTTGTCTGTCAGCAGAGTGTTGCCTCCTTTGTGGTCCAGAATACAAATTGAAATATCATACTACAAAATTATTAGCATTTCCTTACACAGGAAACATGTTAAAAATAAACAAGTGGCTCTTAGGACTTGGTAGCAGAGGTGACTTATACTAAAGAGCTTATGCTGTTGCGCTGCAGAAGATGTCTTCAGACCTCCAAGAAGAATCTCAAACAGCAAGGAAGTCTGATTTAAATTGCAGAGGATCTTTCTTTTCCTTTTTTTTTTTTTTTCCAGAAAGTTGCCTTGCATGCCAGTGTCCGCTAAAACCACTGGTTCCTGGAGTGACTGGCTGCATTACAATCAACTAATAATATATAAGTGAATGTCAGATAAATACCAATTCCTAGGCCTGCTCTTCAAGGATTTTTACTCTTTAGATCCAATCAATATAAGACCTGAGAAAACCTTTATTTTTAAAAGATCTCTGGAAGTTGCTCATTCACAGCTGGGTATGGGAACCACGGCTTGGGGATGAGGATGCTTATGGCATACAGCAATGGGACTGACGAGTTTCGGGGACAAAGCTGGTTTTTGAAATGCCTCTGTCCAGATTCTGTTCACTCCCATTATACATGATCTCTCTCTCTCTCTCTCTCTCTCTCTTTTATTAAAAAATGTTTTTGGAGAAGTTTTCTGGACAAATGCAGCATGCCAGTTTTAAGTCACTCAAGTTGCTGCTTTCTTTGTCAACTATTTCTTAAGAATATGGGTGAAGGATTTTAGGAATTTATTTGCACTATCCTTTCAACTCATGCTTCCCCCACACCCACCTCCGCCCCCTGCCACAATCCTGTGATTGATGTTCACTAATACTGTTCCATGATAAAAATCTCAATGCTCCATTCTCCAGTCCTTTGCTTTTTTAAAGCTATGAATGGCAGATACTGCCAGGTTAGCGCGCCCAAGGAGGAGTCCCTGCCCAGTTCCAAGAAAGAAAGAGAGCAGACAAAAACATGTTCAAAGTGTTCTATTTTAAAGAAATTTGGAGGTGTGGTAGGACATAAGGAATGTTGTGAAGGTTTGGATGTCAGTCTTTCTAAAGAAGTTGATGAGAGATGGATGGGACCAACAGGCATATCTGTGACTTACGGATGCAAGTAGGTTTTTTGGCTGTTTTTGTTGTGGTGGTTCAGCATACAACAAGGGATGCCTCTGTACTCCTATCTTGACAAATGACTTTGTGATCTATCAAACTTGTCCATTTGAATTCCAGTTTCCAACACTGTGTGACCAACTAAGTTGAGGTTACTTCTCCCTCTTTTGTTTCCTGATCGGATTAAAAGAGCTAACATTGCCCAAATTGCATTGGTTGTTTTGAAGTTAAGACAAGGCCTCTGAGTGTTCAGTGTATAAAAAAAGCCAGTTTCTATCCAATCTGCATCCCACTCCCACCTTTTCAATTTGTATTGGAGTGTGAAGTAGAGGCTGCTACAAGGTGAGCCCATCCTGTTGGGAAACTCTGTTAAGGTGAGCCGGTTTGTAGCAATATCCCTTTGCAGAAAGGGTTGTAGGGTACAGATCTGTGCAAGTAGCCTCCCAAAGTACCATGTGGCCACACAGAAAGTAGCAGCTTGAGGACTGGCGGAAAAGAAGAGGCAACAAAGAAATGTACTTGTTGAGACAGCTGTGAATCCAAGAGGATGTTTGGATGGTATCTCTACGGTCCACCCCAGGATATGTTTAATGCTGATTCATCAGCTGTAAGAAGGTCTCATTATATAGTTGGTAACAGAATATCATCATGGGCGGATTCTCATTTGCCTTGTGTGTATAAGGCAGGGATCCTTGGTTCATACATTTTGGACTAAGCAGACATAGACCAGTCCTGTTTTAGGTTTGGGGTTGAAGATAAAACAAACAGCCAGTGTTATGCCATATTGAGGAAAATAATCTGAACAGGGGATGAAAATCACTGGGAACATCAGGATAAGAATAGGTACTTGACTCAGAAGGAGCACCCAGGCTGTGAGTTTTTTGATAAACGCTTAGACTCAGGCTCAGTGTTCCTTGTAAAGGATGAGATCATAGCAGAGATGGCTGAGGTCTCATACTTGTCAAAATACTTTGAAAGTTTTTCTCACTTATGCCTCCCTATAACCTTGTGACGGGGGGTTTGAAATCCCCACTGGGCCATGGAAGAAAGAAGGCACAAAAGCCATTAAGGGTGAGAGCCAGGAATAGACACTCAACTATAGGACACTGGGCCCAAGCCTTTCCACCAGGCTATGATATGGGCCCTGTAAAGAGTAGGGGTGAGGTTTGCTAATGTTGTGATGACATCCAGGGGGTGCAGGAATGCTGAGTTCTACCCAACTGGTGCGATTAGATGCATGGCCCTTAGAACAAAGAACAATGACCAAAGAAAATTAGCATTTTTATTCACTGGTTTTGGGTTGGGTTTTTCCTCCAAATACCAATACTGGAAACTTGGTAAGATGAATGGGAGTATGCATCCTAAGCTCAAAGCCTGAGAATCCTCTATCTTGCGTTTTTGTGCACATTTGACTGGCCAGTAGTGTAGAAATGCAAGAGAGAGAGGGAGGGAGAGAAACGTGGAGAATTGCAAGGTGACTGAACATAAAGGGTCAGGCTCCTCCTTCCTAAAGGCCCAACTACCACTTCTGACACTTGGCTAGAAGGGAAAGAGAATGAGACTGAGCAGTCTAGCCTGAGATCTCCCTGTAACAAAGTGGATCCTGGCCCTTCAGCTTGGAAGAGACAGAAGAGAGAGTGCATTCAGAACCTAATCTTTGTACACAGCAGCTAGCAAGTATGGCCTAAGGAGGAGTCTCCTCTTGGTGGGCTTTGGAGATGCAAATTCTCTGGTCTTAGCCTCACTACCAAACCAAAATGTCAGGGATGGGGCCCAGCGGATCAGTCAGGTGACTCTTTGGTTGGCTACGGTATGAGAACTATTGGTCTAGTTCATGGGATGAGGATTGGAAGGTTTCAGAGAAAGATGGGGCATGGTTGTTATTCTGGAGTCATGGCATCACCTGGATCCCCTTCATCTAACCACCTCTACCCTTCCACTCACCAGCAGCTGTACTGTAAACGCCTGACAAGGCCTGTCTGCCTGTAGCCCACAGGGCCATGCAGACAGGGGACACAAGTAATCAATCTCCCCCACATTCCCTAATTTGTAGGAAGTCCACTCTCTGTCTGTCTGTCTCTCTCTCTCTCATAGTTCTGCCACCTTCTTCCCCTTAGCTGTCCAGACATTTCTAGATGTTTAGCAGTGTCCAGAAAGGGGCAGCTCATTTGCTTCTGTCTTGCAGCACAGGGGCTAGCTGTTTTCCCCTTGCCAGGCAGACTCCCTGCTCATGACCAGTCTTACCCTCTAGTGATACGCAGGTGCCCTGCCCAGACACTGTGGCTCCTCGTCACGTAAGGAACTGCAACATGTACCATGCTCAGCCAAGAAGCCATTCCCCCAGGGCCAACCTGGACTGTCACTCTTTCAGCCTTGGAGGTATGCGAGAGACCTAGCCTCTGCCTCCAAGGGTCCTGGCCCAGGATCAAGTGTTCACTGTTTGCACTCACATTACCTTTCCAATTTCTGCTTCCCCTTACCAGTACTAGACGTGTTCCCCTTTCTTCTCCCCCAGATGATACCATCAAACCTCACAGAACAGGAGACCTGTCTTGAGAAAGAAACACCTCTTCCATATTACATGTATCATACATTTCCCTACTGTTTGAGTGAGTTTCTGTTACTGGAAGACCAAAGACTCTCAGCCAGGACAACCAGGTTTGCCATTGAGAGCTCCCTACCAGGAGCGTAGATGATGGTGTAGGGTTCAAAGAGTTGATAGGCAACAATTTTCCTATCTGGGTGTGAGAGAGTAGCCTGGCGCTTGAGTAGTGCCCACAGAGAGAGAGGTGGGTGAGTGGGTCTATAACACATGCAGGTCTTAGAAGCAGCAGAATGCAGCAGTTGTGTGGGGTGGGTGGGTGGGTGGGGATGTCTCTGGGATGCAAGAGGTTCCCCCTTGAGTGTCTGGGTGAATGACGAAGCCTTTCTCTGGGACTGAGAATGTGTGGCCATCAAGTGACAATGACAGAGGGAAATGGTAACAGCAGCATATGACAAAAGATTCCTATTACCTTCCCTCAGAACCAACAGAGTTTTAATCACACTAGATCCTCTCTGCACACTTAAGTCTCTGTCACTGACCTTAACAGAATGTGAAATGAAAATGACTGTGTACTTTTAGAAGTTGTAGATTTGTGGCATAAAGTTTTATGCTCCCTGCTCTGAATTTAAAAGCTGTATAACTGAAATTACCTAATTATGATGCTTAGGAGTGTATAGACTCCGTGCAACCTTAAAAATGAAAGGTGGATCCAATTAATGCCTATTTTCATTTTTCAGATTTCAGTGTACATGCCCAACTGGAGATTAAGTAGCTTGTGCCCCGTGAATTTGCTTCTTGTACCTATTACTGCCATTTCCTTTATTATAGATGGTTCCCCAAATGCCTCTTTCCACTGGTTCCAGTTGTTTGAGATAGTAAAACTGCACATAAAAAGGCAGCTTTTAAAAAATAGTCCAAATTTGGAATGAAATCAAGTGAACCACAGAGTTGCCTCATCAACAACAAATATTGTTTGTATCCCCTGTGGAGTAAGCATCCCTGATACATGGAACCACCTCAGAACAGGGCACTGACTGCCTTTTATTGCTCCCTTGCGGTTTATCTAGTCAATCTAATTTAGTTGCACAAACATTCATTAGGCACCTATTAAGTGCTGGAAATCTGCAGCCTGTGACCACTTTTCAGTAGCAGACGGGCATCCCATGTAGGGCACACGTGCCTGGACCCCTCGAGCTGTGCCTGAGGAGTAATCAGTGAAGATATGAGTGGTGGGCAGAGCAAAGGGAAGGACGTGGGCTGAACTCCACAGTGTGGCACTTGTGGGGCCAGGTGTATCCCTTGTGGTAGAACTTCATGGCGATAGCAATATTCTGAGGAAGATGTACGGCTCCCCCCATCATGCTGTTGGGGAAGCCAAGGCTTGGCAAAGTTAAACGAGGTGCAATACAACTATTGTCACTATTTCTCTTTTTGGCTTCTTTTTGAAATATGGAAAAATATGCATCACATAAAAAGCTTTTAAGCACTTTTCAAAAAGTAAGCTCTATGCCTAATGTGGGGCTTGACCTCAGAACCTCAAGATCCAGTCACCACTCTCCACCTGACTGAGCCAAGCCAGGCACCTGTGTTTTATTTTTTATTATTTTATTTTATTATTTTATTTTTAAAATAAATTTATTTTTTATTGGTGTTCAATTTGCCAACATACAGAATAACACCCAGTGCTCATCCCATCAAGTGCCCACCTCAGTGCCTGTCACCCAGTCACCCCCACCCCCTGCTCACCTCCCCTTCCACCACCCCTAGTTCGTTTCCCAGAGTTAGGAGTCTTTCATGTTCTGTCTCCCTTTCTGATATTTCCCACTCATTTTTTCTCCTTTCCCCTTTATTCCCTTTCACTATTTTTTATATTCCCCAAATGAATGAGACCATATAATGTTTGTCCTTCTCCGATTGACTTATTTCACTCAACATAATACCCTCCAGTTCCATCCACGTCAAAGCAAATGGTGGGTATTTGTCGTTTCTAATGGCTGAGTAATATTCCATTGTATACATAAACCACATCTGCTTTATCCATTCATCTTTCGATGGACACCGAGGCTCCTTCCACAGTTTGGCTATTGTGGACATTGCTGCTATAAACATCGGGGTGCAGGTGTCCCGGCATTTCATTGCATCTGTATCTTTGGGGTAAATCCCCAGCAGTGCAATTGCTGGGTCATAGGGCAGATTTATTTTTAACTCTTTGAGGAACCTCCACACAGATTTCCAGAGTGGCTGCACCAGTTCACATTCCCACCAACAGTGTAAGAGGGTTCCCTTTTCTCCGCATCCTCTCCAACATTTGTGGTTTCCTGCCTTGTTAATTTTCCCCATTCTCACTGGTGTGAGGTGGGATCTCATTGTGGTTTTGATTTGTATTTCCCTGATGGCAAGTGATGCGGAGCATTTTCTCATGTGCGTGTTGGCCATGTCTATGTCTTCCTCTGTGAGATTTCTCTTCATGTCTTTTGCCCATTTCATGATTGGATTATTTGTTTCTTTGCTGTTGAGTTTAGTAAGTTCTTTATAGATCTTGGAAACTAGCCCTTTATCTGATACGTCATTTGCAAATATCTTCTCCCATTCTGTAGGTTGTCTTTGAGCTTTGTTGATGGTATCTTTTGCTGTGCAAAAGCTTCTTATCTTGATGAAGTCCCAATAGTTCATTTTTGCTTTTGTTTCTCTTGCCTTCATGGATGTATCTTGCAAGAAGTTACTGTGGCCGAGTTCAAAAAGGGTGTTGCTTGTGTTCTCCTCTAGGATTTTGATGGAATCTTGTCTTACATTAAGATCTTTCATCTATTTTGAGTTTATCTTTGTGTATGGTGCAAGAGAGTGGTCTAGTTTCATTCTTCTGCATGTGGATGTCCAATTTTCCCAGCACCATTTATTGAAAAGACTGTCTTTTTTCCAGTGGATAGTCTTTCCTCCTTTGTTGAATATTAGTTGACCATAAAGTTGAGGGTCCACTTCTGGATTCTCTATTCTGTTCCATTGGTCTATGTGTCTGTTTTTGTGCCAGTACCATACTGTCTTGATGACCACAGCTTTGTAGTACAACCTGAAATCTGGCATTGTGATGCCCCCAGCTATGGTTTTCTGGCTCCTGTGTTTTAAATATATAATTCAGTGGCATGTGGCACACATAGAATGTTGGGCAACCATCCCAATTATCCTGTTTCCAGAGCTTTGTTGTCATCCCACACTGAAACCCCGTACCCATCAAGCACTGTCCTCCCCCCTTCTCCCCAGCCCTGGTACCTGCTAATCTACTTTCTCATCATCATTGTCTCAAATGGTACTTAGCTGGCATGAATGGGTCTGAGCAAGGGCTCTAACATCAGGGGCCTGGGTTCAGAATTGGACTTCTCTGGGGTTATGATTTATTTTTGTAAATTTTGTACCGAAATGGCCAAAAAAAGCCCCAAAAACCCACAAAACACTTTTTTTGTTTTGGCCATTTGGCCATTTCAAGTGAGGGAGGCCAGCTTGCAATGGATTTTGAAAGAGCAACTGGGTAATTTCATGTGTAGAAAATGAACAGTTGTCTGGTCTTGAGAAGAACAGAGGAGGCCTGTTCTGCTGGAGGTTACAGAATATATGTTAGTTATGCAAAGAAATAATGAGGGGTGGGGGAGCCTCCTCACCATGGGAAAGGATCCCAAATATGGGTCGTGAATCTAGTGTTGAAAAGGAGCAAGTTAAGCTACAGACATTCACATACACACACACACAAACACCCAGCACCCCATTCGCTCTTTGTGTGTGTGTGTGTGTGTGTGTGTGTGTGCGTGCATGCACACATATGCAAGAGAACAGATGTGCGGCTAACATACTTGTACTGGTTCTGCACAAATCCAGGGGGAAGGAACTATGAGTAGTCAGCAGAACAACTTAAAGGTGGAATTCTGTTAGCAGAGCAGAACCTAATGCACATTGCATCCAAGCCCCTTGAGGTGCTACTGAAAATGTGCGGCGACCTACACCGTCTCCAGAGCAACAACTCCAGCACCAGCTCGTTAACAGGGAGGCTGTCCGAGTCTAGGGAAATCATAGTGTTCCTGCCAAATGCCCTGACCCTGGGGCCATTGAAACCTGGCTAAACCTGTCATCTGCTAGAAGCAGCCTTGGAGACAAGCCGATCTGGGGGTGACAGCTGGGGCCACCCCTTACCATCCAGGTGACCTTGGGGTAATAATTGTGCCTCTCAGACCAGATAACAATATCCACTGCATAATGCAGATATGGAGAGTAAGTGAGGCAATTTATATCAATAGTACTTTCCAGGTGCTACCTGACACAAAGAATATGGTCAGGAAATGTGACTTTCTTTTTTTAATGACAGCAGTAGCTGCCTCCCCCCTTTAAGCATTCCCCATGTTGTAAGAATTTTTGTACATTTTCTTCTCTACAATCTACAGAGGAGGCTTTATTATCCTGCTTTATTATGGATGAGGAAACTGAATCTCAGAAGCTCATTGGTGGCCACAGTCACAGAGGGTAAATGCTGCCCAGAAGCACACCCTCCACCCACCAGCCCCCCTCCCTTCATCTTTCCTCCCTCCCTCCCAATGCTGGCCTCACACTGTGGGCCCTTAAAAAAAAAACACAGTCCTCCCACAGGCAAGATATTGATTTCTTAGTAAGAGGTGGAGGGAGGATGTAAGGGAACATGCTCTAGCAGAGGTCCTGACTTCACCCATTCTTCTCTGGACGGGCAAGGTTATTGACTGTTATTTTTCACTGCAGACTTGGGCAGTTTGTTCCCACCAACAGGGACAATATCACTAAATCAGCAGCGCCCCGTTGGGCGAGGGAGCCAGGTGGTAGTGCTGAGCAGTTTCAATGACAGCATAGATCACGGCTGTTCCCCCATCAGTATGGACCCGAGGACAGGCTGGAAAGCTGTTCGGGGCAGAGAGGAGCTCACAAGGGGGCTAGGAGGCAAACAGCTTCTCTTGGGAGCATCCTCTCCTGCAGGAGCTTGCTGGTGGATCGCCCTGTCGTGTGGCCTGTCTGGTGTTCCTGCTAGCAGGAGGGTCTGGCATGATTTTCTGACATAGGGTCCACTTTCAAAGCCCTGGTCCTCCTCCAATATCTTGGCTGGCCTTCCCCTCCCTTCTCTCCTAATTCTGGCTATTTCTGAATTCTCCTCCTTTGTTTCTGGGGTCCTTCATTTTCATGCAGCTTTGGGGAGTTCACGCACATCAGCTGTCACCCCAGGTTTGGGTGTGCTGTGACTAGTAACCCAGCCTCCTCCTTTTTGACCCTACCTCAGGCTTATCTGCCTTGAATGCTATACGACCAGAATTTTCTGACTCTCCACCTTTTATTCAATAACTTTGAATTCTCTATTTTTCAAGCTTAAGCTTTTCCATATTGTATCTGAAGCCCATCTTTATCCATTTAATATTTTCATCTCAAAAAATTTCCATTTAGAATAAAAATGGAGGGCTCCCTTAATCATCTGAGTGGATAATGGGTATAACCTGCGGGGATGGCTGTCTACTCTGGTGGGGTTGTGTGGCTGGAGTAGCACAGAAGCTAAAAAATCAACCTTGAAGAGATTATAGTAGAGGCAGAAAGAGGATTTCCTTGCTCATCTAACAAACCCAATATTGAAGTGATTAAATTATAATGTCAGGAGTTATTATTGGAAAGAGGATATTTCATAGGTAGCAGAGAAAATGTCATGGGATCTAGGTTTTTTCCTGATGAAGGATTCAGTTTTTAGATGGGACCACAACTGGAAGTAATTCAACCTTTTTAAAAGGAGGTGACATTTCCTTCCCATTCACAGGGCAGGCGGGGTTTGGTGATGTTTCCACTTTGTTTCTACGAAGTGCACACAGATGCTAGACACAGCCTCCAGCTCAGATGAGAGAGGCAGAGAGGGCTCCGCACTACACAGGCAAGCCCAGGGTTAATGGGATCATGGGATCAAATGGAAGGCAGCCACACAGTTGTTGGTTTTTTTTGTTTGTTTTGTTTTTTTGTTTGTTTGTTTTTCAGAGAAAATTGAGAATAACCAAAGCCTTACTCTCACAGAACTCGGACAATGCATTCTCAATTCCAGACATCAAGACGGTGTGTGAGCACAGTCTGTGAACTTTCTCTGCTCAGGGATGAGAGCAGAAAAGAGAAAATTGGCCCTCTCAGCCAGAGAGTGGAGTGTCTATAGAAGGTCAGTGTTGGTAGGACCAGAAAACCATCTAAGTCATGCTGGTCATGTTCCCGCCCCCCCCCCCCCCCCCCCCCCCCCCCCCGCCCAGCTCAGTGATGACAGACTCTGTGTGGCTATCCTGAGCCACTGCATGTCTTTTATCACTTATTGCGTTCATTGGTGAATCCTAAAGTGTGTTGTCTTCGTCATGGTCACCGTCTGCAAAATTCCTTTGTTCCCTCCATGAGGCCCAAAGTTCATCCCTGCCTCTTGATACCATTGATGGGAGATACCTTGATTTTCAGAGGCCAGGCTGCGTGGCCAATGCTTCTCCAAAATTGCTCACTTATCCCAGCCTCCTTCCACCAGGGAGCCACATCTCACAGAGACAAATGGCATTTTACATGTTGTATTTTAGCTACCATATGCTTTGCACCTTCTCCAGAAGCTTCTGTGGGTGCCTGTTAGGGTCTGAATTGTGATACCCCCCACCTCACCCCACCAAATTCATGCCTTCAAGTGCTAACCTTCATTACCTCGGAAGGCGACTGCATTTGGAAATTGGCTCTTTAAAGAGGTAATTAAGATAAAATGGGCATGTATGGGTGGATCCTATTCCAATATGACCATTATCCTTGTAAGAAGAGGAGAATGGGGGCAGATATGTGGGTGTACACAGAGGAAATCCCATGTAGGTGCACCTCAAAAGAAGGCCACCAGTAAGCCAGCAAGAAAAGCCTTGGAAGAAACCAGTCCTGCCAACACCATGGTCTTGGGCTTCTAGCCTCCAGAACTGGGAGAAAATAAATGTCTAAGTCCCTCAGTCTGTGGCAGCTGTAGGAAACTAACACAATCCCCTTTCTGCCACTTCCATCCCTTACTCCTGAGGATCGGAACCAGGACACTTGTGTTTGTCACACAAAAAGGAAGGTCAGATGTGACCCACATTGTGCCTCAACTTCTGTGTCTATTTTCAAGTCCACGCCAGTCTTCCCATCCTGTTCTGTGTCCCAAGGCTTTTCTGTGTCCCCCCACGTGGACTTTGCATGACAGGGTGACAAAGCTCCTCCCTGTCTAGTTCCTCCCACCTGGCGTGTGTCCCCTGGCATGTGTGCCCTGTGGTTGGAAGCACACTTCTCTTCAAGCCTGTGGTGTGCTCCCGGGCCCTCTGCCTGCCAGCCTCCCCAGTTGCCCTGTCCCTCTGGGGGGCTCACCTTGCTCTAAATGCCAACCCTGCTTCTCAGTTTGTGCCATACTATTTCAGACTTCTTTTTCTGTTACCCAATTTATTATTTTTTAAAAAGTATGTCAGGCCACTTACACAGGTGCATAGGATACAGCAAGATAATACCAATTTGGCAGAGGGGAGAAGGGAAAACAGTGGCTGAGAGAATTAAAAAAAAAAAAAAAAGTAGAGCCAGAAATGAGACGACCATCAGAAAGCAGACTACACTTGTTACAGATCTGGCTTGCTTTTCAGGAAACCAACGTGCAAATGGGAACTCTAGAGTTCTCCAATTCACACTGTGTATAAAATGGAAACAAATGGATTGCTCAGGACAAGTATCACTGTTCCTGCTGTCATCAAAAGCAATACATTTCTCCTGCGAGTTCCTGAACTGCTTTATGTGGTGAGTGGTGTCTTTGACATCCTGACAGTGGCCAAGTGACAAGGCTTCATGAGCGGCCCCGACAGCGTTACACCAAAGCTGAATTGAGTAAAGGCAGGTCTGCAGATGCCCAGCAGTGGGATGCATGTACAGAGCCAGATTCCTGGAGTTCAGGGATAGGTGTCAGAGGCCTTCCAGAAAGAGAGGGGTTATGTATGCCTAAGGCAGTGCATCGTATTATTTCTTTTAACTGAGTTTTGCCAAACACTGGGTAACAATGAGCAATGAATTCACTTTCTGTACCATGGGAAGAACCTACTCTGGGTCGCTGGCTAAATTTTCATTGCTCGCCCTAATGTTGACCATAACCTACAAAAGATGGCTGTTGGATTTGTCAGTGCCTTAATGCCAAGCCCCACTGGGAACACATACCTGGAATTGAACTGAGAATTGGGTTTTTGGCTTCTTTCACTAGGGGAAGCTACACGCCAGTGAGACTACAGAGTCTTCTTAAGAAGATACTAGAAATATAAATCAAAATCACAAGGAGATACCACCTCACACTAGTAAGAATGGCTAAAATTGACAAATCAGGAAATGACATGTTGGTGAGGATGTGGAGAAAGGGGAACCATCCTGCACTGTTGGTGGGAATGCAAACTTGTGCAGCCACTCTGGAAAATAGTATGGAGGTTCCTCAAAACTTGAAAATAGAGCTACCCTATGACCCAGTAATTACTGGGTGGTTACCCTAAAGATACAAATGTAGTGATCTGAAGGGACACCTGCACCCCAATGTGCTAGCAGCAATGTCCACAATAGCAAAACTATGGAAAGGGCCAAGATGTCCATCAACAGATGAATGAATAAAGATGTGGGATATATGCATATACAATGGAATACTACTCAGCCATCAAAAAATGAAATCTTGCTATTTTCCGTGATATAGATGGAACTAGAAGGTATTATGCTAAGCAAAGTAAGTCAATCAGAGAAAGACAATTATGATTTTACTCATATGTGGAATTTAAGAAACAAAACAGGATCATAGGGGAAGAGAGGGGAAAAATAAAACAAGATGAAATTAGGGAGGCAAACCATTAGAGACTTTTAATCATAAGAAACAAACTGAGGGTCATAGTTGGTGGGCAGATGGGGTACCTGGGTGTTGGGCCTTAAAGGAGGCATGTGATGTCATGAGCACTGGGTCTTATATAAGACTGATAAATCAGTGAATTCTATCTCGGAAACTAATAATACACTATATGTTAATTAATTGAATGTAAATAAAATAAAATTAATAAAAAAGATTCTAGAAAATTTACATTATGGGATTTGAACTTATGTTAGGTGATTTTGGGGAAAGTCGAAGCAGGAATTTGGTCTGTATTGGGTGCTATCAGGAGTTTGGGGGCAGTTCTATGATTGGGTGTCTTCATTTTTATCTGGAATGCAGGGGCCTTGAAGCACAGCTAAAGCCAGGATTGGTCAGAAGAGCCAGTCCCCCTCACGAGCTGAGAAGGAGAGAATTGGTGATTTTGGTGGTGTTTCACACCTTGCTTTTGTCGGAGCCCAGACAAAAGCTTATGGAGTGGGTTTATTTTTGTCTCACTTTATCACAGTAATAGAGTGACTTTGTCTGACATTGCCTTCTGGCAGCAGGAAACCCTACCACTTCCCTGCCAGCTCCCGGCTGTCGGGCTGCTTTTGTCTTTCTCACACTGGATAGATCGAGGAGCCTGATGGGAATGGGTGCCCACCAGAGGAGGGGGAGGAGGGGATGCCTTCAAAGAGGAGGGGTAAGAGTTTTCCTTAAAACTTTGGTTTGGGGATCCCTGGGTGGCGCAGCGGTTTGGCGCCTGCCTTTGGCCCGGGGCGCGATCCTGGAGACCCGGGATCGAATCCCACGTCGGGCTCCCGGTGCATGGAGCCTGCTTCTCCCTCTGCCTATGTCTCTGCTTCTCTCTCTCTCACTGTGTGCCTATCATAAATAAATAAAATTAAAAAAAAAAATGAACAAAATGTTAAAAAAAAAAAAAAAACTTTGGTTTGAATCTGCTCAAATCTCAGACATATAGGGGAATCAAGGCCTCCTTTATTCTATATACCAAGAAAATAAATTTACCCTGCCCAAAGTTTCAGGGACAACTCCTACCCCCAGACACTATCAATCTTAAAAAGATGAAATTGGCATATTGATCCTGGAGCCCCGAATCATCCATCTGGCTGCAAGTCATGTGCTGTTTGTGAAGTTTGCTTCAGCATCTACAGATGATAGCATGAATTTTTTCATGTTACTTATTAAAAATATAACTCCTTTTTAAAAAAATTAACTTAAGAAATTATTGACATATTATAAAAAGTTTATGAAAGAGAGAACTCATAGTCAGTTATTCTAACCTACCATTCTTTTATTCCTTCTATCTTTTCCTGTACATTTAAAAACAACTTTTAAAACCAATTATTTAAATTCAATTAAATTTCAGAGGTAGAATTCAGTGATTCACCCGCTGCACAGAATACCCCATTCTCATTATATCACGTGCCCTCCTTAATGCCTGTCACCCAGGTATCCCATCCCCCACCCTCTCCCCTCCAGCAAACATCGGCTTATTCCCTAGAGTTTAGAGTCTCTTATGATTTGCCTCCCTCTCTGATTTTGGCTTACTTTATTTTTCCTTCCCTTTCCTCTGTTCATTTGTTTTGTTTCTTAAATTTCACGTATGAGTGAAATCATGTTATTTATCCTTCTTTGACAGACTTATTCCACATAGCATAATACTCTCTAGTTCCATCCACATTGTTGCAAATGGCAAGATTTCATCCTTTTTGATGGCTGAGTAATATTCCATTACACACACACGCACACACATACGCACACACCCCACATCTTTATCCATTCATTTGTCGATAGATATCTGGATTATTGTGGACGTTGTTGCTGCTATAAACATTGGGGTGCATGTGCCCCTTCAAATCACTATGTTTGTATCCTTTGAATAAATTCTTAGTAGTGCAATTGCTGGGTCATAGGGTAGCTGTATTTTTAACTTTTTAAGGAATCTCCATGCTGTTTTCCAGAGTGGCTGCCTGAGTTTGTATTCCTACCAATGGTTAAAAACCATGTTTGATCATACTACACAATTTCATAATCCTCTATTTTATAATGTGAAGATTTACCTTATATCTGTGCCTTTCCCCATAACTATATAATTCTTAGCTTTTTCTGATTTTTTTAAATTAAGAAATAATTACCATAATATTAGTTTCAGTGTACAACATACTGACTTATCTTTGTATAGATTGTGAAACGATCATAGTAAGCCTAGTTACTACCCATCACCACATGTAGTTACAAATCTTTTCTTGTCATGAGAATTTTTAAGATCCCTCTTAGCAAATTTCAAATATATAATAGAGTACTATTCACTATCATCACTGTTCTGTACATTGCATCCCCAGGACTTAGTTTATAATTGGAAGCTTGTGAACCCCTTCACCCATTTTAGTGAATACTGTTAAGAGCTGTATAAAGTTTCACAAAAATTATCACTTCCTTAGTTCTACCTCTTTTTCTTTGCTTTTTCTGTTTTAAGTAGTGCTAGGATGATGATTCTTCAAACAATATAGATTTAATTTTAAGAGAACTCTTTTTATCTAAATGGATGCTTTTAAGAGTCTCTCTTTACCTTTGGAGTTTGGGAATTTTGCCAGAATATGGATAAATGCCTCTCTTCCTCCAATAATTTTTCCTAAAATTCATTAGACTCTTTTTCCATCTGAAACAATTTTTCCCCCCAGGGAAGTTTTTTTTTTTTTTAACTTTTGTTTCTTATTGGTCTCTTCCCTTTCTCCTTCTTCTTTTCTTGAACTCTACTATCCATGTGTGAGTTTGTTGGGTCTGTCAACCAAGCCTTTTATCTTCTCTCTCATGATTATTACATCTTTGTATTTTTGCCTCTGGTTCTACCCACTTCATCCTTTAGATGTGCCTGGCCGCTGAATGTGAGTATCCACAGTGATCATGTGCTTGAATTCATCTACTGATATTTTAAAAAATAAAGGCATGTGTTCTTTCATCACATGCTGAACTGAATCTCTTCAAGTGCTCTTGTTAACATTATCATTACTATTTGAAGTTTTTTAAAGGTTGCCCTCTCTTTCTTCCCATCAACTTTATCCCATCAGGACCTCATTTATTTTTGGTCTCTCTGGCTGCTGCATTCTTTTAGTATCGAGTGTTTTGTCTTTGCTGCTTATTAGATTCAGTTGCTGGGATGCTTTACCTGAGATGGATGGGGTGGTGAGAGCAAAAGGAAGTGTAGCAGTCTGACCCTGAAAGCTGGCAAAGCTATTGCAGGAAGCCATTAGCTCCCTATTAAGACATGTGGGGGAGGAGAGGCTCTCCACTGCTGTCCTAGTGTCAGGGGTGGGGAACGCTTGGTCCACCCATTCAGCACCTCTTCAAGACCTTGTAGCCTTCAAGGACTGGCCAGTGTCTGGAAAACTCAGGTTGGCCAATAACAACTTTCCTCGCAGGGGTCCAGGGATCCTTGTTGATCAAGTTCTTCCCAAAAGCTGTTTCAGATCCTTGTCCTAGGATTACCTTCTGCTGCTACCCACCCCCTGGGCTCCCACCTGGCCCAGAGGTTTAAAGAACCTCACTAGTGTCAGTTCACCTACCTGCAGTGTGAACGGTGTGAGGCACTGGAGAAGTGAGGTGAAGCCGGATGTGGTGTTGTCTATATAGGAAAGGCAGGATGCATTAATGCACTATCTTTCCAAAGTCTTCTGATGCTTTGTCTTCCACAATTATTTTTTGATATTTCAGCTCAGTTATTCTTTCCTATAATGTGGAATCTCTTAGTCAAGTTTTAAAAATTCTCAGTTTTTGTTTGGGTGGAATGAACTGTATCTTTTAGATACTGAGTTGTGGAAGCTAGGGCTCTATATTCAAAGCTTCTTTAAGTTTCATTATTTTCTGTGTATGAGGTCACAGAGTTTTCTCATTTGAGGAGCCCCATCCCCAGAAATTCAGTTAAGTTCAAGCCATTCTTCTAGATTATTATTTTAAAACTAAGAGCTCACCCGAAAAATAATATAGGACCTGTAATAATTGTCAGCATTTCTTCTATCAACACTCTGTCATTAGAGACCTTCCTAGGGTTTCTTCTGAATCTTCAGGCCTACTTATGAGTCAGAACTGTCCAGATTACTTATTTCTGGGTTCTCAAATGCCTTCCCTTCCTCCATCAGAGGAGACAGGCTACCTCTGTGTCTGCATAGCCTAGTCCAGCCCATCATTGGGAAGATTTTAATTTACTTTTCAGTGTAGGTACAGAAAAAATGTTCATGAAGTACGGTGATACTGTGTGATACAGAGCTTTCTATATTCTCCAGGAGAAAAAAATTAAGGAAATTAAACATTTCCTGCTTTTTTTTCCCCTCATAGCAGAGTTGGTTATATAATGGTAAAGAAGTACAGGGCACATCTAGCACATGTCCAGTAATAAAACTGCACATATCCAGCACCCTGGTCTCCCTGACACTCACAAGGACCATCTTGAGGAGTCATTGTGCCAGTGACAGGATGCCTCATCAAAGACATGATGTTTATCAAGAGCAGTTTCAAGAACTTATTGAATTATTAAATAACTTAGGAAAATTATTAATAAAAATAATTTATTTCATTGAAGTAGGTAATGCTCATTATTTAAAATTGAAAAATGTACAAAATTGTAGAAAGTCAAACAATTTCTTCCTACCCTGTCTTTATATTCCAATACCTTTCCCAAGGGAAAACTACACTTATTCTTCTAAGCAGGGGTAAAGGGCCAAATAGTAAATATTGTACTCTTTGTGGGCAATTATTTTCTACCACAGCTATTCAATCATATTGTTTTAGTCCAAAAGCAGCCATAGACAATACAGAGGGTGTCTGTGTTCCAGTAAAGCTTATTTATGGACACTGATCTTTGAATTTCATCTCATTTTCATGAAATTTTTTCCTATTGATTTTTTTTTCATCACTAAAAAGTATAAAAACTATGTCATACTAAAACAGATGGTGGGCTGGATTTGGCCTTTGGGCCATAGTTCAGTCACCCCTGTTCTAGAGATATTTCACACATATTCAATTACATATTACTTCTGTTTCTTTAAGTATTTATTTACAAGCAGGCTTCATGCTATTTGTAATTTCCTGCACTGAGCTTTTGCAGTTAGAGTTTCCTGGCGGCCATTCCATTATCAGTTCATAGAGTTACTTCTGTTTTATCAGTCACATGATGCTCAGGCCAATGCTGTGATGTGTTGAGGAACATTCAGATTCTTTATGATCTTTGACTTCTACAAGTAATGCTGCAGTGAATATCCTTGCACGTTTGTGCACCTGTGTGATTCAGCCTGAATAAATACACAAAGGAGAAATCAGAGCTAACAATTTAGCATGAATTTCTGAGCAAAGTTTCTAAGCAAAGATTTAGCTATTTTCATAACAGTTCATTGCAGGTCTTGTCCAGGCCACACTAAAGCCCTGGGTGGTTCTGAATCTTTCAGGAGACACTTTTTAATATGGGTCCCAGCAAACATGGCCTAAATTTGTAGGTACTGGTGTGTCTTAACTACCACTATGCAGAGTAGTGAAGCACATAGGACACAGTGGACCCATCCCTACACTTGGAAGACATTGAACAAGCCTTTAGGGGTGCAGACTATCTTACTACACACAGGGATTGACTGGCCCTGTACAGAGCTGGAGGGGATAAAATGATGGGGTTTGGGGTAAGATATGACAGGAAGAAATTTGAATTTTGGTGATGTACAAAGAGATTAACTCCAGAAAAGATTATAAACTAATTTTATAGATTTTTATCTTAATGCCAGATAGACATCATTTAAATGGATCTTGTGGAAATCATTTCATAGAGTAAATTGTTTCCCCTAAAGTGATTTGTTTTATGATAAATCATATTTTGGATTAGCATATGGCAAGTTATATTTACACATATAAAAAAGCTTTTGCACCCAAGGTAATTGATACCTTAAAAAAAAGCAAGACGTATAATCTCAAATCAGGTGCATCCTCAGTCCAGCAAATGATTTAGTCACTCCCAACTTCTGTTTCTTCACCTGTAAAATAAGAAGGTTGGGATGTTTGTTCTCTGTGGTTCATGACTGCAAAATGTGGACAATCAAGAAAGGCCCAGGAAGACAGGGACTGTGTATATTTTTTTCTTACTATGGTATTCTCTTGCTACTTAAAATAGTGTATGGCATATAGCGGGAACCCAGAAACATTTGTTAAATGAATGAAAAATGAATAAATCAAATCCCTGTATTGTAGAAACTTTGTTTTTGCATTTGTTGGTGATTCTTGTCATCTTTCTCAACTACCATTCTTCTTTCCTCCTCTGTGATTGAAACCTGCTATTGTTTAAATGTCTACCTTCCTCCACATTGCCATCATAAGTTTCAGGGAGGGCATAGTTTCAGAACCCTTGCTACAAGATGACACTGGCCAACCAATGATTTCATTTATTTTGCCTGTGATTGGTTTAAGCATGGTCATGTGATATAATTCTGGCCAATGGTAAGTCAGGGGAAAATTAGGGCCAGGCTCTAGAAAAGTTTCCTCATTGATAAGAGACCCATTGAATAAGATGTTCAATGTTGTTGAACAAGTAATTGCCATGTCTACTTGACTCCTGGAACTATTGTGGCCATCTGACAACCAGGGGAGAGCCAGTTGCACACAAGCTGAGAAGCCCAGAGTCATAGAGCAGTAATATGCAAAGAATTTGAATCCATGATGACATTGTTGAAGCCTTGAGGAAACCAACTGTGGAGCATCCCTGCTTCTGGATTTTTTATTAAGTGAAATGATATAGTCTTTGTAATTTAGACAATCAAGGTTTTTTTTTTTAAATTACTTGAGGCCCACATCATCCAAATAATGTCACTTTTATAGTTATTATGCAGATGACTGGTGCAAATTAGAATCTTCATTGCTTGTAACTTAGAGCTTAATAGATAGAAAATAAAGATGCATTCTTCTTATGTTATGGAAAATTGTAGGAAGCAAAAACTTAAAATAGAGAAAAGTCTAGAACTGATAAAAAATATATACACCCATTGTAAATTTTATAAACTTTGTAGATACATTACAGAATTGAGCAGTTTAAAAAATTATTTGTCAGGATTGATGTAGTAGAATATTTCCAATTTAAAATGGTTTAACTTGCAATTGGTTACAAGATTTTTTTTGGCTTTGATTTTTTTTTTAAGGCTGTAGGCAAAAGCAATCTGTTCCATATTTTATGTGAAATTCATAGCAAGAACAAGATGCTGTCATTAATAACTGAATTGGTAAAACACAGGCAAAGCACCCACAGCTGTGTCAGGATCTTTAAAATAGAGAAATGTCAATTCAGTGTTTACTTGGGGTCCCGCCCCAGCAGGAAACTGGGTGCTGAGGCAAGCTTGCCAGAAGTTCAAGCCTCTACATGATTAGCTATAGTATTATGAAAGCAAATCATAGGATTAACTGAGGATAAACTATTATTAGACCTGTCAATATTCGTTAATTGCTGGATAATACATACATTTCCTCTCTCCCTTAACACAGTGTCTCTCTCTCTTGAGCACTCCCCTCAGACACATATACTTTGAATCACAGCAATGGCAGTCAATGTGCATTCCTCTTAAAGATCCTGCCAACTTACCTTTTGGTTAAAATGCATTTTTTTCCAGGATTCTGGTGATGTCCAAAACGTTGCTCTTATGCTCTTATTCTAGAGATCTCTTTGCTTATAGCAGGCACCATAGACCTCTAAGTATAGAATTCCAGAGCCACACAAATGATGTTGTTCTAGAAAAATAGCAACTGGTTAATTGTGCTAGAAGAAAAGATCTTTGAAACTTTGATTGATAGGTTCTACCAGTTGCAGCAAAATAGCCTTTCCATTAAAGTTATATGATCATGAGATTCTTAGTCATGAGCTGTAATAACTTTCATGACCTTATAACCACTATTATTTCCTTTATTTTGCTTTCTGTACCTCTCCCCGCACCCCCCGCCCCATGTCTTCTGTCCCTACTCATTTGCCCTCCCCTTTCTAGGTTTGTTGGGGTGGAAATTTTACCTTCTAAGAGGACAAAAGTTGTCTTACAGCTTTCCATAATAGAAGGTGTAAGGAATTACCAGTGGTGCTGGATGGAAGGGAGTGACAGAGTAAGTGATAGGAGACAAAACCAGAGAATTTATCTAGAACCCTACAGTAAAGGGCCTTGTGTGCTAAAACGTAACGTTTAGACTTACCAGGTCACTTGGTCATGTAGCCTATGAGCAGTAGGTAGATCTATGGCAGATCTCAAATTACCTAAATCCGGGGCTAGAATATTCTCCATTGTAGCTTGCTGTCTCCTTCACTATGGGACTTTAATCTCAGTGCCTGCAGGGGTCACCCATAATGCAATTGTCTAGATGGAAGAATGTAGAAGGTCTATCCTAAGTCCCTCCTTGGGGGTGGGGAGAGGCATGGGCAGATCCACTGAGGTGTTGGCTAAAGGTCAGTGGCAGGCATGGGCAAAGTAGTTCACCTATGGCTTCCAAAGCAGAGGGAATCTGAGATGAATTGTCAGCAAAGACCAATAGAAGATGTGAAGCCCATTCAAAAGTGAGGGCTGAAAATGGAGGATGATGCCCATGGGTCAAGCAACAGGTAAACATAGGTTACAGGGTAGGAAAACAGGAGTAAAAATTGCATAGAAGGATAAGAGTTCAGGACCTTCTTCATAACCAGGACTGGAAGGCTCAAAGCCCTTTGTTAGTTACTAAGGTTTTTATTATCTCTGGCTGCTGAGAGTGTGCATGAGCTAGTCACCTTCGTTAAATGCACAGGGTTGGCACAAAGAACAAGTTGTAATTGGGCTCATCCCTGGTCACTGAGATCACCTTTGGGGTATACCATTTTCAAGCCCCCTGGAGGGTGCTTTTAGCTTCCCTCCCTTGGTATTTTAGCATGTGCTTTTTGGTAGTATGTCCTAAGGCCCTCTAAAGGGAGGGTGCCATTGAACATTTACCTTCTAAACATTCACTGGAAGATAACCCGGGCTTTAAAATTAATTTAAATTTTCATTTTTTGAAACTCTGCAGCCTGAGAACATTTTACTACTGTGGTATCCTAAAGAACATCATTGTCCCAGAAAAATCAGGCTAGAGAGAATTTGCATTTAAGGACAAGATAGACGGCAGAAGGAAGAAGATAAAAGGACCTGAGAAAACCGCATTCCAACTGCTTCCTGGGCTCAAAGGCAAATCGAATGCATGTTTTCAAGCAGGTCATACTGGTAAACCTGTTTCTGTTTGTTTTGCTGGGGTTAATTTCCAGTCAGGTTGTTTGGGTATTAGAACAAAATGCTCCGACTTTGACAACCTTGACTTGCCTTGGGTAGAGGGATTAATGTAGTATGTGTCACTGAATGTAACCAGTTCCTTATTCCTCTGGCCCCTCTTGCCCAAACTAGAGAAGCTCTTCCAGGTCAGTTCTCAGTGTCAATATGTCATCTTCATTTCAGCCTGGAAATGCTAGCATACACTGAATCCTTAGCTGGTGCCCTGAAATGATCAAGGAACCCCCGCACTGTATTACCCACTGACAAAATAAGGCTGCACTTATCCAAGACTTGATTTTGGGTTGATGCCAGTTACTGAACCCTAAACCCATGCTCTTTGGGGGAAAACCTAATGCTCCAGTTGGCAACAGCACTGATGCTTTTCAAGTTAGTTAAATGCCAAGAAAAGACACAGTTCTTTATAAAATAGTTTGAAGATTCGGCAGCATACTATATATGGGGGCACCAGAAATTCCTTTCAAATCTAAAATAAATGTACAAGGCTATGCCTTTATATGGAACAGAGTTGCGAAAGTCATCTTTTCCAATTTGTTAGAGACTGGAAACTTCTCTTAGAATCCTCAGGGACTTTGGGTCCAGAATTAAATACTGCCTGTCATCTACTAAATGATCTAGTAAAACCACTGGGAGCTGTAGACTTTCAAATGCCAGCATGCCTAACTGGCTCAGCTGGAAGAGCATGTGACTCTTGATCTTGGGGTTGTGAGTTCAAGCCCCTCTTTGGGTGTAGAGATTACATACATATATACATAAACTTTAACATGTCATGATGCTTGGATATAAATGCCCTTATAGCTTGCCCTTGGAAATGGGACTTACCAGAACAAAATCTAGAATGAAGACTCTTGCTTCATCCTCTTCTCTTACTTTCTCCTCCTTTTCTGCTTTTATCAATTCCTTAGGATGGAAAAAGTGGGGTGGTATTGGACAAATAATTATTTTCCTCCTTCTGACCAGATTTGAAACTTTTCAGAAGGGCCATGTCTTCTGTCAATTCATTCATATTTGAGAATTGCATTCTTGAATGACTAGCATTCCCTATCTTCTCCTATCCTATGAAGTCCATTCCTATAATTTGGAAATGGTCTAATAAACTTGGGTCAGAAAGCCAACAGGTAGAATGGGAGCTTCATGATGGCAGAAATCTTTGTTTTGTTAAATGAATTATCCCAGGCCCTTAGAACAGTGTCAAGGACATAAGAAGTGCTCAAAATATTTGTTGAATAGTAAAAGAATGAATGAATAAAGATGCAAGTATGTTGGTCATTCATTCACCAGGTCCAGAGAGTACAAAGAGCTATTCAAAAAGCAGATGCTCTTCTGTCCTTTCCTCATGAGCTGAAGAGGTTTGGAGCATGGAGTGGGATGGAGAATGAATTGAGGAGAGGTTCAATAAAAGTTGGAACTTTTAGAGAACATGGTTGTTCAAAGGAGAAAAAAGGTCTTAAAAATTAACAAACAGTGTATACCCTAAAGAATTGAAAGCATAGACTTGAACAGAAACTTGTACATCAGTGGTCATAGTAGCATTTTTATAATAGCCAAAAGATGGAAGCAACTCAAATGTCTATTAACAGGTGATGGATAAACAAAACGTGTCCTATGCATACAGTAAAAAAATTATCCAGCCTCTAAAGGGAATGGATTTCTGATATTTTCCAAAACATGTATGAACGTTGAAAGTATTATGCTAAGTGAAATAAGTTATAAACAAAGGAACATACTGTATGATTTAACTTACATGAGGTAGAGCAGAAAGATTTGCAGAGGCAGAGAGCAAAAGTAGAGGTTACCAGGGGCTGAGGAAGGGGAAATGGAGTGTTGTTGTTTAATAAGTACAGAGTTTCTAATCAGGATGATGAAAAAGTTCTGGAAATAAGTAATGGGGATGGTTGTGAATATGAGCAACAATGTGAATATACTTAATGCTACTAAATTATATAGCTAAATATGGTTAACATAATAAATTTTATGTATATTTTTCCTTGATTAAAAAAATAAATCACAAAAACTGATATTTTGATATGCCCACGAAGTAAAGGAAACCCCATCCTTATTTACCCTCTGTTCCTCTCTCTGATCCAGAGGACTGTGACATCAGATAGAATCAGCTCAGGTCCAGACCCTACAACTTACTGAAGGGGATTTGGCCAAACTAGGTGACCTCTCAGAGTTGCAGCTTTCTCATTGGTAAAATGGAGAATATAGAAATATCGAATTATTACAATAGGAGAATAAGCATTATGTAGAATGCTTTCGCAGAGTCCCTGACACAAGGGAGGCAGGCAACAAATGGTCAATTATTTCTCTCCCATTCTCTCCCTGTTCCCGTATCCCCACCAGCCTGCCCAGGATCCTTCTCCATCTCTTGGATTTTCTTCTTCCATTTTGCAAAATTGAGTTCCCAGATCCGGGGTCTAGATCTCTACTAGATTGTGTTCTCCCTAGCCAGGCTCAGGGAAGCGTTCCCAGAGAGAAAACAGTTCCCAATCCAGGTGTGTGTTTTGAAAAGTTTGTGCTCAGCCATGTCAGGTAGAGCCCATGTTCTTTTCGTTGGATCTCTGGTGCTGCCAACTCAGCCTATACATTTCATGGTTCACTATGGAATCCACAGTCCAACCTGTTTCTTTGAACAGTATCTTATTTTCCTTACACCAAAGCATAAAGGACCTTCCTTGACCCTATGTGTGGAGGCCGATGAAGTACTTGCTTTACTCCCTCTTTTATAGTTATTTTTTATAAAGATTTTATTTATTTATGAGAGACACAGAGACAGGCAGAGAGAGAAGCAGGGTCCATGCAGGGAGCCCGATGTGGGACTAGATCCTAGGACTCCAGGATCACACCCTGAGCCAAAGGCAGACGCTCAACTGCTGAGCCACCCAGATGTCCCTATAGTTTTTTTTTTTTTTTAAGATTTTTATTTATTCATCCATAGAGACAGAGAGAGAGAGAGAGGCAGAGACACAGGCAGAGGGAGAAGCAGGCACCATACAGAGAGCCCGACGTGGGACTCGATCCAGGGTCTCCAGGATCACACCCCGGGCTGCAGGCGGCACTAAACTGCTGCGCCACTGGGGCTTCCCCCTATAGTTATTTTTATTTAAAAAATTATGTAGGCGTAGTTTGAAAAGTCAGAGTTCTACAATGATCATAATTAAAAACGTTAGTCTCCCCACTAATCTCTGATCCTGGCCACCCAAAGATGGGTACCATTAGTTGCTACTGCCCTCAGTACTCATCTTTCACTCCACTTTCTACATGGGAAGATTTGATCGCTATAGTTTGTTTTTTCTTTAGTCAGATATTACCAACCGAATTCTTAGAATAAAAGATGAAAATTTTCCTCTCAGCAATCTTTCACTACTAGCTTGCTCCACATTCTCCTTCTCTACATGCTCCCATTGTACACTTCAGGATTATATTAATAGTTGGTGTATTTTTAGAATGATGTAAATCTTATTCCCAACTGTAGTATTTTTGTTTCCTTTAAAATGTCTAGTATCTGTATTTCTTGCCAACTCCTTTTTATTTCCCCGGAAAGAATCACTGAAGTTTGTGGGGGTTTTGGTAAATCTTTTTAAGATCTTGCATGTCCGAAAATGGGCTAACTCTACCTTCACATTTGATTAGTAGCTTGAGTATGGAATTCTAGGTTAAACTATTGTCTGGCATTGTTGTTGGAAAGTCTGGTGATATCTGATGTCTAATATTTTATTTGTGAACTTTTTTTCCTTGAAAGATTTGATGATTTTCACTTTATCTACTTTCTGAAATGTGGTGGTGGTGGTGGTGGGTGTGTATTTACAATGTTGGACCTTCTCTGGGCCCTTTCAAGCCTGGAAACTCATGTCTTTCTCTTTGAGTAAATATTCCTATTCTTTATTTGATAATATTCTTTATTTTCTCTGAACTCTTATTCTGCTACTCTTTTTTTTTATTTCCTTTTTTTCTTTGTATATTTTTTTTTATTGGAGTTCGATTTGCCAACATATAGTATAACACCCAGTGCTCATCCTATCAAGTGCCTCCCTCAGTGTCCGTCACCCAGTCCACCCCATCCCCCCACCCACCTCCCCTTCCACTACTCCTTGTTCATTTCCCAGAGTTAGGAGTCTCTCATGTTTTGTCACCCTCTCTGATTTTTCCCACTCATTTTCTCTCCTTTCCCCTATAATCCCTTTCACTATCTGCTACTCTTTTTGGATGCTGAGTCTCCTAGGCTAATCTTCTAGTTGCATGTATTTTGTCTTCTATTTTCTCCTTCTTTGTTTTTTGTTCTATATTTTGAAAAAAATTTTCAACACTATTTTGGAGGCGTTCTGTGGCCCTTTCTATTTTGGTTATGTCTTTTCACTTATTTGTGTCATCTTCAATTTCTTTCATTAATGTATTGTAGTTATCAATATATATGTCTTTAACCTCCTTGGTTAAATTTATTCCTAGGTGTTTTATTCTTTTTTGGTGCAATTGCGAATGACATTGCTTTCTTAATGTCTCTTTATTAGTGTGGAGAAAATCCAACAGATTTTTGTGTCTTGAT
This sequence comes from Vulpes vulpes, assembly GCF_048418805.1. Classification (NCBI taxonomy): domain Eukaryota; kingdom Metazoa; phylum Chordata; class Mammalia; order Carnivora; family Canidae; genus Vulpes; species Vulpes vulpes. The sequence goes on from NW_027325769.1 coordinate 104,918, forward strand.
TTTTGCATCCTGCAACTTTTGTGTTTTGATTTTGTATCTTGAATCTGTTTATTATTTCTAACAGTTTTTTATGGAGTTTTTAGGGTTTTCCATATATGCTATAATCATGTAATCTGCAAATAGTGACCGTTTTACTTTTTTTTTTTTTTTTTTTCTGTGTGGATGCCTTGTGTTTTTCTTTCTTTTCTTTCTCTCTTCCTAATCATTCTGACTAGGATTTAAAATACTATGTTGACTAAAAACCGGCAAGAGTAGGCATCCTTGTCTTGTTCCTGATCTCAGAGGAAAAGCTTTCAGTCTTCACCAGGGAGTATAATGTTAGCTGTGGGCTTGTCCTATATGAGCTTCATTATGTTGTACAGAAGCTTCATTCTTCCGTACAAGTTTGTTGAGAGTTTTTATTATAAATGGATGTTGAATTTTTGTCAAATGCTTTTTTTTCTGCATCTGTGGAGATGATCATATGATTTTCATCCTTTTTAAATGTGATGTATCACACTGATTTGTGGATGTTTAACCCTCTGCATCTTTGGAATAAATCTCGCTTCATCATGGTGTATGACTCTTAATGTATTGTTAAATGTGGTCTGCTACTATTTTGTTGAGGATTTTTGCATTTATTTTCAATGAGATAATTGACCTATAATTTTCTTTTCTTGTATCTCTCTCTGGTTTTGATATCAGGGTGATGCTGACCTCATAAAATGAGTTTGAAAGAGTTCACTCCTCTTCTACTTTTTGAAAGAGTTTGAGAAGTATTGGTATTAATTCTTCTTTGAATGTTTGGTAGAACCCACCAGTGAAGCCATCTTGTCCTAGATTTTTGTTTGTTGGGAGATTTTTTTATTATTGATTTAATTTTCCTACTAGTAATTGGCCTGGTGAGATTTTCTGTCTCATCACGATTCAGTCTTGGTAAGTCATACATTTCTAGGAATTTATCCATTTCTTCTTCTAGGTTGTCCAACTTGTTGGTATATAATTGTTCATAATAGTCTCTTATGATCTTTTGAATTTCTATGGTGAGAGTTGTAAAATTTCTTACATTTCTGATTTTGAGTCCTCTCCTTTTTTCTTGGTGTCTCTAGCTAAAGGCCTGCCAATTTTGTTTAACTTTTCAAAGAATCAGCTGTTAGTTTCATTGATTTTCTCTGTTGTCTCTATTTTTGTTCTAACCTTTATTTTATTTCTTCTACTAACTTTGAGCTTCATTTTTTTCTTTTTCTAGTTCCTTGAGGTATAAAGTTTGTTGAGAGTTTTCTTGTTTCTTGCAGTAGACATTTACCACATGAATTTCCCTCTTAGGACTGCTTTTACTGCATCCCACAATTTTTGGTACATTATATTTTGAATGTCATTTGTCTGAAGGTATTTTTTTTATGTCTCTTTCGATTTCCTATTTGACCTGTGGGTTGTTCAGTAGCATGTTGTACTAATCTCGACATATTTGTGAATTTTCCAGTATTTTCCATGTAATTAATTTCTGGTTTCATACTACTGTGGTTAAAAAAGATGCTTGTTATGGAGGTATCATAATTCCACACCTCAGATTATATTGCAAAGCTGTAGTAATCAAAACAGTACAATACTGGCACAAAATGAGACACATAGGTCAATGGAATAGAATATAAAACCCAGAAATAAACCCACATTTATATGGTCAACTAATTTTAGACAAAGGAGGAAATAATATATAATGAAAAAAAGATAAGTCTGTACAACAAAGGTATTGAGAAAACTGGAAACTACATGCAAAAAAATGAAAATGGACCACTTTCTTAAACCATACACAAAAATAAACTCAAGATGGATTAGAAACCTAAATGTGAGACCTGAGACCATAAAAATCCAGAAAGCACAGGAAGTAATTTCTCTGACATCAGCCATGGCAACATTCTTCTAGATATGTCTCCTGAGGCAAGCGAAACTAAAGCAAAAGTAAACAATTGGGATGACATCTAAATAAAAAGCTTCTGCACAGCAAAAGAAAGAATCAGCAAAAATAAAAGGCAAACAACTGAATAGAAGATATTTGCAAATGACATTTTCATAAAAGGGTTAGTATCTAAAATACATAAAGAATTGATATAACTCAATACCAAAATCCAACCAATCCAGTTAAAAAGGGGCAGAAGACATGAATAGACATTTCTCCAAAGAAGACATCAGATATCCAACAGACACATGAAAAGGTGCTCAACACTTATTCATCATTAGGGAAATTCAAATCAAAACCACAATGAACCAGCATCTGTCAGAATAGCTAAAATCAAAAACAGAAGAAACAAATGTTGGTGAGGATGGGAAGAAAAAGCTGGTGCAGCTACTGTGGAAAACAGTATGGAGGTTTCTCAAAAGTCAAAAATAGAAGTACCCTAAGATCCATTAATCACACTACTGGTTATTTACCCCCAAGATATAAAAATATTAATTCAAAGGGATACATACACACCTATGTTTATTGCAGCATTATTTACAGTAGCCAAATTATGGAAATGGCCCAAGCATCCATCGATAGAAGGGATAAAGAAATGGTGTATATATCCAGTGGAATATTACTCCGCCATGAAAAAGGAAAGAAATCTTGCCATTTGCAACAACATAGATGGAGCTAGAGAGTATAAACAAAAGAAGTCAGAGAAAGACAAATGTCATATGGTTTCACTCATGTGGAATTTAAGAAACAAAATAAATGAACAAAAGGGAAAAAAAGACAAACCAAGAAATGGACTTAAATATAAAGAACAAATTGATGGTTATGAGAAGGGAGGCGGTTGGGGGTTGGATGAAATAGGTGATGAAGATTAAAGAGTAGATCTATGATGATGAGCATGAAGTAATGTATATAATTGTTAAATCCATCATACTGCACACCTGAAACTAATATAACACACTATGTTAACTATATTGGAACTAAAATTAAAAACTTAATAAAAAATATGCTTGATATGGTTTCAGTCCTCAAATTTATTAAGAATTGTTTGTGGTCTAATATATAATCTACTCTTGAAAATGTTTTATGCACACTTGAATGTGTGTTCTGTTGCTTCTGGATGGAATATTCTGTATATATCTATCAAGTTCATCTGGCCCAATATGTCATTTAAGGCTGATGTTTTATTATTGATTTTCTGTTTGGATGATCTACCCATTGATGTAAGTGGAATATTAAAGTCTCCGACTGTTACAGTATCTATTTCTGTCTTTCTTTTTAGGTCTGTTAATATTTGCTTTATATATTTAGATGCTCCTATGTTGAGTGTGTACATATTTACAAATATTACATATTTACATATTTATATTCTCGTTGCGCTGACCCTTTATCATTATGTGACACCCATCTGTGTTCCTTACTAGTCTTTGGTTTAAAGTCTATTTTGTCTGATATAGCTGCTCTAGCTTTTGGTTTTCATTTGCATAGAATCTTTTCCCATATTTTCACTTCCAATCTGTTTATGTGCTTATAAAAAGTAAGTCTCTTGTAGACAGCCTAAAAATGAGTCTTGCTTTTTTTTCTTAAACCCTCTAGACATTCTATGCTTTTTGATTGGAGAATTTAGTCCATTTACATTTAAAGTAATAATTTATAGGTATGTACTGCTCATAAGGCATGTATACTATGGGCACCATCATGGTGTTCTCCTTCTGCCTTGCTTCAGCTCACTGGTATCTCTCAGAAAGGAGCTTATACACTTATTTGGAACTTCAGTTTTCATACCTGCTACCCAGGGGACACCGCAGGTTTCCCAGCTCTGGTGGCCTGCAGGATTTATGCTTGTAGTCCCACAAAACTGTATATGTTTGCATACTTTTAAAAGCTCCTGCTAAGGGTCTGGCTTCCAATCAGCCTAAACTTAACTGGTAAGATCCTCTCATTTGGGATAGTGACAGTTCTTGGTACATTTTCAAATACTGGGAGCTATTAAAAGTAGAGTGCTTGAATAAGTACAAAAGTTAGAAAACAGCTGAGGCAAGGTTGAAGGACAAGGTTCATATCCCATACAAGGCCATTCCTCCAAGACTGGGAGAGGTAGTTGCTTCATCTGTTGTATAGAAAGCAACACAGAGGAGTCAAGCAAAATGAAACATATTTGAAATATGTTCCAAGTGAAAGAATAAGATAAAACCTCAGAAAATAAAACCTTAATGAAATGGAGATAAGTAATGTACCCAATGAGTTCTAAGTAATGGTCCTAAAGATGCTCACTAACCTGGGGAGGAAAATGGATGAACATGATGAGAGCTTCAACACACAGAAGGAAACTATAAGAATGTACCACATAGAAGGCACATAGCTGAAGGTTACCATAACTGAAATTATTGAAATAATTCAATATTTGAAATGTCACTATAGGGGTTCAACAGCAAACTAGATGAAGCAGAAGAAAGGATCAATCAACTCAAAGACAAAGCAGTAGAACACGCCCAGTTAGAGTAGCAAAAGTTCAAGGAGTTCATCACCACCAATCCAGCCTGACAAGAAATGTTAAAGGGGCCTCTTTAAGCTGAAAAGAAAGGGTACTGATAAGTAATGAGAAAACTTAGGAAAGAATAAATCTCACAGGAAAATTAAATACATAGTTAAGGTAGTGGGTAGTCTCTCATAAACCTAATGTGAAGGTTAAAGGACAAAAATAACATAGCTATAATTACAATAATTAGTTAAGGGATACACAAGATAAAAAGCTATAAGGTGTTACATCAAAAACATAAAATGTGATGGTGGAGAGAGTAAAAATGTTGAGGTTTAAGATGTTAACAACTTAGACTGGACTGTTAAACATGCAAGTTGTTATATGTAAACCTCATGGTAACCGCAAAACAACCACATTACAGAAATGAATAAGAGAAAGAAATACAAACATACCACTGAAGAAAGCCATCAGCAAGAGAAGAAAAGAACAGAGAGAAACCATTAAAACTGCTAGAAAAAAAATTAATAAGATGGCAATAAGTACATATGTATCTAAATTTTGGTTACAGTTTTTAACTTCCAAGAGCTTTTCTTGTTCTCTGAATGTTCCTTTCAAGAGCATCCTGTTCTTATTTTATACATGCAGTATCTCTGTCTTCAAGCTATGAATTATAAAGATTTTTTTGGACAAGTTACTCTGTTTTTTTTTTCCACTGATATTCTTAAGTTATTTTCCCCCTCTTTAATTTTGTCTATTTTTCTTTGTGGAATGTTTTCCTAAAATTTTGAGTGATCTTTGGGTGTTTGTTCCTACTTAATAATAGATTGAAATCATGATTAAAACTCTGTATGAGCAAGACTTGGTGACTGGCAGTTTTTTCTACCCATGATTTGGCCTAGGATCTAGCCATTTTTAGTGGGAATTCCAACTATTGGTAACTGCAGATCCTTTTTCTTGGTTACGTGTGTGTATGAAGATAGGAGTCTAAATCTGGCTGAATCGTTCTGGAAACTAACAGGATTGGAGCTCTTAATGTGGATAAAATGGATTCCCAATTTGTTTGCTTTATTTTCATCCAGTTTTCTGGTTTATTACTTCCAGAGTGTAAACTTTCAGGTTCCTATCAGGATTAGGGGAAAAAATCTGGACCTGAAAGAAAATCTAAGGGGTTACTTATGTGTTGTATAGATGGGAAGAGGTGGAAATATTCTTTGTTTTTTTATTTTTTTAAGATTTTTTAATTTATTTATTCATTAGAGACAGAGAAACAGAGAGAAGCAGAGACACAGGCACAGGGAGAAGTAGGCTCCATGCAGGGAGCCCGATGTGGGACTTGATCCCAGGTCTCCAGGATCAGGCCCTTGGCCGTAGGCACCTACTAAACCACTGAGCCACCCGGGTTGCCCTGGAAATATTCTTTAAAGTACTAAATTTTTTAAAAAAATTCGATGCAATATGAATTTCTGTTAATAGGGACAAGGTTAAGTAAATTGTGGTGCAGCCATATCATGACATACTATGAAGTCTATAAAATCATGATTTATACAAATAGTTATTACGTAGGAAAATGGTCATTATGTATGGCAAAAAAATGCAGGCTATAAGATACATGTAATAGGATTTTGTTTTTTAATAGAAAAAAAAAACAAGAACTTCCTCACTATGTAGTTTCCGTCTCCATAAATATTTCAGTAGTCAAAGGAGGTGTTAATAAGATACTCTAGGGGACAGAGCTCTTTAAAAATAAAGACTAAAAAGTTGTCTTTTAGAAAAAAAAAAGTTTTTCCATCTGATACAGCTGTCAGGAAATAGTTTTCTCAATAATTTTGGCTATTTAGTATTAGCTTCTAATATTTTAATCTGTATGGCGCACAGATGTTTTTGCATGATTATTTGGCCAAATAGTTGGGTGCAAGCTCTATGACACTAAGTTATCCAATACTCTGCAGCAAATATCTCTGACATGAGCTCAGGAAATTGAAGGACCCTGGGGCCAGGAGGCATATAAAATGAAGAGTTTAAGTGAACAAGTTGCAAACATCTTTGGAAAAAACATCATTTTTGGTTTATTCCTGACCTTAAAGGGGGAATGCTTCTAGTTTATATCATCATTAAGTATGAAATGGCTATTGGTTTAACATTGCTATATATTTTTATCATTAAGGAAGTGGCTTTATAATCCTGGTTTTCAAATAATTTTTTAAAAGATTTTATTTTTTTATTCATAAGAGACACAGAGAGGCAGAGACAGAGAGAGAGAGAAGCAGGCTCCCTGCTGGGAGCCTGATGAGGGACCCGATCTCAGAACCTGGAGATCATGACCTGAGCCAAAGGCAGACACTCAACCACTGAGCCACCCAGGTGCCTCCAAATAATTTTTATTTTAAAAATGTTTAATTAATTTTACAAAACACCTTCTGGACTTTTTTTTTTTTATTATAAGACATATCTCATTTGATCTATTGATATGCCACATTAGGTTATTTAATATTAAATTATCCTAACATTGCTTGAGAATTATCACTTGGTCATGGCGAATTATGTCCTTTATATCATTGAATTTGATTTAGTAGCATTTGATTTGGGATTTTTTTTTTCATTTGCATTCATAAATGACAATGATCTATGGGGGGCATGAATGTGCATATGCATGCACGCTAATCATTATCAGTTGTAGAACAGGATTATTTTACTATTATTATTTTACCTAAAAGCAGAGCATCAAATACATGAACAAAGACTGATAGAGATCTCAATATATTTTTTTCTCAATCATTGATAAGACAGAAAATCTGCAAAGATGTAGAAAATTTGAACACTATCAACCAATTTGATTCGACATAAATGAAATACTCCACCTAATAAGAGCAGAATACACAGCTTTTTAAAGTGCACATGTTGCATTTATTAAAATAGACCATATTCCTGTGCTTAGATCTTCATATATTCATCAGCTTTATCCATCAGCTTTATCCTTAAATATTTCATATTTTTGATGATGTAAAAATATTTTAAATTTCAATTTCCAACTGTTGCTGGCATATAGACAATTAGTATTTGTGTAGTGTATTTATATCCTACATATTGCTAAATACACTTTCTGCTCTTTTTTTTTAAAGATTTTATTTTTTTATTCATGAGAGAGACAAAGAAAGAGGGGCAGAGACACAGGTAGAGGGAGAAGCAGGCTCCATGCAGGGCGCCGGACGTGGGACTCGATCCCGAGTCTCCAGGATCGCACCCTGGGCTGCAGGCGGCGCTAAACCACCTCGGGCTGAAGGCAGCGCTAAACCGCTAAACCACCCAGGCTGCCCACACTTTCTGATCTTGATGGGGGTTTTTTAAATGATAGATTTCATAGGATATTCTATATAGGTGATCATCTATCTGTGAATAGTTTCCTTTCCAAGATGGGTGCATTTTGTTCATTTTTTTTCTTGCCTTAGTGCACTGTCTAAACTCCCCCAGTAAAACCGTGACTAGAATAGAGAATAGGTCTTGTTCCTGATTTAGGGGGAAAGCATTCAGTCTGTCATTACTAAGTGTGCTATAGCTATAAGCATTTGGAAAGTGTCCTTTGTGAGGTTGAGGAAATTCTTTTTCTAGTTTTCTGAGAGTCTTTTTTTAATTTTTTAATCAGGATTAGATGTATTTTATTGAATTCTACTTCTGTATCTATTAGGACAATCATATAGTTTTTCTTCTTTAATCTATTAATGTGATAAATTACATTGACTTATTTTAAGATGTTAAACCAGTCCTGCATCTTTATGGTAAACTCCATGTGGTCATGATTATATATTGTTGGGTTTGATTGGCTAAGATTTTGTTCAGAATTTGTACATCAATGTTTATGAAGGATATTATTAATCTGATTACTTGTAATGTCTTTGTCTGGTTTTGGTATCAGAGTCTCTTGGGATGAGTAAGGAAAAAATTCTCTCCTTTTCAATTTTCTGGAAGACATCCGGTAGAAATGGTATTCTTTCCTTCTTAAAGGTTTAGTAGAATTCACTAGAAAAGCCATTTGGAGGGCCTTGAATGCCAGGCTCAAGGGCTTGGTCTTTGCTCTGAAACCTTACAGGTTCCCATGATAAAAAAGATGATGAAAATTAATTAAGTAAGTAAGATGATGTATACAAAGTATGTTTGGGGAAGATCAGTCTGGCAGCTGTGGGCAGGAAATATGTTGGCAGTGAGGGCCTAGCTATAAGTACGAGGAACATTAATTCTTCCAAAAATTCCTACAGATAAAGCTTTGCTCAGTCTTTCACAGGCTGGAAGGAATTCCTCACACAGAAAGAAAAGTGACCCTATTTAATGCAAGTAGGCTGGAAGATGCTTTCTCTTGAGGAGAAGGCTATGAGGGGGCTTCAACTATTAGCACTTAAAAATGACCCTTCGTGGCTACAGTTTCCAGTTCAGCTAAATAAATCCCGCCCAGATGGATGATTGCTTTGTGAACTGCCCAGGCCACACTTGGATGGTAGTGTTTTTAAGTGACTGGAATTCTTTTTTAAAGGAAAGTGATTAAGATTTTTTTCACAGGTTTAAAGCATCATAAAAGAAACACAAATCATAAGGACTTGCTGATAACACAACTCTTTTTAGTTGCTGACCCCACCCCTTCAACACTGGGCATTTGTCATTTTGAATAAGCACAGCCTCCTGTTCTAGGCATGGTAGTCTATATATCCCCTTCTGCCCTGTTGATTAGTTTTTAAAGAACAATATTGCAATTTGATCATCTGATTGCAGCTGCCACACTTCAGGAGTTACAGTTTATTGCATCAGCTCTGGGGATAGATGAGGCTAGGCCAGTGCCATCCAAAGAGCTTAGTAATCAAAGCTGCAGACCTAGACACATGAATTTAATACTGAAACCATCATATTTTCCAAGCTCTTTTCGGCTCATGGTAAACATATTTACCCAAATTTAAGTTGTGAAAGAACATCTTTCAGCATTCTGCACTGCAACTGAAATAATGCCTATTAGTAAAGCAAGCACACCTTTCTAATAAAATACTGTGCTGTTGGGAGGGAGGCATAGGTGACATCAATGGAAAATTCAATGGATTAGGGAATGGCTTTCACTTGGCATCAGTGTGAATGACTGAGCATTGTCAATATGGGTGGTGTTATTTTAAACACAGAACATCCTGCCCAGTCATTTTCATTGTAAGCCAAAAGTCTGTGATGTCAAACTTCCATAAAATTTGTTTCTGAGAAGTGAACCTGCAAAATGTACACAAGGTAAATGTCCTTTTTTTCAAACGGCCCTGGGAGGGGGACAAAAAAGCTTACATTTGGATAGTGCACATCTGCTATCCCATCTGGTTCTTATAACATCCATGTGGAAATGACTAAGTCAAATTTTATCATTGACTTATTTTACAGTTGAAGAAATGGAGGCTTGGAGATGAAGAGAATTTACCAGGATTATAAAGGAAGTAAGTGGCAAAGCAAAGATTGGAATTCAAATCTCTTTAAGTCTGGCTTCCATGCTTTTGCCATTATGGCACATTGCCTCTCCAGAGTGAAAATACGGATATGGTGATTAAGAGCTTGCCAGTTTGTGGAACTGAAAATACACACACCTGGTCTGTAACACCAGGTAAGCCAGTATTACACCCCAGGCACTGAACATTTTATAAATAAACTCCTAAATGTTATGTTTCCATAGAGAAAGAACTGTTGTGTTTTGTAAGTGCGATGTTAATTCTGTCCCATTCGTGCTCTATTTTGTTGGCATTTTAGTGAACGTACAGAATCTTAGGGAAAAGGAGATAGTCCTAGAAAATGTGAATTTATTTCAATGTGGAAATGAGAAATTTCTAACCTGGAGGTGTAGACATTTTAAAAATCCATAGATAGACACTTAGGAAGCATAGGTTTCCCTGAAATTAAATTTTGAAATTTGTGAGTATGCATTTTTGTTTCTGGGAATATTCTTTGATTCTGTTAGGCTTTTAAAGTCCATTTTGTGAAGAACTTTCAGGAATTACTTTGATGGAAACAAACAGTTGTTTCATTCCCCTACCAACACAGTCCCCAAAGATTTTGCCCTTTCTTGAGTTTTCTGTGAGCTTATTGTCTGCCTGCCACATAGATCTGGTGCCCTTTGACCATGGCTTTGCCTTGTTACTTAACTGTGTGTGTGTAAGTAAGAGGGGCTGCATCTCAGTCCTGTGGGTGTGTGTTTCGGGGTCCCCAGATGTAGTAGAGACATTTAATAAATCAGATTTAGGAATGTTGACTTTCAGCAATCTGATCATTAAGTCAAATTTTATCATTGACTCTTTTTGCAGATGAAGGAATGAAGGCTTAGAGATAGAGAATTCACAAGGATCATAAGGCAAGTAAGTGTCAAAATGAAGATCAGAGCTTGACTCTTAAATTCCTGTCTTAGAGCACATGGAGGCTTGTGGGATCAAGCCCTTCTATAGTCATGCTATAAGCCGTGTAAGGTACTTAGTTTGCAAATCAATTCTGAATACAAAAAAGAAGGTAACAGGTGTGCTTTTCAAACTACAGGATAACTTGTAAATAGTCTCAGCAGTGTATAGCAACCTAGATTAGGGTTACCTCATTGAATGCAATTCCCTTAGCTGGTTGTGTGTTTATTTCAAAGTTGGCACTTTGGCTCTAGTATGTTCTGTAAGAGTTCCTTGCTGGGACAGCCATGGAAAGGTCTCAAAATGGTATTAACTGACATGTTAAGTTACTGTGTTTCCTGATAGAGTACTCAATGATTTTTTGATGTTTGAAAATATTAAGTCTATCCTTAAGGATGTAAGGTTTGCAATAGTGTATGTATGCCAGAGAGCTCTGTGCTTCCTGAACATAAAGTCATGAAAGGACCTCCAACTTGTGTGGAGTGTGGGACATCATGAAAATCGACAAATGATTTCTTAAGAGAACTTCTTTCAAGAGACAATGTGCAATTGAAGATGTTAGCTCTGGTATGCTGGCTAACAAAATATTGCTTGCATTTATGGGGTCGATTAAGTCTAACAAATAGTATTTTAGTACTTAAAAACTGCTTTGCTTTGTGCTATACATGCAGTGTGTGTGTTGGTGGGGGGACACCAAGACTTAATTCTTGTGTCAAAGAAGTTGTATTTCATTCAATTCATGTCAGGAAGCTACACACATAAAAATAGATAATCACAATATAATGATGTACATGTTATATAGAATTCTGGATAGGCAAGAGACACATGACTCAAATTGGGGCAACAGGGAAGTCTTCCTGGAGGAGGTAATACCTGAAGACGTTTTGGAAGAAGAGTAAGTGCCAATCAAGAAAGGTAAGAAGACGTGGAGACAGGAGAGCATGAGCAAAGGGACAGCTTTGTGCAGGGAGCAGCCTTGTGTGTGAGGTTGGTGGGCAGCAGGTGGGGTTTGAGGGGGAACTACAGACAGTTGAACATTAGCAAAGTGTGGAGTCTGGGCTTGGGAACGCAGGATATAGAAGAAGTGAGTAGCAGGGATCAGGTCATGGTGGTCTTGAGCCTGAGTCTAAGGGTCTTGGCTTTTGTGCTATAAGCAAAAAGAAGTAATCTAAGATAGGGGGTGACGCTGTCATATTTGCACTTTAGAAGATCCCATAGTTTGAAATACTCCAAGCCCTACAGGCCATCACGATAATAAATTCTATATACTAACTAGCAAAATGTTGGGTCCATAACATCTTAAGGGCCACCTGATCTCACCTAATGAATTTAATAATTTGTGACATTATATGGAGTCACTCTGCCCCCGCCAGATGGTATGGGCTGGAACTTCCATTCTCCATCCTGTGTAAAGTCCACTGTCCCAGCTGAAGAGCTCTGAGAGCTCACACTCTGGGTTTAAGCTCTTGCAGCTGCTGAGTTAGTTCTGTTGAGTTACTGGATTGTCCCATAAGTCCCTTCCTTGTTGTGCCATGTCAGCCCAGACCTGGGACTGGACTGACACTGGTCTGGAGCCCAGACCTCCTTTCTAGGACTTTCATCAAAATCCAGTCATACTAGCTGTTAGGGTACTATACACTTGACCAACAGGCTGGAGAGGTAAGAATGTTGGGGGCACAGAAAATGTAACTGGTCCACAGTCTCATATGACATGTCCTGTTGACCGCCAGCTCGAGACTCTGCATCTATTGTGTGCCACCTCGCTCCTTCCCAGCACTTCCCCCACTCCCAACCCAAGCCTTCTCTCTTTGGGGGCACAGCACCATTCAGCCATCTGTAGCCCACTCCCCAAACTCAGCCTGGCACTCTCTTGACAAATCCAAAGGTTTTCCTTCTCTTGTAGCAATATATAGAAATTTCCCTTTCAGGGGCATTGGCAGCCTTCCTGCCAGGGCAAAAGAAGCAACAGTTAGTTTAGGTTTTTAAGTAATCTTTTTCCAGTGCAGTTTCCCTGGTTTTCTGAGAGAACGTGGGATTCTCTACTGAACTGGTGTACCGCTTTTGGCAAATTGGCCCTATTAATTAGGCCCATTGAAATCTTATCTGCCTCCTAATGGAGACAGTTCACAGAGGGCTGGAACACAGTGCCTGCTACAGGGGAGGGAGACGCGAGGGGAAATGCACGTAGCCTCTTTTCTCAGCCTCCTCTCCAGAGGAGAGGCCCCAGATCCCGAGATACAGAAGATTGCTGTTCTTCTCTGAATGGAAACAGGTACTGTAGCTAATGTCAGAGAAGAGGCTGCTTTTTCTGTTTCAAACCGGTTTGTTAATATTTGGCTTCTATTCTGTGACATGCATGGGTGCCCTTCAGAACCTTACCTCACTTCTAAATATACATATTTTTAAAAGCCCTTTCCTAAATTTTTTGGTTCTAGGAGGCTCTTATTTTCCAAAATAGTGTTTTTTTTGTTTGTTTGTTTGTTTTTAATACTGAAGGTTCATGAGCTGTTGCTGAATTTCAAGTCTTATGAGAGTGGATATTACTCTGTGGGTGAATGGGGGTCTCCTTGCTGGGTAACTTCAGGCAGACATATTCTGTGTCTGTTGACCTGTGACCACCTTAATCAGACAAGTATCAGACTCTGTGAACTTGGGGTCTCTTTTAACCCAGGACCCTAAAGTTTCTTAGGGAACGTAGTTTGAATAATTCTCCACTGCCTTTAAGGCAGGTGATAAGAAAATACACAGTGGTTGGATAGATGGGAAATGCTTGATCCTGTCTAAAGCTCATTGTGTGTGTGTGTGTGTGTGTGTGTGTGTGTGTAAATGGTACCTCCTATAGAAAACACTCCTTTAGAGGACATTACTTAAGAGCTAGCCCAGAATTCTGTGCCAAAATGACTTTACCAAGATGTGTACCTGGACAGGTGCTACCTTGAAGTAGGAAAGTGCTCCCCCTTCGAATAGGTGAAAGACTTGTGTTTGTGTGGACTGGGAATTACAGTCCAGGCTCTTCTTTTCTCCTAGATTCAGACTTCCTTTGTTAGGGAGGAGGAGCAGGGCTTTCTTCCTAGTTACCATGAAGCTTTGTTGAGTTTTTCCATCAGTGCCAGGGTTTGCCCAGTCTGGGGACAGCCAGAGAGCACAGCGGAGCTAGGAACCAGCTAGGTTCTCCTGAATAAGGAGACCATCTATCATGACACATTGGCCACTCCTGGAGATAGCTTGGGCACATTCTTGCCTTGAAATGACAGGCAAGACGTGGAGTAGAGCTTTCTTGCCTCCCCAACAGCCCAGCCCAAGCCATGGCCACCTACCTGCCCTCTTGCCATAGTCAACCAGTTTATTTCCCTGTTTTCCCTCGTGCATCCCTGCAGTCTATTGCCAACAAAGCAGTCATTCAGCACGATCCTTTTAAAACAGGAAGTCATGCTGCTGCTCAGAAACCCTCTAAAGATGTCCCATCACTTAAAATCCTAAACCCCAACCACAGCCCTTGACACCTACATCACTAGGTCTCTACTCTTCTCCCTTTTCTGTCACTACTGCTTCCAGCTATGTGGCTGCCTTGCCTTGTCATGGAAGAATCAACCATGTTCCTGCCTCAGGACTTCCACTTCTGCTGTGTCCTCACTGGGCTCACTCCCACACTTTCTGGCCAAGGTGCTCTGCTCACGTCACTTCCTTGTAGGGCTTCCCTTGATCACTCTACTTAAAACAGCACATCCTATCATTCTCTGTCCCCGGCTCTCATTTTGTTTTTCTTTGTAGCTTTTAACATATGTGACATAGTAAATGTCTGTTCTGTGCCTGATGCTCAGCTAGAATGAGCACAGGATACCTGAGAAGGAATGCCAGTTGTTAACTAGTTACCTCAAGTCATCCTCCAGTCTTTGTAAGCTCTACTCAGGAAATCACAGGGCTATTCATCTGGGGGTCAGACCAAAAGGCAAATTTGCTTTTGGCTTCCAAAAACTAATCCTCAGCAGAGTTCACATGTAAATGGATGAATTTAAGAAATATGAAATGACTCTGAGTTTAAAAATAGTCTGTCATCAATCAACAGGTAAGCAGAAATGCCTCTGAAGGAGAGACAACAACAAAAGAAGCAAAATTTAACATTCTGTGACATTTCCTAGGTGATGGGCCTATCACATTTGCTGAACATGTTGAATCCAAAGAGAATCCTATCCTGACCTTCTGGAGTGGAACAAAGTTCAGTGTCTTCCTCTCCCACTGATTAAACAGATCTCTCTATAATTGGTGAATTTGAACCAGTTACCTGTGCTCTTGAATCAGCAGAGGGTCTCACACATATGACTTTCTGTAAAGTTTGCAGAGGCAGGAAGATTTCTCTTCATTTCTTGGAGTAAAAACAGATTGCCAAATGCTACCATTTTTTTCGAGGTGACACCTGAGAAGGAATACTCAGAAGTGAAATTTATTTTTTTAATTTAAAAAATTTTATTTAAATTCAATTAACATATGCTGTACTATTAGTTTCAGAGGTAGAGTTCAGTGATTCATTTGTTGCATGTAACACCTCGTGCTCATTACATCACATGCCCTCCTCAGTGCCCATCACCCAGGCACCCCATCCCTCCAAACCCTCTCCTCCAGCCACCTTCAGTTTCCTAGAGTTAAGAGTCTCTTATGGTTTGTCTCCCTCTCTGATTTCATCTTGTTTCATTTTTCTCTCCCTTCCCCTATGATACTGTTTTTGTTAAATTCCACGTAAGAGTGAGATCATATGATAATTGTCTTTCTCTGATTGCTTAGCATAATGCCCTCTAGTTCCATCCACATCATTGCAAATGGTAAGATTTCATTTTTTTGATGTCTGGGTAACATTCCATTATATATAATATATTCCATTATATATATAATATATATTCTATGTATATATATCAATATAATATATATTCCATTATATATAACTATAAATATAAACATAGTCTCCATTCATTTGTCGATGGACATCTGGGCTCTTTCCATATCTGGGTTATTGTGGACATTGTTCCTATAGACATTGGGGTGCAGGCATCCTTTCAGATCCTTTGTATCCTTTGACTATGTTTGTATCCTTTGGGCAAATAACTCGTAGTGTAATTGCTGGGTCATAGAGTAGCCTTATTTTTAACTTTTTGAGGAACCTCCATACTGTTTTCCAGAGTGGCTGCCCCAGCTTGCATTCCACTATGTTTTCTCGCAAGTGGGATTTGATGTGAGCATGCAGATCAAACTCAGATCTCCAAGAGGACACCAGTAAAACATTTTAACTTTTTTTTTTTTTAAATGAATCATGACTTTTTGGCACTGGAGAGGAAGACAGTAGTTATTCGAGTGAAGCACTTTATAAGTGTTGCTTCTTTCTCTTATGAGAACCCTATGCCAGGTGGGTGTTCTAATTTCCATAGAAGGAGAGGGCTTGGATGGTAAGCAGCTTACCTATGGCCATGGCTAATGAAGTAGTCAGGAGACACATCCAAACTCATCACATTCCTATCACTGCACAGCCAGTATTAACATTTCACTCATTAAGTGAATCATTGCATTCACAAAGGACTCACTCTTGAGCTTTCAAAGTTGGGTGTTTGTTTTTTGTTTTGTTTTGTTGGCAGTTTCTTTTTCCCTCAGCTTATTTTCCTCCCACGACATTTTTGGATTCCCTGAGCCAATCTCAAGGTTTAGCATGCAGCATGATTCCAACAAGTGGGGGCTACTGCTTGGACAAGTTTCAGATGGAATTATCTCTAAGGCTCACAAACATGTAGGCTTATCATACATGAATTTCAACACAAACCACTTAAGAACTGATGAGGGGAAGTACCAAAATGATTTTACTTGTCTGTTAAGGCCTGTCTTGTCCTGTCACCCTGGGGCTAACCCCTTTTGGGCAGGAAGCATGTGTTCTCTGTCACCCACAGGGAGCAGGGAGGAGGCTCTGGCCTAACTCCCTGGTAATAGTAGCTTTGATTGTCATTTCTCCTACCAGAGGAGTGGGAAGGAGGAGTGTGAAAGGGCAAGGTTTTGGCTACCTCTAGAGAGACACTAATGGTATTTCTAAGTATAACAAGAGAGGGGACATCTCCCATCCTTTCAGCTTGATGAGTCCAGATCTCGGCAGCTCAATCTGTTTTCCAGAAAGGGATGACTGAACCATCTTCAGTGATTCAGTTGCATAAAGGTGAAAGATTTGAGGAAAAGCTTTTTAAAAAGTTGTGTAGAACAAGGAAAGTCTTAGGACCGTCATCTCAAAAATAAACTTTTATTTAAGTTACATGTACAGTTCGTTAATAAAAGAAAAATGCTTGTCTACAGGTCAGCAGGACTTGATGCATTCCAACATGTGTCTATAGAATTCTGAAGATCCTGAGCATGATAATGTAGCCATATGCTCTAGAATCCCAAGGCATTACATGCTCTTAAATCACATTTTGGTATCGAGTGACATTTTAAAAAGGGCAAGGTAGTTTTTTTCAAAGCCAGTCACTTTATGCAAAGAATTCTTTTCTCCCTGTGCGTGTGTATAAATAGAGAAATACCTAGGTCTCAGGGGTAGATTCCAGAATATCTAAGATCCATCAGTCACTTGACCTAAGTCATAGTTATTCCTGTTTTACTGGGTATGTCTTGTGAGAACCTTACAATGTATGATTGGTTTTGATACAGCTTTGTACACAGGAGGGATGTTGCCTGTCCATAAATTCCTTCAGGGGATCTTTTTCTTTTACTTTGCAATCCAGTAATCTACTTCTACTTCACAAGGAGAATAATTCTGCAACTTCTGGCATCTTGAAGCATGGCACACATAATAATGTTTTGCTAGTGTTATACTACTGGTACACCACTATATTGGATGCCAGCCATTTAGGGCATCTGGCACACCGGGAAACTACTGAGGGATCCCTACTATCAGTAGTAAAGGGGACTCAGCAAACATGTAGTGTGACATCTGGCTTAACCTTTACACATCTCTGCCTCCTTTTCTGAGAGGGCATGGCAGGAAGCACATAGGGTTTGGAATCCCTATATTATCTGTGGTCTCAATTTTCACATCATAAAATGAAGACACTTACCAACTTGGGTTGTTGTGAAGATCAAAAAAAAAAAAATACATGCCAGCACTTATTTAACACATTATTAAGCTATTAAGATGTTAAGGGAAACTCAAAATGCTTTAGCACCATCCAAAGACTGTGTAGGCTACCAAATATTTATTTCCATGTTCTAGGCAGTAAAGTCAAAAGATTGGAACAGAGACCCACAGGCTAAATGTCTAGGGTTTAAATCATGGAACCCTTGAAGCTTTTTTTTAACTGTATAAAGCTTATATCACTACCTGAAATTCACACCTAGATCTCATCAGACAGGTGTAGTGGAACACACTTGGGACAAGGTCTAATGCTTGTTGTGCTCAATGAGTCAAGTTACTGTAACCCTCCCTGGTAAAGTCACATAGGAGGTTCTAGATCGTGCCACAATGAATACAAATAAAGGCATAGATCGAGAGTAACCTCCAGCAGTAACACTTGCCTTGCACTCACTAAATGCCAGACATGGTGGTGCTGAGTCCGTCTATGCCTTCTCACTTAACCTTCACCATGGCATGGCAACAGTCTCCATCTTGTCCATTTACTGAGGAGATTAGTAGCTTGCCCAAGCTACCATGTCAAGACTGACACCAGGATCCATGCTTGTGAACCTCCTTGCTGACCACGTAATTTTCCCCTTACACACAATGAAAAAGAAAACTATTGATGATGTGTCCAGGGCCCCCTGCAGAGCCCACAGCAGCTTCTGTGACTCTGGGTGGAAGGTTTACAGGGGGATTGTCAGAGAGTGGTCCCACTTCATTCCTGTTTCTTGAATGAGCCAGGCTTGGAAATGATCAATAGATTTGGGAGACAAAATAGAGAATTGAGACACTTCTGTCATCTGTTCCTTAATAACTTATCTGTGGATCCCCAAAATTCACACACATAGGACCTCGCTGCTAATCCTGATTCAGCCTTTGCTCTGTGAAAGCAGGCAAGGATGGTATATGCACAAAAAAGTCCACTATATTTGGAAACAAGGTATATTTGAAACCTTTTTCTATGTATTCCCAAACCTCACAGTTTAGGTCCATAGTATGATGGAAACATGAACATATAATTGCCAATTTTTCCAAAGAGTCAGGCTAGATACTTGATTATGAAACTGAGGAGCTCTCAAACTCAGTGATCAAGATTAGCAGGTTGTATTCTAAATTCTTGGCCCTAAGTTACCACAGCAAAAGTGCATATGCTTCTTGCAAGTCACCCTGCTGCTAAAATCAAGGATTCTAGTTCAGTTAGGTCTCCCATTTCTAAATATTAAACTAAAGAATTAGTTCTTTAAATGCCCTGTAGTTTTGCTATCTAAAGCCTGTCTCTCTCTCCCTCTCTCTCTCTCTCTCTTTTTGATTAGAGCTCTCTGACTTCCAAAGATGCCAGGAACAGAAGTGCGGAAGTTGAAGCCCCCCACCCCCACTCTCTTTTTGCCTTGTGTTCATCAAGAATAGAACACTGCAGGCTTGAAGATGATACCATGGCCCTAATATAGTTATGAGAATGTCTTCAGGGAGCTGTTGAACAACTGGAATTTTTTTGCCAAACAGCTTGTAAAGGCCACTGAAGAATTTGGACTCAGGGACTTGGCTGGATTTCTTTACCAAGGGCCATAAATCTGTTTACTCATCTCTTATCAATCTTTGTAACAATTCCTAAAGTCTCTGGAGGACCCATGTTCAGTGACTTTGTATGACACACTGAGCTCCAAATCTCCTTCTTAGTGTTAGATAAGCTCCCTATTTCACCTCTTAACTAATTCTCACCTTCCCTAGTAAACTCTACAGACATAGCAAACTTACACCAGTATGTTTCATGTAGGATTCTTACAGCTCTTATTTGGATACTAAAGCCCAAGGCTCTAGTTCCTCTTGAACTAATATTATATGCTGAATTGACTAGCCATATTAACTATTCTTATTTCAGTAGAAATATCTAGTTACTTCATTTTTTTTTTAACTCTTAAGTTAGAGTTTCTGTCCTTGGCTACTTACTGGAGGTAGGGCAAGGTAAAAGAAGGAAATACATTAGACTCTTTGAAGGTTGGAGAGTGGGACCTAGAACTTAAAAGAACACAGTAGGTACTGGGATCAGAGAGAAGATAGAGAATAATGCTTGATTGTATTCCTAAAAACTATGGATTTAGGCCTTGATGCTAATTAATCCTATACAGTCCTTGTAATGGGGGAACACACTGCTATCTTCAAACTTCCTAGGAGGGAATTCTGTATTGCTCCAATTAAAAAAAGAAATAGGTAGGTTTTGTATCATAGCTGGGTCAAAGTACCGGTCAACCAAATGGCCTTCAGAGTTGAGATATGATGAACACTAACCCACTTATCACATGGGCACTTCAGATACCCTGTCAGTAGGCCACATCCTGTTTCTTGTAATGACTATTTGAAGAGGAAGCAACAGGTAGACAACAGAGTCCTACCTTCACAGCTACAGCCTCTTCCTTCTATATGCCAGACTTGCATACCACACACACACACACACACACACACACACCTATTCTTTCATTTTAAAACCATTTGACCAAAATCACAATAGGGTATCTATGGAACAATACAGCAGAAGCAACTTCATCTAAGATTGGTGGTCTCTGCCTAAGCCACAAGCAAGGTGTCAGCTGCCTTACTTATATTCCATGTGCAAGTAGAATAGGAATCCTCCACCGATCATTTAGCAACTCAAAACATCTCTTCATCCTCTTGCTCCTGCCTTGGTCATGGAGTCCCAGGAGGAAGCAGATCTTCTGCAGCAGATGCCCCACCTCTCTTTGGAATTAGAGCATCTTCCCAGGGCTCCAAGCCTCATGTCTTCTCTTGTTTGCTCACCTCCTGAGATTTTAGAGAAAGGCAGTAATGGCCAATCTGATGGAAAACTTACTAAATCCCTGTGCTACTTTTTCTTCTTCCCAAATTCCTCATCTGCTCTTCATACTAAGAATTTCAGACATTGTCCATAGAAGGAATCCATCCTACGCCAGCCAAACTGAAAAATGAGATGTTACAGATTCTCGATGAGGTCCCATTGGAACAGTGGTTTTCAAACTGTAGTTGACATCAGAATAACCTGATGGGCTTGTGAAAACATATTCTTGGACTCTACCTCCCAGAGTTTCTCATTCAGCAGGTCTGGGAAGGGGCCTAAGGACTTGCATTTTTAACAGGTTCCCAGGGGATGGAGATGCTAATCCTGGTGAGAAACTAGTACATTAGAGTGTTCAAGAAGGGCACTACCTGTTACCTCTCCAGCTCTCTTCATGGTAGGCAATATAGGCTTATAAAAGACGAACACACTTCGCTCTAGGACAAGAAGGCACTTGTCCTGGAGCTACATATAATGATAGAACACAGAAAACAGAGACTTAAGTATTAGAAGCAGAATTGCTACAAATCTTAGCATCAGTTTCTACATCAGGAAATAAATTAATCAGAAAAGGAACCCGCCTCTAAGCAAGAGGAATTCTAGGTTCAGGCTAAGCTAGCTTCTTTTATAAAATAAATATTTTGGGAACAAATATTCATTCCGTGGAACTTTGTTCTTTTAGTACTTGGTTGTAAGAAGCCAAGTTATAGGCTTAGTTACACAACATCAACATCTATATCATCTAGCTCATATTTAGTTAGAATGCTTGATACTACTCAGGCCGTTGATAGAAGTTTATCCTAGAGGAATAGGCACAAACCATGGTTAAGCTGCTTGGTTTAATTGTTTTAGCACTTGAAAAAAAAATGTACAGTAGTTTGAATACTCAGTCTTTGCAAACCTCCACTGAGGTCAAAGATTTCATTCATACGTACAAAATTAGTTTACAAATTTTTTTGGCAATTTCATCTTAGTAACCCGTTTTATCCTATTGCCATTGTCCCAACCATTGAAAAAGTTTACAATAATTTACATAGAAATATTTTCAAAGTGCTTAAGAATAGTGATTGTTCTCTGGGATATTTACAGATGGCCTATACAATGTATGTACAGGTGGTATACACTATAGCACAAGTTTCATTGCTGGAATATGGCTTTCTAGGGAAAGTGCATATTTGGCCAGATGTGGCAATACTGTCTAGAAACTCAAGGATTAGATACTTGGTAACCACATCCAAAGCTGAAGTAGAATGTGGATAGGAATATTTACAAAAGTAATATAAAAACGATCAAGTATACAAGCTTGATCCAAGTAAAGATATCTTGATGTTCTTCCAGACTGAAGGAAGAAAGACTTCAGGCGCTGGCTCGGTTACCATTTCGAAGTGGAGGGTTATTGGTTTAGACCTCAAAGGTCAAGGCTTGTCTCTGAAGTCAAGCTAGGTCATCATCTGTGCTTACAACTGATATCTGTGGAAGAGAAAAAGTACAGAATGAGCTTGGTGATCACTCATTGGTAGTAATTCCAGTCTCTAAAATGGACCTTGCTTTTGAATTGGCCATTCAGAGACTAAAGGGATGTGGAAGGGAAGTTAGATCTAAAACAGTATTTATTGTGTCACTGATGCATTTTTAACTTGAATTCTGTGTATCTACTTGGTGGAGAGAGAAAATAGCGGAGCTGATGCTGCCATTCCATTGAACGATGTTAAATCCTGGAGAAAAATGGGAAAAAGACACACGTGCCATGAACTGACCATCATTCTTTGTTTCACCAGACAGCTTGGGAGGGAGCACTGAGCACTTGTTTTGTCCAGACTGTTCCCTAAGTGAAGGCCAAATACTCCATTTGGGTTTCAACTGAAGACCAAGGGACTAACTCTCTTGCTGAAAGGAAGCTAGCTACAGTAAGCATTTGGTAATTATGGCAAAAGGAATCTTGCTCAATATGCTGACTTTAAGTCAACTCCCTTGCATAGCATATGCAAACTTGTAAGCATCCAGTAGACAGCTGACTTGGCAGTTCAAATAGGAGCCACTTGGTTCATGCTAATATTTACATATAGCTTCTATAACTAAAAATATCTCCAATAGTATAGTGATGGCCTTAGGTTGACTTACCTGACATTCTGTAGGGGACAGATGCTTATCAACTGACTGGCATATGCTCTAATGGTTAGACTGTCTGATCTCCAGGTGTAGTAGATGTATTTGGTGGCTCTGTGATCCTAATGGCTCTTCCTAGCCCAAGCAGCCAGAGCTTGAGTTAGTGGTCTCGTTTCTAGAAAGTCCTACCGCAAACCATGGTGTATCAAGACACAAAGCTGACTTACTGCGGGGTATGTGTGTCCAACAGAAGCACTGTGTCTACCAATGTCTATGGACAGGTCCTCTTCAGTAGTCTTCAAGTACACAGGATTGTCAAAGTTCATGCTTTTCATGTTCTTGTGCTGCCAATTCCGCCACATCAAGTAGCCACCTACCGCTGCCATTGCTAAGAGCACTGAAAAAAGTCAGAGGGTGACTAAGCAGGGTCTAGTCTCAAAACATACCAAAGAAGGTCATGTTCAGGAATCCATCATACTTGGCATTAATAAACATGTCATGTCGTAGGAAGCTAGCATAATTGGATGTTAGAATATAAATGGGCTCGGAACTTGAAACAAGTTTAGACCTGTGGTTAAGTGTTATTCTGCAGACTGGTGCTAAGCTCAACACATACATTTGGGCAAGCATAGAGTCCTGGGCCCTTGTCCAGGCCAACTGAGTTAAAATTTCAGGAATTTCTGGAAATCTTTTCAAGTAGTCCCTCAGGTGTGGTAGCTAAGCGTGGAATCCAGTATTCCACGATTAAGTGACCATTAGCACACAGACCCTTAGAAATCCCCATGCCTAATAATTGCTCCAGAGGCTCTTCCCCCTGAGTCTGCGAATTCTTTTTTTTTTTTTAAGATTTTATTTATTTATGCATGAGAGACAGAGAGAGAGAGAGAGGTAGAGACACAGGCAGAGGGAGAAGCAGGCTCCATGCAGGGAGCCTGACATGGGACTTGATCCCGGGTCTTCAGGATCCCACCCTGGGCTGAAGGCCGGCGCCAAACCACTTAGCCACCAGGGCTGCCTGAGTCTGTGAATTCTTAACTATTTTTAATTTACCCTCTATGAGTCCTACAACTCCTCAAGAAAGCATTTAGGCATTTGTCTCCTCTCTATGAAGCATTATACACCTTTAAAAGGAGAATAGATCAGTGCTCTTTACCTACAGAAATGTAGCATGAAAGGGGACAAGAAAGACTAAAAACTCTGAGGTAGGGAGCAATCAGCATCTTTCATGTAATACTTAAGCATTCCATCACGGTCACTCACTGTGCCAAGGATACCATCAAAAAGAAAGGTATGGACACAACTCAGTGTGCCAGGCTGGGGAGGGAGTGAAAAGAATCAGTGTCATGAGTACTGTGCCATGGGGGGGATGTCTCTAGATGGATTAGAAATACCCATCTAGTTGGTGTCTAATGAGCTTATCCAGAAATGTGGGGAGTGTACTTACAGAGAGGAAGGATGGCCCAGGCAGCAGAAGTGCCTTTTGGGGGAACAGTGGCCTCTGATACTGCTGTGGTCACATTGATCCCTACAGGAGAAGGAAAGGAATCCATTTAGATGGATGTGAGCTCAGACTGAGAAACTGAACAATCTGGTGGAGCACTTCATGCCCTGGCACCCACTACTGCCGTTCAGTATCTACTGCATTGCATTCCAGGCACTGGTCTAGAAGGATTTGACGGTCACACGCTAGAATAGCTATTTCACTAATAGTTGTCTAGTAGAAATCTTAATAAGTCGGGTCAGTCTAAGATTTGCAGGCTTTCAGGCTTTGGAGCTGAAATGTAGGTTACCAGCTAGGAGCAGACCTAGTAGTTACAGGGCTGCATTAATTATTTAAGCAATAAATACAAAGAGTGTGGCTGTTAGTTGAGATTTGCAGTTTGCAGTATAGGCCCAGTACCTCTGGGAACTAGTCCACTAGTTGGAGGAATTTCTGTTGTGTGGATATCTTTTGTTTCACTGTAAGTCAGAGTAGTTGCAGTACCTGAATTATAAAGACCAAGAACCTGGTTAATGCCAAGGTTCCAGAGCGGTTAGCTGTTTCCTCCAGACAGCTAAAACCCATGTGCTGTTTCCTCCAGACAGCTAAAACCCATGTGAGGGTTTATATGAACCCCACGGGAAATAAAACTAGTCACTGCTGAACTAAGTTGCATGGTCAAAGTGGAAAGGAAGTCTTCACAAAAAACCAGAGACCCACAAGACTCTGGACAGCACAGTCAGCATTTGGAATCTGATAATTTGAAAAGATGCATAGCCACACCGTCTTGGAAGTTACAAGAAATGTTCTCGAGGACAGTACTAGTCTTATTGTCAGACTGTCTTACAGTTACTTTCTCAGTAAACTGAGCTAGTCTCTGCAGGGACTCCATATTTAGCTAATAAAAACCTCACCATAGGAGCTCCTTGCTCACAACCTAAGAGTTTAATTTGCCACTCAACCAAAAGCTAAGAAAGAGGACGAAAATCAAGTTGGGTTTAAGTGTGAGTTTAAGACGGTGTCGCCCTCTGGGGCCATAAGGTTTCCTGTAACCATGGCCTCTCCCTCTGGAGGAAAATACTAAGACTTTGTTTTAATTATCTGTGAGTTGGCTGGCTCAGTGCTGTTAGGGGACTAACTAGAACATCGGGATAGTCCCATTCACACTTGGGTCACCTGTAGACTCACCTAATGCTGAAACGAGTGAGAAGTCAGTTTGTGATGTAATGACATGAACAACCCGGCATGCATCAGTAGCAGGTATGTTCTCAAATCTATTCCAAGAATCAATTAAGACAGAATTCCTAACATCCAGGCTAGTTTTATGGCTAAGTGTCTCATTCTGTTGCCTGTCATTATGTCCTGCTTGTGGTTGAAAAGTACAAAGCCTTACTGTGGCACTCCCGGCCGTTTGCCTCTAGAGTGTACCCATTGGGACAGGAACACGTGTATTTTGGAGAGTGATCGTTGATTTGTGGTGCTGGCAGGCACAGATATTCACAGCCTCCATTCTGCATGTCCTCTTCACACCAGTTTTTACCTATCCAGAGACAAAAGTCCTTTAAGAGAGGCATTCTGGTATTTACTATATATAAAGCCTTGTTCTAGATGCTGAAGATATGAGTCCTTGTCCCCAGAGAGATACTTGTCTAACTCTGTCCAATCTTGAAGTTCAACCAGTACAACAGGCAGCATGCTCTAAGGATACCACAGATCCAAAGAAACTTCTTGAAAGTGGCATAAGGATTATGCCTGGAACAGATGAGTGGTGAGGGAGCAGGTCAGGGCAGGAGTGACCCACTACCTAGACTGAGGACCCCTTAGATTCTCAGGGGAAGGAGCCCAGCTCGAGGGAGTTTGAAGATTTCATTCAGATAGTATCAGTCAAGTATTTTGAGCAGGACTTGGTATGACCAGATGTGTTTGAGGATCTACATATAGGATGTGTCATGACATAGAGGTAGGAAAAGTTTGTGGTATCAGAGCTAATTTGGAGGGTAGTGCAATAGTCTTAGTACAAGGGAATGAAGACCAAGAGGTATGGAAAAGCCTAATGAAAGACTGAATGCTGAGGGTACGAAGGGAAGGGAGGAGCTAAAGTTCTGTTTCATTAGGAAGTCAGAAGTGAAAAGAACATAAGAAAATAACAAAGAACATATAGAAAATAAAACAAAAGAAAACACATTTGAAGTGTTCAAGGTAGGGTATTGAGGGGAAAGTTCCATTTTAGAGCAAGTTGCGTTGCTCAAGAGCTACTGGCAGCCAAGCAGGTATTACATCATGCTGCCGTCCTCACAGACGTTAGGGCTGTGCTTGTCCATGTTACCTGACGGCTGGACGAGTTCGTGATAGACAATGATGTCTTGGGCATCATTAAGGTTGTTGACTAGCGTGGCCAGCTCTGATCCAGTAAATTTATTGGCACCATAGACTGCTTCATTTTCCCCATCTATCCAGTAGACACGATCCTAAAACAGAACCTCCAAATTAGCAGGTACACCTAATGATGACCATAGATACTGTATTCATCTTATTTTCTGGTAATTTAATGAAGCAACTTTACTGAACACTGCTCTGGGAGGTTAGATGTCAAACTGGTGGAAAGCAAGTTGGGGCTTCTTAAAGTGCTAGAGAAAATGAGTATCTAATGCATCCCATGATGGCAGTGAGAGCAGTTTCTCAGGTCATGCTTCTCCACCCATCCTTCCTTTCCCCATCCCTGTTCTGTCCTTTCTCCCCAGGAGTGCTGAATAACTCAGAGGTACACACTTAGACATGACACACACATCTCACCTCAAATATGGTTAGCGCCAGAGGATGAGCTAGGAACTCCAGAGATTTAAGGACAATCCTACGGTCTTGGCCATTTAAGTCCACGCTGGATAACATGTGCAACTTGGAGTCAAGCCAGTAGAGACGACTCTTTATAAGGTCTAGAGAGGGAAAGAATTGTCAGTGCATGATAGGCCATCACCACCCTGGCTTCCATTGAAAATACCCAGAGAATCCAATATTCTAATCTCATGGTTCCTTCTCCAGCATGGGTTCCTAATGGGGTCCCAGAAACCTTGAGAGGCAGCATGCAGAATCTGTACCCACACTCATTCTGGGGGATTCAAGGAGCAGCTAAGATTCTCAAAGGAGCTGACTTAAGAAATGGTACTCACATTATAGAAGTGTTAAAGGAAGCTAGCATGTAGCTCTCCCCTGACGGATGAGAGTTGCCAAGGCCCAAGATGCACTGAATTCATGTCACATATTAGGTCCATATGGACCAAAAAGCTAGTAATGATGGAGCATGTAATTCGTTAAGGCCAGTACTCGACTTGAATTGGTCAGTTACTCTCATACAAAATTCCTGCTACTAAAGGAACCATGGGAGCTGTCTGCTGTGGTCCAGAATAAACTATGGAGGGAAGCGAAAGCAGCAGAGACCATTGAGTTGGTGGCCAAGGAAGGAAGGACAGACATACCAAGTGTAATTCCATTAGGCCATTGGATGTCCACTGTCACAAGCGGCCGCCTATCAAATCCATTCATTCCTGCTTTTTCTATTTTAGCTGGTTCTCCCCAGTCTGACCAGTACACAAACCTGGGAAGAATTAAATGAAAAAAAAAAATCAGTACTTTAGAAGGGATAAATGTGTAGTTTGAGACACACATTTAAAGAATGACTAGAAACGTCTAGAGACCAACAGTAACAGGAACAGGTCCAAATTATGTCCTGAGTAAACAGAAGTTAACACTAAGAATCTACAAGCTCATTATGAGCTATATTAATCTATCTAAGTGTGATAATTATATTTCAAGCCCAAGTCACAGGTTATAGACTTCTTTACAAAAGGCCAATTCTTTCAGAGAACTGAAAGGTGAATAGGTGTTAGGTTCTATCAGAGGGGCTGGCTGACCATTCTAGCGAGGATTTACGGGGGCCAGGGGTCATTACCACAGCTTTAGTAACTTGCTAAGCTGCTTTTCTATATTACTTAGCACCAATTTAGGGAAACACGTCAAATGTTGCTGGAGAGAGCCATTTATTTCATGTAGACTTTCAGGCAACTTGGACATTTAAACAAAAGCCTTGAAGTAACATGGTTACCAAAATCCTCACAACAAGTGCTAATACTTAGGTTCGATCACCTGGAGCTAACCTGACAAAGCATTCAGACTAAAATAGAAAATCACCCAGCATAGAAGCTGGGTGGCCATCAGGGTTAAGATACAGCTTTTGGTGTGCATCAAACATGTTTCCTTCATGTCACCCGGCGGTCATACTGCCAGAGAGGGCCGATAAGGCAGCACACTTGCTTCACTGTGGCACCAATGACATCTTAAACAGGATGTTGCTTTGTTGTGGGGGAGCTGTGTGTCCTGGGGTTTCAATATTATTCTGGCCAGGAGGAAAGCTCCTGGCATACAAATAGCATCCAAAGGGCTAGAAAAACAGACTACAAACCCAGAGAGTGGATCCACAGCTATGGAGGCAGGCTCCCGCAAGTCAGAGTTAAACAGGAACTTCCTTCTGGTCCCATCTAGGGTAGCTACTGAAATAGTCTTAGAAGCCACATCAGTCCAGTAGATGGTCTTGTACACCCAATCAACAGCAATGGCTGCAGGATTATAGACATTGTCGATCATTTTAACATGTCTACCAACCTTGTCATCAATTGAGGCACTGAAACAGAATAGGTCACAAGAAATTTAGGAGTTTGATACCATCAGAGCCTGTAGAATGGACTTCCTGCTTACAAAATGATCCACAACTTTGTTCAGAAGAAATTCTGGTAACACCATCGCTCACCACTCCAATTATTTAACTGTGCTTCTTACCGATGCTAAATAACACTGTTATGTAGCTGCTGGTACATCCTCGATATTCAAGAATTGACACATTTCTAAGCAAAGCTGTTTGGTGCAGTAGCTGCCACTACCATTTCTATTGGTAGCAACTATGAAAAGGTATCCATTAATTAGAGAGTAAGGGGTGACAAGAGGAGAAGTGAAGACGTCCTTTGTTTATAACCCTATAGCTACAGCCACCTTTTACTTCATACATCGTGGTTAGTTTCTAACAAGGAACTGATGGCAACTTAATAGTTGAAGAATCAATCAGTGTCCAGACATAGAGTCCAGCTAATTAGATGCTAGAGTGGAGCTAGAAATTCCCCCAAACCTTCCCAAAGACCACATGTCAAAGACTTAGGCTGAAACACTTAAGCAGAGAACTCAAGTTACCTGAAGATGGCCTTTTGGCTCAAATCAGCCCAGAACAGTTTCTGAGCTGCAATGTCTGCATCAAGAGCTACAGTGTTTCTTAGCTGTTCAACTAGTTGGATATATTCTTTCCTCTCCAAGCCAATCTTCCGGATGTCTCTTCGATTTGTGAAGATCAGACTTGGCTCTTTACCTGCAAGACAAGAGTCAGGTTTACTAAGTTTCGCTGTGAGAAGG
This sequence comes from Vulpes vulpes, assembly GCF_048418805.1. Taxonomy (NCBI): domain Eukaryota; kingdom Metazoa; phylum Chordata; class Mammalia; order Carnivora; family Canidae; genus Vulpes; species Vulpes vulpes. The sequence continues at coordinate 134,730 of NW_027325769.1, forward strand.
CAAGGTCCTTCTGAGTCACCTTCTCCCAAAGGAGGAGCACCTATAAAGTAAAGGCACCACTGAAACACCTGACGAGTGTGCTGGTAGCAGTCCGTGCCCCCAGGAAACTGCAAGCACTTTGCGCTGTTCAAGGAGGCAGTCCTGGGGTCATGGCATTCAACAGGAGGGTGGCTGGCATGTTACTCACAGGTATTGCACTCAGCTTTGGGAAGCAGAAAGTAAGCAAACCTGGTAGGTATTCATGGTATCACATGCAAAAGAAGCTGACCAAAGCAGGTGTCCGGGGAAAGGATCTTTTGTTTAACCTAGGATACCGCACTGTGAATAAGTAGCATTGCTCAGAGTACAGACAGTCCCCGGCTTAGGATGGTTCTGGTTAGGATTTTTCAACTTTACAATGGTACAGAAGTGGTTTGCATTCAGTAGAAACCACACTTCGAGTTTAGAGTTGGGATCTTTGCCCAGGCCAGTGATATGTGCGACCGTCCTCTCTTATGATGTTCTCTCATGATGCTGGGCAGTGGCAATGAGCCGCAGCTCCCCACCAGCCCCAGGATCACGAGGGTGTGAACATCTGATGCACTGACACCTACCTGCACCCCTGCAAGAATTCTGCTTTTGACTTTCAGTATAGTACTGGATACATTACATGAGACATTCAGTACTTTAGGGGCTTTGTGTTAGAAGATGTTGCCCCCCATAAGCTGACTTCAGAGTTCTGAACACATTTAAGGCAGGTGTGGCTAAGCCACAATATTTGGTAGGTTAGGTGTGTGTGTGTGTGTGTGTATTATATATTTGGTTAGGTATATTAAATTCATTTTTGACTTAGGATATTTTCTACTTACAATGGGTTTATTGGAGTATGACTCTATCATAAGTCAAGGAAGGGCTATACTATTTTAATTCCATATTTAGTTGACTCTTGGGAATCACTGGCTGTACCCTTGGTGCAAGCGGTTACTCATAAAGGTAGCAACACCAGTCCAAGTCCATTTACCTACTGCCTTGCACACGCCGGTGGCAAGATCCATCTGATAGCCCCGACTACATTCACACTTGTAACCGCCTTTTAAGTTGATACAAATTTGGCTGCAGATTCCTGGATTTTGGCATTCGTCAATATCTAGGAGGGAAATGAACGTTAGTCTTCTGTTCCTACATGACCTACAGTGAGATGCGGTCCTTTCCCATCTCCTCCTCTACTACCCCTACCCCCAACAGCCTCCTCCCACCCGCCCTGCACCAGGGCTGAGGCTCCCTCCTGGACTCACCTCCACAAATTTTCTTATCTATCAGTTCAAACCCAGCTGCGCAGTCACATTCATAGCCTATAACTAGGTCTTTGCAGATGTGCGAACAGCCACCATTATTGACCAAGCATTCATTTACGTCTGAAATAAAAAGGGACCAGAGTTACCCCACACTTTACTCCAAATTGATATGTGCTCTGATTAACATTTACACTCCCGGATTTTTGCAATTGCTTATCTAGTTAGTCTGGTCAAACCCATGATTTTCCTAAGGTCCAAAATTTGTCTTCAAGATCTGCATCTCAGAGGGTTTGGGGAATAGGAAACCCAATCTCCTTGGCAGGTTACCAGCTGGCTACGTAGTACTTAGCTAAGTATCTCCATTGCTGATGAGTTATCTTTAAGGAATTTAAAACTACGAACAAGTCTGTCACTGCTTTTGCTTTTAAGGCATAAAAAATGCCACCCTGAAGCCCAACAACTGGACTAGGTTCCTTAAAAGTGGTGTAAGCAGGCCCTGTGCAGGGTCCACACAGCATTAGCTAGGGGTGATGTCATGAACCTTCCCAACTGTGCTCAGGCAACCCCTCCACTTACGACATTCTTTCAGGGGTTCGTCACTCCAGTCCCTGCAGTCCTGCTCCTGGTTACATACTTTACCGATATCTATGCACTCCCCACTTCTGCACTTGAACTTTCCAGGGCCCAAGCACTGATTGACTACAACGAGAAACACAAAAGCAAGATTCCATTTGGTGGGGCTGCTCAGAGCAGTCCTCTGACTGACCCCCAGGAGGAGCCCCTCACCGTTCTTGCAGTTGACTTCATCCGAGCCGTCCACACAGTCCCTGATACCATTGCACTGCCTGCTGCCATGGATGCAGCTCCCGTCCTCACACTCAAACTGGTCAGGCCGGCAGGTTCTCGAAGCTGCAGAGACGGTGGGGCGGGAAGGGTCAGCCAAGCCATCCAGGCAGACCCTGAGAGGGGGGCACAGAGCAGGTGGGACTGATAAGGCGGCTACTTACGACAGTTGACCTCGTCGCTGCCGTCTTTGCAGTCGGGGTCCCCATCGCAGCGCCACTTCTTGTGGATGCACTCGCCTGAGCCGCACTGGGTCTCGCTGGCTGGGCACTTGGTGTGCATCACGGGCTGTCGGCCACACTGCTCCAGGGACTCGTCCGACTGGTCGGAGCAGTCGGCGTCATCGTCGCACACCCAGCTCAGGGGGATGCAGGAAGAGGTGCTGCACTGGAACTCATGCTCGCCGCACGTGGGGGGCGCACAGTCCAGCTCGTCGCTGCCGTCACTGCAGTCGTCCTGGCCATTGCAGACGAAGTTCCTGGAGATGCAACGGCCGCTGGAGCAGGTGAACTCGTCCGGGCTGCATGTGATGTTGCCTGCGGGGAGAGAGCAGGCCACACTGAGAGCCTGCTGGACTGGCATGCCTTCCAGGCTCTCGTCTCACAGCATGACATGCAGGATCTCCAACCGCCGGCCCTAGCTTTCCAGCTTCGCTTAAAAGCCAAGTCATTCCACCAATATCCAAGTTCCTGGAGGACTAGTAAGCAGTCTCAGTGTGCAAGGTGCAGGGACACTTGAGTAAGAGAAATAAAGGACCAAGAAAAGAGCTGAAGACTAGAAGTTAATTGGAGATGAGAACCACACCAGATTCCTAAAGGGACAGCAGTGAGTAACTTAAACCTGACTGGGGGATTTCGTTTTGAACGGCAAAGACTGAGCTATCTCTAAATGGACATCTAATCAGTTCAGATCATCTGCTGAGACTACCACGTATCAGGTATACAGGCAATCAGAGTCTCATAACAAAGCATTATGACACTGTGACTGAGAAGAAGCCATCATGTTATGCTACCCTACTGGTTCCTTCTCTGTCGGTCCTTCAAATGAGGATCAGGGATAATGGGTCCTAAACATTTTCAAGTGTTAGAAAGTCACTGCTAGGGCTAGAATCTCAAGTCTAGTCCTCTGGAATGTTGCTGCTGCTGCTCAGCGAGGCAGACTAGCCAGTTTATACTCTGACTCAAATTCCTGCCGAATGAATCAAGGTCACAATTTGGTGGTAATTAGGGTAGAGACCACCACTCTCTTGGGAAGCAAGATTTAAAAGGGAAACACTTGGCAGCCCCAGGGCTTACCAATACATAACGCTCAATTCTAAGACTGAACACCGAAACTCATTGGACTAGGTGCAGTGTTATTGACCTCAGAAGTTGACTTCTCCACGCAAGACTGGTGTTTGGACTGTAAGCACGCTCAGCTCACAAGTACTCTGCTGCGTCAGGAGGCCCCGGGCCTGTCAGCCTTGGGAGCTGTAGCTCTAGGGACTCTATAAAAGGGCGGTAGCTTGAAAGAGTGCTCACAGCAATGTTTGTTCAACCCAGATATTTTCCCAGGGCCTCTCCTGGAACATGTAGCACTTTATTACACATTTTCCAGGAACAGAAACATGAAAGCGTAGGAAACAGAGCTCACTTTGACAGGCAGGAACTATGAGAAGAGACAAAAGCACCATCAGTTGGGTGAGGTTTTCTTTGGGTACCTGCTGGCAAGGTGGTTAGCATGGTTCTGTGCCAGGTTAACCTTTAGAAAGCTTAAGAAGAGAATCTAGTTTGGGGGGGGGGGGGGAAAGAATCTAGTTTGGGGGTAAGATGTGCTCGTATGCTTCTCGAGTAATTCATTTCCAAGAAGCAGATGCCACCCTGAGACCTAGGAATGAGCTTGCTGGCCCTAGTTTCCTGATGGTTTTATTGAGCCCAAGCAAGGAAGGCCCGTGAATCCCTGTCCTAACACTCACAGATGCCCACATCATCATGGCCTCTCTGCGCTACTTCTAACTGGCAGCGCCCTGAATGACTTACCTTCTCATTTCTATCTGCCTAGGAGCCCACATCAAAGCAAGCAGTGGTCAGTAACCAGGGGGACTTGTGTCAGAGTTTTAGGGCAGTTAGGAAGGCCAAGTAGCTGAGCAGAGAGTGAAGTCACTGAAAAGCGAGTCAGTGGAGCTGCATCTTGACGCTCCAGTGAGCTTCCTTCCCCCTGCCCACCCTTCTCTGAGAAAAAGGGTCTGGGGGATTAGCCACTCAACACTGATCTTCTTACCACAGTTTTCTTCATCTTCTCCACTGTCACAATCATTTTCACCATCACACCTCCAGGACACTGGGATACACTGAGTAGAACGGGCGCCACAGCTGATTTCATTTATGCGGCATGTTCTCATATCTGTTGATGATATACAGTCTCAAAAGAGCCTCCCAATGCATCAGTGCAAAGCTGCTGCTCCTGAGCTGCCTGCAAGTGGTCACACCTGTAACTCAGCAGCCTGGTGAATGCGTGACATTCCACTTACTAGTCCAAGCCTGGGGAGATCACTGGCCAACTCTGCTGCTCAGAGGCCATGCCCACCGTGCTGCTTGGCAGGACACTCCAGAGCCTTGACTGTGCTACTCCTTCAAGGTTCCGTGGCAGGCTCCACTCGGACTTCTGTTTTACTTGGCACAGTTGGGCTTATTTTTGGCTGGCCTGCTCCTTGACCTTTTTTTTTTTTTTTTTTTTTGTTATCTGTCAGCAGATAAGGTCACCTAATTCCAACTTCATTAAAGGCTGGATGGTCTGACACCTGTGAAGTCTTGCCCTGCCTAGATTCCCATATAGGTTTCTTCACAACCTACGTTGGGTCTACAAGACAGGGACACCTCCTGATTCTTGACCTCACTGGGTCACTTACCCTTCACTTACCCTTCACCGTGACTTGGTGGACCCTCTTTACCTGTGGTGATTTACCCGCCCTGACCAATGTTCTTATCACTCCTCTGATTTCTTGCCTCAAAAATGGAAATGGAGGCATTCATCTTCCTTTCTGCTCCACTGTGCTTTGGGATCCTATTCCAGACCTAAACTTGGTTCCTATTCGATTTGTACTATTCATGCTTGGGCAGGTCTCTACCGCATGGAAATGAACCCCAAGACTTTTTTCATCACAACACTCAAATGATCCCAATTTATCTGTCCCAAATCTTCCTCCTCTGTGATGCCACAGACCTTCCCCTGCCTATCCACCTAAGGACACAGATAGACATTTGCCTACCTATGCAATTTCTCTTATTAAAAATAAGCTGTAAGCTTGACCGTACTTTAATAACCTTAGGTACCAGGTTTGTTAAAAATCATGATGTCACCCTCTTTCTAGCCACCTTACCCCTTCAGTAATAGATTTTTTTTTCATAACATAAGCTATGCATCTAAAAGTTTATCCTGGGCCCAAGGGGGAACCCTCATATCTTGACTTAGCTTCCAGGACCAGAGTACCATCTGCTCAGAGTCATGATTACCAAATATTTGAAATGTGTGCACCTAGTCAAGGAGTTCTTAATCAAATCGGCTGGCTTCGGTCTTAAATGTTCAATAGTGAAGCTACCCAAGAGAATGTCAGTCTTGTTAGACTAGGGAGGACATTCATTAAAGGACACTTATCAACTGTTAATGACTTGGCTGACCTAGGAGTCCACTGGCCTACACATCAACATAGGCAAAGGAAACTAAAACCAAGTTTTAGATGAAACCATACTTAGAGCTACGAGACACGAAACAGCCCGAGCAAGTTAAAAGTCCAAAGCAAGTCACTCACGGCACTGTTCTGGGTTTTCGTCAGAACCATCTTCACAGTCAGGATCCCCGTCACACTGCCACCGGTTGGGGACGCACTGGCCATTGTTGCACACAAAGTCAGACTCTGCACACGTCTTCTTTACTACAAAAGCATATTGGCAGGATTAAAGTCAAAGTCACTTGAGACCTTATATTCCCATTGGAGGTAAAACTACCGTTGATATATTTTGCTCCAATAATGAAACTGAGTGAATTAGTGCTCAACTGCCAATAGCCAGAACACTAGAAAAATCTTTTTTTTTTCCTCCAGAGGAGAAAGGTACTTGTTTGAGAGAGTGGGAGGATATGGAAGTCACTGTAGGACAGGAGTTGTTCCTTACCTTACAACCCAGAGATACCTTACAATTTTTGCCTGTTTTCTGTTGTTGAGTTTAAGTAATAGTTATATTCTCTTTGTGCATTTCTTCCAGGCCCTTCAGGTGCTTCATAAAGTTTAAGAGCCAAACATTCGGGCAGCTCGGGTGGCTAAGCCGTTTAGTGCCGCCTTTGGCCCAGGGCCTGATCCTGGAGACCCAGGATCAAGTCCCATGTCAGGCTCCCCTGCATGGAGCCTGCTTCTCCCTCTGCCTGTGTCTCTGCCTCTCTCTCTCTCTGTCTCTCTCATGAATAAATTAAATAAATAAATAAATAAATAAATAAATAAATAAAATCTTAAAAAAAAAAAAAAAGCCAAACATTCCATCCTATGACTGATCACAATACAGCTCTACTGGGAGCATCTCCTAACAGTGCATGGGTTTAGTGTAGATTCAGAAGGATAAGCCCCAGGAGTGAATATTGCCACTCCTATAGGTCTGTTGGGGGCAGAGGAACCCAGCCAGTAAGAAATAGAGAAAGCTTAAACCTGGGTACAAAAGAGGTCACATTTAGAATCCAAGAGACAGAGTAACATCAGCTATGAAAGCTGCCAATGTCTACAACTGATGACTAGAGTGAAAAATTGCCTTAAAAAGGTATCAATTCTGTTACTGATTCTGACTAGGGCAGGCCTTTTCTCCTGTAATTCTGACGACCATGCAATTAATTTGTTGTCCAAATTGAGACAATCTCAGTGGAAAGGGGACACTTAACTATACCAGGAAGAGAAGCATAAACTTGGACTCTCTTAAGCCAATTGAGTGGTTTGGTCACCTTAGCCATAAGGAAGTCAGAGTCAGATGAGTCTTGATAAGCAGCCACATAGAGTATTCTAGGCCCCTCCTTCCCAAGCTGTATTCTTTCTTGCTTGTGTGTTTAAACTTCCAGTTTACGCTCTTCCTCTCTAACGAACATTCTGTAAATGGCAAATCAGCTAAAGGACAACAATTTGCTGAGAACTTGAAAGGGATTGCTTCAAGTCTAGGGTCTGAGCTATGGACAAGTCACAGAGTGTCCTCTACACTCAGAAGTAGAGGGCCACTCTGGTTTAGCCTTGGACGCTGTGCAGCAGGGAAATAATGATTCTAGCTCATTCCCAGAACTCAAGATGTGATGATGAATCATGATGATCCAAAAGGAATTATTCATCTACATGAGTTGTGTAGCCAAGGAAACAAGAAAGGCCATGTTAGCTTTTAGAATTGTACCTGTCTCTGAAATCCCTGAAATCCTCAAACTCCAGTATTCATGGTTAAAAGCGGTATCTGAGGGCCATGTGCTCCTGAGCATGTGGGAAGGTGCCAGAGCATCTGCAGAGTGAGTTTGCTGTAACCCAACCTGTGAGGGTCCTCAGGAAGAGGAAGCAAGAAGTAATTATAAAGAGACAAGGTGGTTTAAAGACATATAAAATGTTGTAGGCATAGACAAGCTGGCCATGCTACAAAGTGTTGGAGCAAAAGATAAATAGTGATGGAAGCTTTCTAGAGTTCATCTCTCTTCCATTCTGAATACAGACTGGGAGGGTAAAGAAAGTCTATTCGAATGGGGCCTTGAGAGATGGATAGCAGTGTAGGTGTGCCAAAGGGGAAGAGAACTAACAGTTACCCACTCAGAGTCTCTAAGTTACTCATTAATCAGGTCAGCCTCACACTTGTAAAAGAATGAGTTCCATGGGGCTGATGGAAACACATGGCTCTGGATTCTAAGCTGTAGTTGACTAAGAATGCTGGTGGACATGCTTGAAAGAAACAGCCCTGCTGAAACTGCAGCCCAGTTCACTACCAAGAGGTTGCACAGGAAAAATAAGAAGTGTGGCTTTATGAGTTTTAAGCAATTGTGCAGCTTTTCCCTTCTAGGGAGGAACATCTCAAAATAAGCATGCAGAGCTTCCCTGAGCAGTGTTCCCACTTTCCTTCTAATACCTTCATATCCTGGAGGCAGAGACCAATTCTGGCCAAGAATTTAATTTTTTCCACCTGGAGTGATTTTTAGTACATAAATATCCCCCATTCACTCTTGCAAACCCTCCTGCCGTGTGTCTAGCAGTTACTTAGGTGGAGACTACTTTAGGAAAAGCCGGGGGTGACTCCTAAGATGACCCAGGTTAGTTGCTACCAAGTTAGTCAGATGGTCAGAGAAGGCTTCTGAAACATGAAGAGAATGATTACTTTCTAAGAAAGAACAATGGGCTTTGCCAAGTACATACTTTAGAATTGAGGAAGAATCACTACTTATACCAAGAGAGGAGTTGCCAATAGTGAGTCCTTCCAGTGAGAGATTTTGTGAGGGAATTCTATTACCTAGGTAACCTAGAAGTGACATGAACTCAATGTCTTGTAGAGTAGATTAAAATCCCAGCATTAGAACGTACACAATGGCAAAGTAGTGCCCGGAGGACTACTGTTGGTCCTGAGACTGGAGATGCTTCTTCCCTGAGATTATAGAAGGGACATCCTAGGTTTCCAAATCGGCTGCTAATCCACATATTGGTGTGCAAACACTCATGATACTGCTCAGCGAGCTCAAGCATAAGACCGCTTGCCCTGATGCTTACGCTATGCCATTTTTGTAATGACGCATGAAGAAGCAGGTAAGGGCATAACAAGACAGCAGTTGATGCAATCTACCTTTAGCTTCTGTTTTTCTTCTGTATTTCTAGTTTGTAGACATCTTTCAATAACATCCATTAAAAGGCAAATGACAATGTTGTCACCAACATTCACACACAATCTCGTTTCAAGATTCTGACACAGAACAAAGGGATCAAAAAATAAACTTCAGCATGTATTCAAGGTAGCCTAAATGCCACCTTGACACGTAGTTCTCAGCTATTCAGGCTCAACATGAGGCACTTCTCACAATGATCTCTGGATGACGTTGATCGGTGGGTATGACGGTATATCCCCATTCTCTGGGGGAAAGAATGTCTTTTACCCTGCCTACCATTTTAGAATTAGCATCTATTGTAGGCAATTATTAAAAATCCTTATCTGATCTGTGATCGGCAGGGGCCGTAGTTTCAAAGCCAGGAGTTTATTACCCTCCTGAAACCTGAGGGGATTTCTTACTGTTCATGACTTATTTTCTTTGGGGGGCGCTATCAGAGCTTTTTGAGAATTACAAAAAGAAGGTCTGTTCTAAGCAAGCTCCTGTCTCTACTTCTGGTCCTCCCGCCCCCTCTCCTAGCTTCCTATACTGAATGTTTGCCTGACCTCTGACAAACCAGGTCCTGTCATTTGGAAGGACCTCCACTTGATCTTCAACATTCCACACTCAGGCTGGTAGCCCCATGTCAAACATTCAACTAAATTCCTCTAGACCAAGATGTAGAGACTTTTGGGACCTGCGGTCAAGGCAATTCTTAGGAGTGGATTCTATTTTCAGAACCTCGAAACATTTAAGAAGCTAAGATAAGGGCATCACACTTAGTGACGTGCATGCATCCTCTTGAGGGACACTGCTCCTTACTCACCACAGTTCTTTTCGTCACTGCCATCAGCGCAGTCTTCATCCCCGTCGCATTTCCACAGCAATGTAATACAGCGGCCATTTGTGCACTGGAATTGGGAGGGTTCACATTTGGCTTTTCTTCCTAAAATCAGGAGGGAGCACTTAGCTAAGCTGGGATACAAGCATGGGAAGTTAGAGCTGCAAGTTACCCAAAACCCATGGACATGGTCCTTCTCGAAGGGAGAGCTGCAGGCTCAGCAGGCTAGAACATTCTAGGGGCCAGGGCAGGGTGGGCATTGGGGCAGTGACAGGCAGTGATTGAATTCTTTGCTGGGCAAATGCCATCTGGAGAAGACTAGATTTCCCAGCTTCTCTTGCAGTGAGGCACAGCCATGGATGGGCCTAAGGTCTAGTTAATGGAATATAAATAGAATGATAAATAGAACTTCTGGGAAATATCCTCAAAGGGATTGGGGACCCATTATCCTTTCCTTTATTCCTATCTGGATCCTGAAAATTGGGCATGGTGGCTGGAATAGAGATCCTGGGCCAATGGAGCCAGACCAAGATAGAAGGAACCTAGATTTCCCAGAGACCATGGGGAGTTAGGTTGGACTCACTTGCCCCGGACTCATTTCCCTCATGTGTTTAACTCACTTGTAGAACTGTAATCAGCCAAATCCTAACCCTTTAATGCCATTTCTTGATCACATTTGGTACTGTTATTCATGGATGATGCCTCTATTACAAGTAAACTCAGGGAGACTTAGAATGATAGCAAAGAGGGGGCAGGACAGAGGTTTAATGGCCTCATTTTAAAATCTGAGGTATAATTAGAAAAAGACATGCTTACAAAACAGCTCAAAGATAAAAATCAAGAAGCTATAGTGAGAGTTAAAGGGAGGTCACTTTTAGCAACAGAAGAAAAACAAAGTGAGGGAGCATCACAGACCCAGATTCTATTTCTCTGAATCTCTATTTTCCTGCACTCGATGTATGGATATTTAATTCACACAGTGGTATGAACTAATCCTTGTAAGTAGAATACTTAGTTTTGTTATTTTTTTGTTTTTGCCTGGCATGGGACAGCTAACATTCAGGTGTTTCCTACCATTAGCACATGTGCTCTTCTGGAGGATGTGATTTCTTTGAGCTAAAAGGCCAACGATCTGGTTGCTTAATAGAAATATACTGCTAATATTCAGGACAACCAGGGGTGCCCTATGGCTCGTGCAGATTACTTAGGCAGGCCCCCCAAGCAGATTCCCTGCCACCTTCCAGCATCTGCAGCTGTGGCATGCCGGCCTAAAGACAGACACTACAGTGACAAGCACAGACTGGAACTCTTGTGCCCGGTATACAATACTCCCGTTGGCCTCCCTACTATCAGCTAGCCCCTCCTATCTGGGGGCGGTCTATGCTTTGTGGCTAATTCCCAGGGAGATTAGAATTCGGTCCAAGTCAGGTTTACCACATGGGTGTGGTTCCATTCTTAGATACTGAATGTATTCATAAACCGTGTGTACCACTCTGCTCCCAAGAGTCTGGTTAAGGTGGGACCCAGATACAAAGCAGTATGATTTGACGGCACTTCCTACCTATATTTCACAACATTCGTTCATTTCACAAATATCTTATTGGCATAAGATATCAGGGATTTAGAAGGGTAGAGGTTGTTGGGAGAAGTCAGCAGCTGGCTTTTGTACTGTTCAACCAAAGCAGAGAAGCAGCTGCCTCCCCCACCCATCCCTATATTTCCAACAGCCTCTCAGTGTTCTCGCTGCTGGGGGGGGGGGGGGGGATGTGCTGCAGGGGCCTCTGGCTTTAGTTCTCTATCCCTACTACCTTTGAGGGCTGTGGGAGTGGCAAGAATTTATTTAGAGAACTTAATGTGAAAGTAGCAGATGAATAGTTTGTCGTCAAACAATATCAATAGAAGTCTAGTTAGAACAGTCAGGCTCCAGTTAGGGTACGATGGAGGCTCTGAACTTTTTTTTTAAAGGTTTGAGGTACCAAAGGTTGTTCAGTGAAAAAGAGACAAAAATTCAGACACTGACACCTACACTGTAGGTAAAGGTAAAGCCTATAAAGCATAAAAAGGTCAGCATAGAATCAGACTTGGACAGGGAGGGACACAGAAGTAGGTGTCAAATGATGGTTTTCCACTTCAAGGTTAGGGCCTGGAAGATCTTAAAAATGACTTTGGAAGCTAGAGATCTCCTAGACATGCAAGCTGGCCTGGGATCAAATACAGGCACACAGGTGAAATGAGGCTGGCGTTTAGTGCCCCAGCACCTCCAGGAGAGTCTCTGAACATCATGGTAGCAAAGGAATGATCAGCAGTAAGATATGAGAGTAAGATCCCAGCAGCACTGCTTCCAGAGTTGATCCTAAGCAGACTTTCAGGACAAACATAAGCATTTTCTCAGTGTTTTATTCCAATTCCTTAAGACAAAAAGGAATTTAATGTCTACCTTTTCTTAGCTATTTCCACTTCCCCCAAGCTTCTGCCCAACAGTCCTGGAACTGTGTTTTACTGGGACACACACATGACCCTGTATCATGAGGGGGGAAGCAATGGAGGTTAGAAGTGGAGAAAGCTACTGAATGCTGTTGCTCCTTCACAGGACGAGTGGGGTGGGGGTGGGGGTGGCGGTGGCTAAGGCTGCTAGCTGCCCTCATACGGACCCTCTCTTTAAAGAGAGGTAAGACCGTAGGCCTGATGGCCATGCCTCAGTTTCTTATTATCTAAGCATTCGGTTATGAGGTTGCTCCTGGGCAGAACGTGGCCCTGGCTTCTGTTGAACGTCCCGCCTGGTGCAGGGCGGCCAGAGCTCCGAGGCTGGATCCTGTGCTGGGACCGCGGCCAGACTGCAACGCTGTGGGTGTTCCAACAAAGTTTCAAAAAGATTCTCCATCTCGCCTCTGGTGCTCGGCTGGGAACACGGCCGTACAGAGCTCCAGGAGAACCGAAAGCACCAAACAAGTTAAGGAGCTTTTGATTTCCACAGCCTTTGGGGGATTACAGGATTGTGGACCTATAGGCTATTTTCATCCGTGACCCTTAAGTCTACTTTCATAAAGGGAACAGTTGAGCTTGAAATCGTCTACACTCGACGTGCTTTTATTTGTTTTTTCTTTTCTTTTCTTTTTTTTTTTTTTTTAAGATTGATTGATTTATTTTAGAGCATGGGAAGGGAGGGGCAGAGGGAGAGGGTGAATGAGTTCCAAGCAGACCCTGCACCAAGCACCCAGTGCTGGGCTCGATCTCCTGACCCTGAGATCATGACCTGAGCTGAAACCAAGAGTCGAAGGCTCAACCTTGTGTGCCACCCAGGCATCCTCCTCTCTCCCCCAAGGTGCTTTTAATCCTTAGGCTAAGCTAAAACACGGATTGATGCCTCAAAAACTAACCCTAGGAGTAGAAGCTCTAGGCAGCCAGTATCTCCAGATCTGCCCAGAAAGGTGAACAGCTGAGAGTCAATGTGGTTTTTAGCAGGTTCCTCAAAGCCACAGGGATTCATAGGAATGCCTTAGTGCCAAAAGGGTGGTTAAAGTTGGGGGTGGGTGGCGGAAAGGCCGTGACAGCGGGGAACCTGGGTGTTTTGCCTGTTTCAGCCAGGAAGGCTTTCTTTATCAATACTTGACTTTTGTGTAAGAATTTGAAAAGGGTTCTTCCTGTTGCTTTAAGAAATCAAACCACTGGCCTTGATCTGGATCTTCTTTGAGCTCTAATACTTAGAATGACTATCCCTGCCCCTCTGGGCCAGGGGGTCGGAAGTCACTTGTACGTAGTCACATACGTACCTAGTCACAGCTATTTACCTTTGTAATGAAAGAAGGCCCACCCATGCCAAGGACTAACTTGCTCATTCTGTCACTTGCCCAGGCGGAATCAGACCCTGCAGACTGACCTTAAGGCGCCTTGTCCCAGGAGCCTTGCTCACCTCAAGAGTGAATGTTGCTGCCCAGACATGTTGGCAGTTCAGTGGCTCCAAAAAACTCAGGGGCTTATTTATGTCTTTATTTTTAAAGATTTTATTTATTTACTCATGAGAGACACAGAGAAGCGGGTTCCCTGCAGGGAGCCTGATGTGGGACTTGATCCCGGACCCCGGAATCACACCCGGAGCCGAAGGCAGATGCTCAACCACTGAGCCACCCAGGCGTCCCAAAACTCAGGGGTTTAAATGCACATAGATGTCAGCCTGCTGTTGCCTGACTGTCCCTGCAAGGGTTAATGGGTCAGTGGGAAACTGCATAGACCTCACAGTAGATACCAAGCCTTCATGGTAGGCTGCACTTTTCCCTAGAGGGGCTCCAGGCTGCCCAGGGTACGGGGAGGTTTCTGAGTATCAGGCTCAGACCTGAACTTGAACCAGCACAGAGAGGCTCAGGCTGCCACTCTCCTGGGACTGGCGGGGCCCAGGATTCAGGGGCCTCTCCCTCTCCTCCTTGCTTGAGATATGGGTGCTATTTACAGGAATGTCTTTAGTCCACTTGTTTGGCCACTTCTGGGGCCGCCAAGGGCATTTATTTTTAGTCACACTTCTGCTTCTTCTTTAATGCCAATCTTTCTATTCATAGGCTAAAACTCATTTTAGGATAAGCAGACTTGCGAGTCAGCAAAGTGGTTTTCTCTCAGGAGAGGTTAGTTAGTGAGAGGAAGGAAGGCAGACAGCCCGAGCTGTCGGGCACGGGCACGGAGGTTGTGTTCCGGCCCTACCGTCAGGCTCTAAAGCACTTCTAAGAACTGCCTGAAAGCTGTTAAATACTTAGGCCAGGGACACCTGGGTGGCTCAGTGGTTGAGCATCTATCTACCTTCAGCTCAGATCATTATCCCAGGGTCCTGGGATCGAGTTCTGCATCGGACTCCCCACTAAGGACAGAGCCTGCTTTTCCCTCTGCCTGTGTCTCTGCCCCTGTCTCTCTCAATCTCTCTTTCTGTCATGAATAAATAAATAAATAATCTTAAAAAGAAATACTTTGGTCAATCCTTCTGATTCGCTGAAATAAGTGAATCTTAGAGTTCACTTGTCCCACTGACATCAGATTGAGATGATCTTAAGAATCATAGGTAAATAAGCTTTCAAAATTATTTGCCAAACACAGCTCTAAGCCTTCAGTCTTTTAATTCATCCGAATTCTAAATCCTCCACTCTGAGTACTACTGTTCCCCTTTTATGTATCAGGTAAGGAGAGGACAGAGAAGGGAAGTACAGTGCTTGCCCAGGATCAGCCTGTACAGAATGAGGATTTGAACCCCAGGTGGCCTGGCTTCAGATACTACACTGCTGAACATGCACAGAATCTAAAGCATCTAATGCAGGACTACTTCCCCTTAGAATATTCTATTGATTTTGGTAACTTGGGTAACAGAGTCAGTTTAAATCAATCCAGAATGAGGTAGGTAGTTTCACCCGTCAAGATGATACTGTCCTAACACAGTCTTATTATCGAAAGTCAGCCTTCCCTGCCCCATTTTAATTAAAATACAATAAAATTTAAAAAGCCTAGAGTATCCTCAGCGGGGTTTTTTCTAGAAGGACTACATGGCTTGGTTGTCTTGTCCAGGATACATCAGTCAAATAGAGGCATATTGCGAAGTTAAGAGTTTTTTTTTTTTTTTTTTTAGTATTATGTATTTTTTAAATTGGAGTTCAATTTACCAACATATAGTATAACACCCAGCGCTCATCCTGTCAAGTGCCCCCGTCAGTGCCCCCCCTCAATGCCCGTCACCCATCCCCCCACCCGCCTCTCCTTCCACTACCTCTTGTTCATCTCCCAGAGTTAGAAGTCTCTCATGTTTTGTCACCCTCTCTGATTTTCCCCACTCATTTTCTCTCCTTTTCTCTATAATCTCTTTCACTATTTTCGAACTTACAGTTTCTATGGGAGGCAGACGCTAGGTCCCTGGTGCTCTTGTTCTCATTGGCATCAGAATCCCTACAGGGCTTGTTGGAACACCTGCTGGGCCTACCCCCCCCCCCCCCTCACAGAGGTTCAGATTCAGCTGGAGCAGGGCGGGGACAGAGCTCCCTTTCTTGGGTTCCCAGATGGTATTGACACTTCTGGTTCCTGACCACACTTTGAAACCACTGCCCAAAGTTTAGGAGGCTAAGATTCTACCCTCAGTGGAAGTGACCATGTCCTTTTCAGGGTGGATTATATAGTTCTTACCCCCATAAGCCTGCACACCCACCGCTGGATGGGCACAAGTGCTCAGTGCCATTCTTACAACGGACATTAATCATGGTGACAGCATGAGGCAAAGCCTCTGTACCCATTAGGTAGGTAAAATTTATCTAGATGCCTTAACAGGGCTACATGGTAAAGAGGTTCTTCTAAAGCCTGTCTTCTCTTTGCCAGAAGCCCCTATCCTTGGGGGGCTCCATCACTTCCTCCAACCCATGGAGGCTGGTCCCGTGGAGAGCCAGGTTCTTCTCCCCTGATATTTTGCCATCCATCCCTGGCCCCATCTGGGCTCTCATCCCTCCCTTGATCTGTTCCTTCTTCCTCCAGGTTGCCACATCAACCATCCAAATCAAGATGGTGACCCAAGCCACCTAGACCGGCCTGAAGTGCCAACGATGGGATCACTTCTAGGTTTCTCACTGGCTCAAGGGCCGAGTCTGGTTCCCTACCCATTTCCCCCCAACTTTTCCCTATTGCTTCCCACCAGCCCTTGGCTCAGAGTACACCCAGGGATGCCCCCAGCCCCACTTGCCCCAGGCCTGTGTCCTCACTATTGATCTGTCTCGGTTTGCTCCTGTCACTCCTGTATACACAAATGTCTCCCTTTGAAGGAGGCCCTCTATTCCTTTCCTGACCCACCAAGTGTGGTCTGGCTGCTTCTCGATGGTCACACAGTTGCCGTGTACTGAGGTGTTTGCCCTCCCTGCCTGTTTCCATCTCTACAAGTGGAGATCCCCCTCACCCTACCCCAAGGCAGGGCCTAGAATTTATCTTTGTAACTTGGGACCAAGTTCCTGACATCTCCAGTGTCTTTGGGCACTAGTGAGTATTCCTGGATGAATCAACTGATTCATTAGTTCACTGATAAAACTGGTTTGAACTATAGACTTTTTCCAAAGCATTCTTTCCAGCTTTCCTGAACTTGAAACACATGACCAGTTGTTTGACCAACTAGAATATTCTGAAAGGCTCTATGTTATAAAGTCCATTGTTCCTTATGCCCATGGGGGTACCTTCACATCATCTTTGTGCCACTTGATAATATAAAAACTGTGTGCTTTCCCACACTTATCTATCACAGTGAGTACGTCACTGTAGGTACATCTGGCCTCATTTTCCTGTGAAGAGCGAGGTTCCAGTGCACAGGGAACAGTAGCGGCAGCTAACTGGTAGAGTTAGAAATTTGATGTGTAAGACTTGGATTTCACTTGGGACCTGCTTTAGTGCTCTTTAGTAATGTTGGCAGCAACCCATGGTTGCTGGAATCTGATCACTTTTGTAAGATCATCTGTGGAGATGGAATAGCATCTGACTTTGTCACATGAGAGTCTGAGTTCTTGGTGACAGTTGGGAAACATAGTATTCTGTAACACAGGTAGCAAGTGGGAACTCCAGCAACCTTCAGCCGCTGTCTGCCTCTTTTATGATTAAGGCTTAAATACTGGATCTGCTCATTCCTCTATTCCAGGCGAACTTTGATTTCCTGATTTGACTTCCCCACTAGACCAAATGCCATGAAAGAGAGGACCACCTGCCTAGTTACTGTGTCCTCCCCATGCCTGGTGCTGCCAAGTGGCTCATGGTTAGGTGCTCAGTAGATGGTCGTCAAGTGGTTTTAAGCAGAAGTATAAGGAATGTCGACATCAATCTACCACCTATTTAGTGAACCTACAGATCAGTTAATAACTCCGATTTTGGGAAGCCTTTTTAGGAAAACGAAAGATTAGAGGCAATCTATAAAATAGGAACCCTATTAACTCAGAGCATTTGGGGGGAAAGAATAAAGTTCTAACATGTGAAGTAACTTGCAAATGTTGGAGTTAGGGGAAGTACTAGGTTATAACATATAAGCACGTGAAGTAATCCACAAATGTCTATCATCAAGGTTTTATCATCTCTCTTGCTTGGCTAATTGCAAGCTCCACCCCCTAAAATTACATGTGTATACATAAAGGCTCCTAGCTAGTAGGGCCAACCCAAAAGGCCCACGCTGGTGGCAAGATCAACCACTCCAGCCAATGGTCCCATCTTAAACTTTCTGCCTCTTAAATATAAGAGCGTTCATACCTTTCCCCTACCCCGCCCCCCGCCCCCCGGAGCAGTTTTAAAATACAAAGTAGTCAAAGGCTCCCCAAGCAAACATTAAGCCTTTTTTTTTTTTTTTGGCATAATCTCTATCCTTAATCTCATGGCACCCAGGAGGCATGCTCTTGCTGAATTTGAGCCCACAAATAACCAGCAGGCCCAAGCTTTCCTAGGACGCATCACATGAAGGTAAAAGGATGCTAACATTACAGTATCACCTGCCCTCTCATTTAGTTCCTGCAGCATGGCTAGTTTATCTAACTAGGTGGCATCAACTACACTTAAGAGTTTTTATTGCTAAGCCAACAGAACAGCTTAGCAAGGAGACACCGATTCACATTGGAAATACACAGTGAAATCATCAAACAAGATTCTGCTAGAGCTATGTCACACTCCGTCTGAAAGCTTAGAAGCTATCAGTCTTCAAATTTGCTAGCTAAAAATTCTTTAGGTGGGCACAAAAATTAGTTCCTGGACCACTTCTATTCAACAGGTACATCTCATCCATCACTTTTGCAGAAGGTATCTTTGGACCTTTGGTCTTGGAAGTAGTCTCCTTGTACCCTAAGTACTCTCTTGAGATTAACTTACAGTAGAAGGGAACATACTAAGCACTTTGAGTCTATCAACGAGCCATCTGGAGAGCAGCCGGCCCTGATTGGCTCTCCTGAGGCAGGTACATTTATCATCAATGTCATTGCAGACCTTATCATAACCCTTGGAGGCATTTGATTTCTCATAGGCTGGTATGAGAAGGTGGCTTTCCAAAGAACAGTCAGTATCCAAAGTAAATTTAACTATGACTTAAAGTCAAGTAGGTAACTGCCTATACTTGATTGCTTTTCCTTCTACCAAAAAAGCCAGCTTCATTCACACTCTGTAAGAAATAGAAAACAGTCTAGATACTTTAACACGAGTTGTCTGTACGTCTATGCTGTGCTCTGAGTTTTCTGGTCTTTGGGTCAAAACCCAAAGCCGTGTGGCTGGGAGCTGCCTGTTTCCTTGATTATGGCCATGTTCTACTCTGGGAGCTCTTGTGAAGTCTCACCAGTTTGATACTTCTGGAATAGAAGGGGCTTGTAACTACTTTTCGTCTGTTCAAGTGAAATCAAATTTATCGTTATTCAATTTTATGAAAGGCAGAAACACTTCAATCAGGACTTCACTTTTTTTAAGCATGGAGACTGCTGTAATTACCTTGCTAGCAAGGCTTACTGCTTAAATATGCAGTCGATCATGGTAAAGTCTTAATATTTGGCTGCTCTACTGAACTTGGCCTTTACACATGCATTAGGAATGTGGGGACACCAGCAGTAAAAGCAGAGAATCAAAACAACACAGGACGGACATTACAGCTAAATGTCACATGTAGCAAGCAACAGGCCGATTGCTCAGACTTCAGGAAGCTGTCACTTGCCTGGTGATCCTTGTTTAAAGAGTCCAGGCTCACATGCTCGTTCTTTGGCCTAAACGGGGATCAGGATCACTGCCATACTTTCCCTTGGTGCTATGGGGTGGGTCAAGTTTATTTTCTCCTTGCCCTCCTGTCTCCTATCCCTCCAGGTCTCACTTTACAAACCTACTCCCACAGTAAGAGAAGTCTCTGTCTACTCTTTTGCTAGGTGCTAGCCATCTTTGAAGAGCCCTCAGAAAACCTTGGTTTTTCTAGGCTCTGGCTTTAATGATGATGTGTGGTACCCCACATCCTAAGCCTGACTACCTAGGCTGATGGAAAACGTACTAGAATTCCCAGGGACTTGCAGTCAGGTATACTACACTACTGAGTTTTAGCTTCTGTAGTTAGACTGATCTAAGTTTCTGGACGGGATCTTAGAGCATCCCTGCCCGGTCCTATTTTAGGCCAGTACCAAGAGCATGTTTGGGGGAGGAGAGGTTGGGAAGACGGGATGCACACAAAACCAGGGCCAGAAAGTCAGTCCATATACCCTGGGGCTTTGAACTTCAGACCAAAGCTAGTCAGGGTTGGCATAAGGTCACTACCTCCTCAGCCAACCCCAGAGTCTGTCCAGTTGAAAAATGATGTGCCTCCTTTCCTTGGAAGAATTTAGGTCTTGCCTGGGCTTTGGTGTGTCACTCTTCATGGCATGTCACATTTTCACATGTGACGTAGAGCAAAAGGGACCCTCACCTACCTAATACAAGGTGAACATATGGCTTCAACTAACTCATTTCATGAGTTCAAGGGCATTCCCAGCACTCTATAGGATAAAGTTTGCCTCCAACAGAAAGTTACTACCTGTTAAACTAAAAGAACAGGGAGGAGGAGGAGGGCATACAGCAAAAACAAAATCTCTCCCCCCAACCTCCAGGGCGATTATCCGTAGTTTCTGGTACAGCTTAGTCTCTTGAAGTGTTATGAAAAGTATCATGCAAGTCATGGAACGATCCTGAGAAATCATTTAATAAGTTAGTATTGCTCATCCATTAATGATTAATGTTCCAGTCTGAAAATTCTTGCGGGCAAGGCTCCCCCAGGCTCTTAGGTTTGTTGTCACACCTGAGAGGCTCTCTCGGGGCCTCGCCTTCTTCGAGGAGTCCAGGCTGGGGAGAGCGCGGGAGGGGGCAGCGCGAAGGAGGCTGCGGGGCGCCTTGCGTTCCCGTTCCCCGTTCCCCTCCAGATCCTACTGCTCGGGCTGCTAGAGTCTGAGTTCGCGGAGCCATGTGACCAGCCCAAACGTGATCGGGCGGCCGGCCAATCGCAGAGGGCAGAGAAGCCCGTCCCAGCTTCACACGCCCGCTCGGGACCGCCGGAGCCAAAGGGCCGGGGCGGTGGCAGGCTGCGAACCCCCGGGACCCCGCCCGGAGGCTGCGGGACCGCACGCTAGAAAGTTGGCTGGCCTCGGGAGGCACGTGACTGCAGGCAGGCGGGCCTCCAAGCCCCGCGGCCGGAGCGCGGACTCCCGGGGGGTACTTGGGGCGGGCCGCTCTCTGCACCCCCATCCCCCCAGCCCCTCCGCGTGCTGTCAAGCTCACGCCCGGGACGCGCCGGCGCCCTGGCCCGAGCCCCAGAAGGGCTGCCCGTCCCTGCCCGGGAAAGTTGCGCGTCTCCGGCCGGGGGGCTGGCTGAGGACAGGGCTCCGGGGCCCAGGGCGCAGACCCCGGGCACCGCCGGAGTCGCCGCCGCCGCCCACCGGCCCTCGCGCTGCTCCCTTTGATCTATTGTCTGGAATGAAGGCTAATTACACAGTCGCTAGATTAGGGCTCCATTCCTCTCGAGGAAATCTCTCCGGGAACAGAAGAGCAGCAAACTAACCTGATTAAGTCTTGGTTCCGCTCCCCTCCCCCCGCTCAGCTCCACGGGAGACCCGAGAGGTTTACAAACACGGCGCGAGGGGGGGCGGGGAGGGGCCAGGTAGGAGGGGAGGAACACCCCGTGGGGAGTCCTATTGGAAGCCGCGCTCGTCCTCCGACCCGCACGCCAGGAGACCACCGGGCGCCCGGGAGGTCGCAGTCCGGGTGCGCAGGCTGCGCACTTGTCGTGGCTCCCTGGAGCCTCGCGGCTGCCGCCCATCGAACGTGAGCCCGCTCACCGCCCCGGGGGCTCGCCGCCGGGACCCGCGCCCCCGCCCGCCCCCCGCCCCCCGCCCCCCGCCCCCCGCCGGTCCCAGGAGCGCGGCCCCGGCTCCCGCGCCCCGCTCGGCCCGACCCGGCCCTCTGCCTCCTTCCTAACACTCCGCCCGGCAGCGCAGACAGAACCATTGTTCGGTGCGCGGAAGCCCACATGCCCCAGCCCCGGCCGAGCGGGGTGAAAACGAGGCAAAGCAGTGGCTTCGGGGGACAGAGTGGAGGGAAGGACGCCTAGTTCAGACGAGGCTTCAGGACACCCCAAGCCCGCTGTCCCCCAAGCCCGGCTCCCCGTGGCCGCGGCGCTGACAGCCTGCTCTGAGGCGCCACCAGGGTTGGGAGGGAAAGACGGCGAGCGGAGCGCAGAGGCGCCTCCTAGGAGGTGGGGAGGTGGGGAGGTGGGGAGGTGGGGGCGCACAAGGAGACCCGCGCCTCGGGGCCCGCGGGCGCCCCGGCGGGGTCCGGGCAGCCGGCGGAGGGGCGCGTCCTCACTCACCCGCTCCGGTGGCGCGGCTCTCCCGGGGCGCCCAGCACAGCGCGAGCAGCAGCCAGAGCGCCCAGCGCGCGGACGTGCCCATGGTGCCCGCCTGGATGGTGCCGCCGCCGCCGCCGCCGCCGCCGCTCGCTCCGCACAACAAGTTACCAGCCCTTCGCAAAGGAGGAAGGAGGTGGGGGCGGGGAGGGGGGAGGGGGAGGAGGAGGGGGAAGGAGTTAGAAAGGGGGAAAGGGAGCAGGGAAGAAGAGGGCACCCCCTCCCCTACAACTTGCACAATCTCCTCCCCACCACCCACCCACCCACCCACCTCCCCGGGCTGCAGCAGCGGTGCAAGCCGAGCCTGCGGGCAGAAGATAATGCAGGCGCTGCAGAGGAGGGGAGGGGACGGGAGGGGAGGGGAGGGGACGGGAGGGGAGGGAGAGGGGGTGGGGAGCCGAGAGCAGAAGAAGGCAGAAGGGAGCGGAGCCGGCCGCGGAGCACCCACACGGGCGACTGCCGGGTGAGCAGCGAGGAGGGGGCAGGAGGGGGAGTGGTCAGCGAGGGGCGTGGGGGGAGCGGCGGCTGCAGCCCGCGGTCCCCTCGACGCGCTGCTCTCACACGCTCTGGGCAGCGGGTGCCCGCGCGGGGGGTGTGCGAGCGCGTGTGCGTGCGTGAGTGGCCGCGGCCGGGCCGTGGCTCCGCCACCAGCACCAGCACCAGCACCAGCACCCGGACTGCTCCTGGGGCCCGGCTGCTCCGCGCGTCCGCCCGGGGCTCACGGGGGCCCGGGGCGGCCGCTGGTTGGCTCGCGCGCCGCCCTCGCCTCCAATCCCCGGTGCCTGCCCTAATTTCCTGATCCAGGGAACCTGCCGCCGCAGCAGCTGTGCGCTCCCTACAGTCATTACCGTACCCTCCCGGCAGGGCAGCCGCCGACCGTAAATGCAGCCGCAGCAGTTAGCGCTGATGCAACTATTGCTGCTGTTGCCACCACCAGCCCGCTAACTGGGCCCGGCGGCCCCGGGGGACCTGCGGCGTGCAAAGCGGGAAGAGTCTCCCTCTCCCTGCCACCCTCTCCCGCGCCCCAGAGAGGCTGGCAGTGTAAGGCTGGTGTGGTAGGTAGCGTCTGCCTCGGCCTCCTCCCTCCACCCGCAGGTGATGGAGTGGGACGGGCTCGACACGTTTGGGCTGCTCTGAGGTGGGGTTCGGGGTGCCTGTCGCAATCGCACGCCGAGATGCCATTTTCGCTAAAAATTAAATGTTTTTAAATGAGAGAGAGTGTGTGTGTGTGTGTGTGTGTGTGTGTGTGCGCGCGCGCGCTCACGAGTGCGTGCGTTTGTGGTTGGTTCTCTGTAATAGAACGGGACTAAAATAACCCAGCCTGGGAGGAGGGAAATTGCTAGGGCAGCCCTGCATTCTCTCATCAACGATTATAGTTAATTGCTAATTGCACAGAATGATAGTTTGAGGGCCTGTAATTAAAAGCTTAACCTTTTCTTGTTTGGGGGAAGGGGGAACCTAGGTTTATTCTTCTTGGTACACTTTGTAACATCCCAATTATAAGGCTTAAGAGGAAAGGAAGTAAGGCAAGATTCCTATTAAGGATTGATTCTTGTTTTGTGCCTGGCAGCACATGAGCCTATAATTTGTTTTGTACGTGTGTTTGCTTCATGTTTCTTGCACACTTGCCTCTGGCTGACGTGCATTGTCTGCTGTGGTCTGTTAAGCATTTAACAAGAGTTGGAGGGCACACCAAGCTATTTCTCCTTCTTAAATGAAAGGGTTTACGTATGTTTTTTAAAGTTATTTTTTTTCTTTTTTTCTGAAGGTATTTTTTTACCCAATGACCCAAACTTCACAGGTTTCGATAGGACCACATTCTAGCGGTGTTCTCTTGGTGATCTGAGAAGTGGTGGGCATTGCTTAGCTATATTCTCTTTGCCCTGGTTCTTCTAGGTGTTTGTCAAGGCTAGCCATCGGATGGGATCTTTATTAGGAACTTACTGTATCCAGGAGATGGCAAGAAAAGGAAGATTGCAGATCAGGATACAGTTTGGTGGGGCCAGAGGATCTCGTGACTGATAAATATTAAGGAGCTTAATTCTGTATTGGTGGAGTGTTGCACTATAACTAATTTTGATTGCTGTTTTGCCTACTCTGTGGTTAAACATTTGATGCAAACTGCAGCAGCCATACACATGTTGCATGTGAAATTGAATTCAAATTTGTCTTATACCATTTAGTAGCGAAAATGCATGCAGGTGTTGCTCACCTAATGGGCATTAAGGTGTAATGGTAAAACCTTTGTGGTGCATCATCCTCAATATTCTCAGAGTTCTGAAAGACCACCTGAAAATGAGCTGTGTCACTTCACAGGTGAGGAAAGGTGGTAGAAGGATGAGTGGAATCAACATTAAAAAGCATGACATTAATAAACAGTCAATATGGCTTGTTTTAATATTTTTTCTCAGAGATAAGTGCATAGGTGTTCCAAGCTAAACACTGTTATGGTAATACACTTATACTTGACAAACATGCATGCTTTCTGCCTCTCCAAGGGATATAAATAATCTGTTGGTGAACTTAGCTGAGGCTCTGTGTTTAGTCTTGTAGCTTTATTGTTGAATTGATAGGAAGCATAATATTTAATTGTAGCTCTGATTGGCTGTGGAACTTAGGAAAATCACTGGGCCTCTCTGTGCCTGCCTCCTGACCTATAAACTGAAAACTAATCCACATCAAGTCAGCATGCTCTGTGGCCTCAGGGACCAGCTCTCTGAAAAGCATTGATTGAAGAAAACAGTTGTAAGAGGAAATGAACTTAATACAGAAAATAACCGAATAACCAAAATGAGAAATTTATCTGAGTGGAGATGGGTGTGGTTGAACTAACTGGTCTTGGAAAGGTTGACACTGCTAGATTCAGAAGCCTTCAGGTAAATTCAGAGGCAACCATTGACTCCCACAGTCCATCGCATTTATATATTGGTTGAGGCAACACACATTGAGCATCCCCGGGAGGTAGACATTGTGCTATGCAGTGGGCATAGGGACATGCCTACCTGAGGAAGCTCAGGATCTGGATGGGAAGGCAGAGAAATAGCAGTTACAGTACTCAAGGGACAGGCAAGGGGATGCTCAAGGTGCTATAAGACTGTAGGGAAAGAGTAACTACTCTGGCTATGGAACAAGGGTGCCAGAAAAGGCTTTCCAGGGCAATTGATGCTGACCTGAGTAGAGTCATTGTTTTGACCAAGTACTTTTTTTTTTTTTAAGATTTTATTTATTAATTCATGAGAGACACAGAGAGAGGCAGAGACACAGGCAGAGGGGGAAGCAGGCTCCTCGCGGGGAGCCCGATACAGGACCCGATCCCAGGACCCAGGGATCACGACCTGAGCCAAAGGCAGACGCTCAACCACTGAGCCACCCAGGCACCCTGACCAAGTAATTCCAATTCTTATTCCTGCTGGGCACATGGTAGGGTTGCACTTTCTGCCCCCTTATGATTGGATGGGACTGAAGGACAAATTTTGGACAATTATTCGTAAGAAGTCACAGGGTACTACTTGAAGACTTGAACATTTAATTACTTGCATTAAGACCCTTGCTTTTTGTCTGCTGTCTAATAACAGAAAATGTGCAAGATCTTACTGCTTCATGAACCCAGTGTGAATGACTACATGAGTATTTCTCTGCTGTCTACATCTCTCTGGCAATGGTCATGTAGAATAGAGATCAGCAAATAGCTGGTGGCATGTTTTTTGGATGGTCTGGGAATATAAGAATGGTTTTTACATTTTTAAAAAGATTGTACAAAAAAATCCACCCTCCCCCCCCAAAAAAAACCAAATTAACAAAACAAAGAAGGAAAAGTCTGGAACAGAAACTGTATATTGCTCACAAAGCCTAAGATATTTACTACCTGGGTCTTTGGAGAGAAAACTTGCAGCATCTTTATGTGGAGTAAGTATAAAAGAAACCTGTGTTGTGTTCATCTACTGGGATTTTGTTACCTCATCATTACCCAGCATTACTTGGCTGATGTGCTAAGTGAACAGGGAAGGAAGACCAAGGTGAGCAGAGGAAACAGGCAAAAGACTATCAGGTACTCAAGGATATGGAAGCGACACAAGATGTTTCAAGGGTGGGTTTCAAATGGGCTAACGGTAGAGAAGAAGCCTAAGGAGGAGAGGTTGGGACTGGATTATGTGAAGACTTATATGTCATGGTAACACCTGGCCTCCATCCTGCAGGCCATGGCGAGGATGGGTGATGGACCTTTGTGTTTCTTTGCTTTTGTAATTTTTAAAAATTTATTAAGTTATGTGATTCACAAAGTAGTAACTCTAAAATACAGAGAACAAGCCTTTTAAAAAGCATACTCTGAATACCCAGCGACACTGACATATTCTATTTCTTTACTTTAAAAAATGTACTTAATTTTATCCTCAGGGGACAGAATTGTATTGACATAACTATAATTGGTACAGTTATGGCACTCTTTATTTGCTAATTTACTTCTGTAAATAAAAAAATATATCCACGAGCCCACTGCTGTCTCCATGTAATAGAATATTGGCAGTAACACCTAGCTGAGTCCTTCCATGTGAACACCTCTAGCTCTTTTCGTTGGAGGAAACCACTGTTGAATGGATGAGTTTCGACTGGAGCCCTGATACCCAGTGCATTCTAGAACATCCACTCTGGCAGTGGCATGAAGAATGTCGTAGCTGGGAAGCAGGTAAGTCGAGAAGAAGAACAATTCGGGGCCCTCGTAGTGAGGAGAACACATGAACAAGAGGAAGAAACTATTATTTGCACTCAGAAATGTTCATATAATTCCTTCATGAGATTTTTCTCCCTAGCCCTTTGGATGTATCTCTTAGAACAGTGCTTTCTCAACATGTATAATCCACAAGGATCCCTGGCAGTATCTGCAGAAAGTGCGGGTTCCCAGCTCCTTGCTTGGTGGGTCTAGGATCTGTTCCAAGGGGCTGTGCGTGATCTTACTCCAGCTGATTCTTAGGATGAGCCACAATTAAGAAACTTTCTCAGAGAATGCCTTCTTTGATGCAGTTTGAATGGCCAAGTAGCTTTCTTTTTTCAATATGCATACACATATTTGTCCAATTTCTCCAGGGTGAGTGGGGTGGGACCCACAGAAAATGCAGACCCTACTGTTGGGTGTTTTCTTGTCTTCAAGCCCTGTACACTAACTGGTATGGGCAGCAGGAATAATCTTCAGACCAGTTGCTAGTTTGAAGCTCTGATCACTACATTTTCTACCCCATAGCCATGCCACAGGAAGAAGTGAAATGATCTTTCCCCTTCTAAAGGATTTTGTTAACTTCTGAGGCCTCTGCTGTATCCTTTTCTGATTGTGTGACAGCCCAGTGGAGTGCATGGGATTCACCCCACTCCAGGCTCTGGGCATAGGCCTAATGATGTAAGCCAGTGGATCACAAATTTTAGCCTCCATCAGAACCATCTGCAAGCCTTATTAAAACATGGATTACTGGCCCCCAGCCCAGAGTTCCCAATTCAGCAAGTCTGGGATGGGGCCTGAAAAAAATCTGTATTTATAGCAAGTCCTCAGGTGATGCTGATGTCAGTAGTCAGGGAACACACTTTGAGAAATACTGTTCAAAACCCATCAGCATAACTTACCTCCCTCAGCCTCTGTGATTGATTCAAGGGCCTCAACCAGTGAGCCTGTGGCCTTCTCCTGGCCACACTGGTGGGATGCTTCAGCCCTAAGCATATTACTAAAGTCTGTCCAGTTATGATGAAGCTCAGGACTTCTGTTTCATTAGAAAGGCACCCTCTTTGAAGCAATGTCATATGGACCTTGGGCCAGAGCTTCTATAGTCATTGTACCACAATGACGGAAGCCTATTTGAAGACCAGTTGACTCATGGAGAAGAGGAGGCTGAGAGAATCAGAGAGATGGCACCCAAACTTGACCTCCAGCCCAAGTGGAGGTCAGCTTTTCCTACGAGTGGTGATTCTGTAGGACCTCTCACATACCCGAGCCAATAAATTCTCTTTGTTGCCTAAGTCCGTTTGGATTGAGTTTTCTGTTACTGACAAGTAAATGACTGAGACAGGTGGCCTCTTGAGGGATGTAGTGTACATTATCATAAAGCATTAGGCAAAACACCATGTGTGACCATCCAGTGGAAAAGTAAGATGCCTATCCTCGCCTGCAGCGAAGTGTAAAAAGGAATACAGGTACTTTAGGAAGGACTGTCTCTAAGCTGCTTTCTTGTGCATCATGGCCAAGTCAACTCCACACCCCTACCTCAACCGAAATCAAATGCTTAATGTGTACGTAGGACAGAGGAGTCCCTCCTGAGGTTACATTCTAACAAAACCATGTTAGAAATCCCAAGGCCAAAGACTGCTTTGCAGGCTGCTTTTGAACAATCTCAGAAAGGAAAAAAAAAATGTGGCTGAACATGGTAAAGAGTTTACGGTTGGAGTGAAACTCCAAAATGGGTAAGTATGAAGCTAGGCCAGTGGTTCGGGACTGGGACCGATCTTGCCCTTGGGAAATATTTGGCAACATCTGGAGTCATTGTTAGTTGTCGTGCCTCGGGGACAGGTACCATTGACATAGAGGGGATAGAGCCCAGGGCTGCTGTTAGACAAACAGCTTAGGGTACACAGAACAGGCCCTTACAACAAAGCATGATCTGTCTGGTTCGAAATGTCAGAGGTGCCACCATTGAGATATCTTGAGCTAGAGTGAGAAGTCAGAGGATTCTGTAATATGTAGTAGGTAATGAATAGGGTCAGGGAACGTGATTTGGGACTTGATAGCTCAAGAGAGAGCACAAACTGAGTCTTACCCAGTAGAAAACCAGTTGTGAATGCACTGTCTGCACGTAGTGGGCAGATTTTTAGACCTGGAAAGAGGAAAGCAAACCCCAAGTAGTTTACATTTGGATTGAGGAAACCAATATGGGACATCCACAGTCCAGTTGCACTGTGAACTCACGGGTGTCCTGTATTTTGCAAATGTTGGGTTCTGTTTTCTGTTTTTCACTGAAGGAATCAAGTGCTGGACCAGGTTTACCTTATTTTCCAGGAGCTCTCGATAATTAAATCTTAAGCTAGTGGCCCCAAATTGGTTTGTTTTCATCTGCCATGACTGCAATTTACAGGACGTTTTGGAATGTGGTGCTAGAGCATTTAAAACATTGTTACGGTGGGAGTTTCTAAGAAAATGGGGGCTTTGTGGCTCCTCCTGAGCCAGCTAAGCATCAATGTTCATTCAGACATAATGATTTTAATCTGTAAGTTATAAGCACTGTAGCAAGATCTTTAAGGATATGTCATTGCATCATGACAATTCCATATTTCAACTTCTAGTTTTATGGAAGTGGAGAGTTGATGTATCTAATGTTTTCCTGCTACGTGTATGACCTGAATTTGTGTTGTATTGCTGGTCTGTACCCTTGAAGGGGTGAATTTCTGAATGAATGTTCTTCCTGCCAAGCTGGCTCTTTGGGAAGGCTTTGTCTTAGCATCTCTAAATTGTTTCAGAAACACACTAACGAGGAGTACTAATGCCAACAACAACCATATTTAGAGTGTGGAGGTGGCACTCCCCGTTCTCCAGCCTGCTTTTAGGCTTCTCTGGTGGATGGAAAAAACGGCTAATAATTCAGAATTGTTGGAGGGTAGAGTGGCTGAAGGTGGGAGTAGATCCCAGAGGAGTAGTCCAGGCCCATCAAGGAAGGTATTTGTATATTTTTTGGATTTTTATCCCATGAGCAATTAGTAAGCTATAAAAGGTTTTTGGTCAGGGTGCAATGGGAGTAGATATGTGTATTCAGAAATATTGCTCTCTGGGGAGATGATTATATCCATATAGGATCCAGAGGGCATCTTTATGGTATCCGAAAGCCTTTGTGCATTGAATACAGAGGGAAGGGGGGCCTGGATGGCTCAGTCTGCCTTCGGCTCAGGTCATGATCTTGGGGTCCTGGGATCAAGCCCAGTGTCAGGCTCCCTGCTCAGTGGGGAGTCTGCTTCTCTCTCTGTCCCTTCCCCCACTCATTATCTTCTTCTCTCTCTCTCTCAAATAAATCTTTTTTTTAAAAATGAGGACAGAGAGCCAGTGTAGGGTAATGGTTAAGAGGGAAGCTGCTGGACCCAGTTTTCCTGGGTTCAAAGCCTGGCTCTGTCACCCACTAGCTGTGAAATTTGAGGCAAATTGCTTAACCTCTCCCTATGTCCTCAGTGTTTTCACCTGAAAAAATAAGAATGACAAATGCACCCACTTCTTAGGAGAATTCAGTGCATTCATATGAGTAAAACACTCAGAACAGTGCCTGGCATATAATAAATGCTCAGGAATTGCTAGGTACTATTACTAAAAGTGACATTTATTATTACTGTTATCAACAGCCACCCATAAAGACAGGGATTGCAGGTACGGGCTGAGGGTTGGAACGAAAGAGAGCAGGGGTCCTGCATCCTGCCTGTACATTCACATCCCCTGGAGAGCTTTTCAGAGTATCAACACCAAGTTCTACTTTAGCCCCATTTGATAACAAAGCTTGGAAATGGGGCTGGGGCATGGAACTTCCTAGGAGACTCGCATTCTCATTGCGAATCACGTGGTGTCAAGCCCAAAGCTCTAGCCTGGCCAGTGTAGAAGGAAGACTGTGTAGTCAAGATGGAATAGGCTTCACCATCAGGGTGACAGAGAAGTTGTGAGCTGCTGCAGAAGAAACAGGCAAATCCCTTGCCAGGATTCCAGAATCCGGTCCTCTCTGTGCATCCTGCTCCCGGCCTGACATCTCTCACCCCAGCTAGATGTGTCAGCTGTAAGAGAGCCAAGGACCATGGGAGGTCAGAAGCTCTGCAGAGCCAGACGCTCAGGCACCCTGCTGGCGTCTACCTATCAGTGATGGATTACCTATCACCATTTCATGCCTTTATGAGTCAGTCTACCAACAAGGACCTGCTATGGGGTCAGCCACTTGCCAGGTGACAGGAGGGCAGTGGCCAGATAGTGATGTGGTTGCTGTTGGGGGTGAGTTGTTACGGTTTTGTTTGGTTTTTCTGTGGGAGCCAAAATCCAGCCTTGTTAAGTGGTAATTGACAGTGCTTTCTTCTAAGGAAGTTTCTCTCGGATTTGCTGCCAATAGGAAGTGTATTATTCCTCAGAGCACTATAGCATTCATTTATCGAGTGCCCACTCAATTATGAGGCATGACAGAGTTTGCCATCTAAGAGAGGAAAGACCACTTAATGATTCCCAGAGTCAGAAGTCGGGAGTAAACGGATAGACAGATCAAAGAGTTAAGGGGATTCCATTGTAATTGGAGAAGCACTTCCAGCAGGAGCTGGGTCTTCCACTGAAATCTTAAAGGAACCCTTGAATAAATTGTGTGGGAGAGAACGTATGTTTTTGAACATAAATGAATAGTGATTTCAGCTGATTCTCTGATACGATCACAAAGCACAGGTTGCGGTTGTGTTAACCATGGTGGGAATAGAATTAGCGCCTCCTAGAAGTTGGCATTCTATTTTGAGATCTTAAGAATTATTTCCCCTGATCCAGGAGAAATGGAACTCTCTCAGAAGGTATGTTTATTACAGCAATTCTTCTGGGCTGCGTCTAATTATTCTTGCATGTGAACAACATAAAAAGCTTCACCCTTTGGGAGAAGCTTCCTTCTAGAGATGAAGGGTGGTTCTTGGTTACTGACTTATATGGAAGGATGATTGATGGCTAATGACCCCAATCAGAGCTTGTTCCTGAACCGACCTGGATATGCTTTGGGAAGAAGATAACGGAAGGCCATTTGGAAGCACAGTTCAGAGATCTTTTACAGATAGAGATGGAGAGGGAGATAGTCCTGAAATTGGGATAAGGAGGTTTGGGAGAAGAGCCATACCTGAGATTTATGCTAGATCTGATGTTTCCTTTTCACCTTCTCAACACAAACACCCCAATGACACCAACATCCTTCTTTGCAATCAAAACTTATTCCTTTCCTGCCATCAGAAGTAAACACCTCGAAGGGTAAAAATTATGGTTTAAATACTTAGAAGGCCTGCCAAGTTGGTGAAGTTGAATTGGGATGAATATACGAACAGATCTTTTAATCAGGTTCTTTGGTTCACTTTATTGAACTCCGGAGAGGCACTGTTCTGGGAGTCAGTGACTGCAGGGAGGATGGAGTGGTGTTTAGTTTTTTGTCTTTACATTGCTTCATTTCTCTCTTGGCTTTGCCAGAGACTCCAAGAAGGAACAAAGAGGTGAGGGAGAGAGGGCTGGTTGACATAAAGACTATTCAGAACCCTCAAGAGAAAAATCTGGGAAGGTCACGGAAGATCTTCTTTCTTCTATAGCGTAGCCTGGCTAGAGGGGCAGTTTTCTAAATACAAAACAGAAAAAATGAAGGCAATGTCTTACACAGCGTGTGAAGAATGTCTTGAATTTGCACACTGCCTTTCTTCTGAGAAGGTTCAAAGCACTCTGCAAACATGACATCATTACTCCCCAGAGGAGACTGTGGACCCCACGCTCGGGAGAATAATCCCCCTGCAGCAGTTTGGAGGAGCTCACGCACAGATCAGTACCCTTTCTGAGTTGAAGCGAGTGTCTCCGGATTGTGTGAGTTATAAATCTCACAGAGAGAGATGGGAGTCGACACTAAAGGTGGCTAGATGCCTCCACCTAAGTGAAGTCTCTTGATGAAGTCTATGTCACAGGCTTCAAAAAGGCACACTGAACATTTTTATGGTTTCTCCTCCTTTTCTCCCAAATGGCCGTATAGAATTGGCTTCCATCTGGCACTTTTTTTTGCGAAAAAAAAAAATGCCAGAAAAAAAGCAAAATGATAGAACAAAACAAGAGGTAACAAGTAGTATCTGTGTTATCATTGGCTCGCCTTAGGTAAAACCTAGAGTCTTATAGAAGAGTCGTTGAAAAGAGAAATGAAAACATCCTATCTCCCTCTGTTGTTTTGATTAGGATCTTGCAGCAGAGTGCAGCTGTAAGAAATTTTGTTAATAACTTGAAGGGAAAAAAAAACAATAGTTATAATTTGTACCCATTAAATTCCTGTTTCTGCTTTGCAAGGACATTTTAATCACATTCAATCAAGTTGCTTCCCCACCCCCTTTTATTTTTTCACTCTATCCCCTTGATCTTGACCCTGCCTCCTGACTAGCTCTCTCAAGAAATCTCAGCAGGGGGCAGCCCCCCGTGGCTCAGTGGTTTAGCGCTGCCTTCAGCCCAGGTCATGATCCTGGAGACCCAGGATCGAGTCCCAAGTCGGACTCCCTGCATGGAGACTGCTTCTCCCTCTGCCTGTGTCTCTGCCCGCCCCCCCCCCTCTCTCTCTCCCTCTCTCTCCCTCCCTCTCTCTCTCTCTCTCTCTGTGTGTCTCTCACGAATAAATAAATAAAATCTTAAAAAAAAAAAAAGAAATCTCAGCAGGTTCTGCCCATGGGAGATAATTCACAGAATATGAAGAGAAATGGAACAGTGCCTTGTGGCTCTAATAGCATTTCCTGAAATCAAGTCCATTTCAGGGGAAGAGTCACTGGAGAAATTATTGGAAATATGGCAACAAGGATTATTTGGAAATTGAAGGTGAAAACAGGAACTATTTACCAATCAGGTCAATTCTCTTCCCATTTCCTTGGACTCTGATGTGAGATGGCAGTAGTTCGTTTATTTCTGCTAACAGGTCTGATACGCTGTCAGGTAGAGTAGCTGTTCTGTTAGAATCTTTATTTCTTAATCACCGAAGTATCTCTGGAAGGAAACGTAACTGGCCATTTAAATCTTGCTCAGCTATAAATACCTGCCCAGCGTCTAGACTTGGCAGTGTGCGTGTTGGGTTTACAACCTCAGCAGTGAGCCGACTGTGCCTTTTCATGTGGTTATCTGGATTTTTGAAGGGATCTCTGTGGTTTTCTCCCCATATATTCCCTTGTTTAATTAAAAAAATAAATCTGCTTGGGGGTATGGTGGGAATTTTTATTTATTTGCATTGAATAAGAGACTGTGATGGTTTGTGGCATTTATTTGTAATTGAACTGCCAAATTTATCCTCTTAGCTTTCCCCATTGTACACATTATACTTGGGGAGAAACTTCCAGTGTCTTTCCTTCCAAAGGCTCATCCCCTTAGGCTGGACACTTGGAGCCTCCTGCCCCCCACCTATCTCTGTGGGCTCATCACTCCCTCTTCCTACTCAGAACCCCTTGCTCTGGTCATAAGCTTTTTCACAGCGTACCTTTGACCTTGGTTGTTAGTTTCATGTGGGAAGGGGTATATGAAAAGTTTGCGTTATGGACATGTGGTCATACCCGAGAAGGTTGAGGATCATGAAGCATTCCTATTTATTCACCATGCAACTTTGCCTCCCTTCTGTTATTCTTAAACATTGAAAGACTGTCCAGTCTTCTCAACTGCATTGACATTCCCATAGTTTGGGGGATCAAAACCATGGAGCCTACGGAGGCTGCAGCTGTACACATTTAAAGGGTTCCTAAGTGATTAATGAGGATGATCTCTACCCTATGACTATACCTGAACTCCTACTGGAATCAGAACTCAGGCCCAACATGTTTGAAGCCTTTGTAAAGTTCTGTGCTTTGGAACATGCGGCATGGGCCTCTCCTCGAAGTGACACTTTTTACTGGAATCCTTATGTAACTTGGCAGCACAGAGTCTGGGACCGGACACAAGAGACACCTGCCTTGCGCGAAAATGGCTTCATGAAAAGTAGTTAACAGTAGGGTTCCACTGTGTGTAATTTTAACCATGGAAGGAGATCTGTGGTACTTGTTCAGTGACATAGCTTATATGGAACATACGCCATTCTTAAGATATGAGCTCTGGTGGGTAGGCCCTGGAGAGGCAAGTCTGTCCTCTGCCTGCTGCCTGGAGACGCTCCAGTTCATAGTTGTGAGCACCAATTTCTGGGTCCTGGAAGCCCATAGCCATTCTCGCTCACAGATCTGAGTTAGCTCTAAGGAATGCGCAGGAGAGCTCTTCCATCACAACCTGGCAAGCTCCCCAGCTGCTCAGTGGTACCCCAGACAGAGAAATGGTGAAGTGCCCATGCTTGATAAGGGAACGAGAGAATGGCCCTTGCCAAAGCAACATGGGATTTCAGAGCAGATGGCTCTCCTGCTGTGCTGGAGAACAATACCCTAAAAAGTGGCACTCTTGAAATGTGTTTTTTCCCCAGGCTCTGTAGGATCTTTGAGTTCAGGAACATGGTGGACAACAAGCACTGGTGTTCGGTAATTCCAACCTGAAATTTGCAACCCCTAGATAAAATTTTATGTTGCCTGGACATGTTCCATTACAAGTAGCTGAGTGAGTCACAGGTAGGAGGTAGTGTGTGTGTGAGAGAGAAGGATTTCTGGACCCCACTGGAGATAAGATATGCCCAGAATGTAAGTAATATCCTCTCTGCTTGTCTGGACTCTGTTGCCTTGATTAAGAAACAAAACATATATTTTCAAAGGAGTGTAATGGAAGGGACTTTTTTTTTTGACTCTGGGATGGCTTTGCAACATTTTCATTTTTATCACTTTAATGTGATGGGATCTGTGCTGGCATTTGGATTCAGAAACTGGGATTTGCATCTGGGCTCTGTCACTCCTGAGCTCCCCGTCCTTGAGGAGGCTCCTTAACTCCCTGCTGAGGCTGGCATTGTTTAGCTGGAGTAAGGAGACAGTTGTCACCCTACCTATCTCTTAGAGCATTTCGCCTGGCTCCAAGGAGAGAATGTACATGTAAGTGATGGTCAGTGGTTTTCACGGAGTACCCAGTGAGGTTTTTGCTGTTACAGTGTATTGATAGCCAGAACTTATAAGGAAAGGGGAGGGGGTAAGTAAATCTGTAAAAAGACTTCAGTGACCCTTCTGGGGGAAAAAAAGAAAGGACCAAAATCTCAATCCGCTCTTACTGTATTTCAGGTTATAGAGACCTTCTGGGTGCACTGGGTGATCAAATACTTAGAAGTAGAAAAAGCCTCAATTAAAAGCACTAGGTATAGGATGATATACTGGAAGAGAGTGGTGCTGAATGTTGCCTTGTTTCCAAAAGCAAGGGATCTGGCTCTGAGCAAATGGCTCAAGTGGATGAATTATAAGAGATGGGTTCCCAAGTCGCTTGTTGTATGGGGGCACCCTCACCTGAGATGACACTGAATAGCAGGCCCTCCTTCCCTCTACCTGAAAATCCACGTTACCCAGGCAGGAGTCTGCCCTCTGTTTGGAGGGAGAGGGGAGTGGTTCTCAACACTCTCAGTTTCTCCCTTTAGGTAGTATCTTGAGATGCCCCTTCCCTATCCTGCAGTGAAAATCATAGATAATATCACATACATATGTATAATCCACAAAATATAATCAGAATAATGTCCTAAGTGTAGCATAAAGGAAAAAGGAACAAAAAACAATTTGTAAAGGAGTAATAGGACCCAACCACAGCAGAAGACGCAGTGCTGCATCTGATACTGCGCACACGGAATCTTTGTGAGCCCATCTGCCAACTGTTACAGTAATAGTGATTTGTAGACTCCTATAACAAGGGGCATAGCTATTAGTGATAGGATATTTTTTTTTGAAATGGTAAGCCGTAATTAGTAATGTTCCAAACCAAATAAGCAAAAATCTTCCCTGTACTGCACATGGTAGTTGCATTTGTAGAAACTGTGGGGTCTGTTAAAACCACCCGGATATGTTGTGTTTATATATAAAATAGTACCAGGATCTAGGCTCAGATCGTTATAAACAGGGGAGAAGCCTTTAATGCCTTGGTAGAATATTTTTGGATATTTGAATCACGCGGGCCATTTTTCTTGATGTCTAGTATGTGTCACCTGCTTTGCTTTGTCTAGAATCTCTGGTCCTTCCCACCAAAGGCCAGCAACACAAGTCCAGTCATTGTGACAACCAAAATGTGCTCTTACACTCCCAAAACACCCTGTGGAAGTGGTACCATTCTCACTGAGAAGTACTAGGGAAGAGGTCCTGCTTACCACGCTGCTCTGAACATAGCTGGAAGTGACCACTCTTCCCATGAAGGCAGGGATAGCCAATGGAAGACTTTTTAATTTGTTTAATTAAACATTTTTTTATTAAAGTATAGTTGACACATAATGTTACATTAGTTTCAGGTGTAGGACATAGTGATTCAACAATTCTATATATTACACAATGTTTACCATGGTAAAGTGTACCTACCGTCAGTCACCATTTAATACTGTTAGAATAGCATTGACTACATTCCCTATGCTTTATATTTTATCCTTATATACCAACTTATTGTGGTAGATCCCAGAGCCAGATCCCTTGCTTTTGGAAACAAGGCAACATTCAGGACCATTCTCTTCCAGTATGTCATCCTATCCCTAGTGCTTTTAATTGAGGCTTTTTCTACTTCTAAGTGTTTGATCACCCAGTGCACCCAGAAGGTCTCTTATTGTGACTTATTCATTCCATAGCTATACCTCCTACTCCCCTGCACCCATTCTGCCCCTCTGCCCACAGTCCTCCCCTCTGGCCATCAAAAGTTTGTACTCTGTATTAATGAGTCTGTTTCTGCTTTTCATTTTTGTTGTTGTTGTTGTTATTTTGTTGTTGTTTTTTAGATTTCACATGTAAGTGACATCATAGGATATTTGTCTTTGTCTGACTTATTTCACTTAACATAATACTCTCTAGGTCTATCCATGTTACTACAGATGGCAAGATCTCATTCTTCTTTGTGTGTGTGTGTGTGTGTGTGTGTGTGTGTGTGTGTGTGTTTGTTTGTGTACCACCTCTTCATCCATTCATCTTTCAATGGACACTGGTTTGCTTCCGTAATTTGGCTACTGTGAACAGTGCTACAACAAATGTAGGGGTGTCTATATATTTTATTGAATCAGTGTTGTTGTTTTCTTTGCATAAATACCCAGTAGCAGAGTTAGTAGATCATATGGTATTTCTATTTTTAATTTTTTTGAGGAACCTCCATGCTGTTTACCACAGCGGCTGCACCAATTTACATTCCCACCAATAGTGCACAAGGGTTCCTTTTTCTACCTGTTCTCACCAACACTTGTTATTTCTTGCCTTTTCAATTTTATCCGTTCTGACAGGTATAAGGTGATACCCCATTGTGGTTTTGATTTGCATTTCCCTGATGCTGAGTGATGTTGAGCATATTTTCATGTGTCTGTTGGCCACCTGTATGTCTTCTCTGGAAATGTGTCTTCATATCCTCTGCCCATTTTTAAGCAGATTATATGTTTTTGATGTTGAGGTTCTTTTTATATTTTGGATATTAACCCTTATCAGATATATCCCTTGCAAATGTCCTTTCCCTCTTTGTAGTAAGTCTGTTTCATTGACGGTTTCCCTTGCTGTGCAAAACATTTTTATTTTGGTGTAATTCCAATAGTTTATTTTTGTTTTTGTTTCCCTTGCCTGAGGAGACTATCTAGAAAAATGTTGCTAAAGCCAATGTCAAAAACATGACTGCCTGTTTACTTCTAGGACTTTTATGGTCTCGTGTCACATTTAGATCTTTAATCCATTTTGAGAGTTTGAGGGTTTTTTAATTGTATGGTTTAAGAAAGTTGTCCAGTTTCATTCTTTTGCATGTAGCTGTCCAGTTTTCCCAGCACCATTTATTGAAGAGACTTCTCCTCATTGTATGTATTTGCTTCCTTTGTTGTAGGTTAATTGACCCTATAATCGTGGGTTTATTTCTGGGATCTTTATTCTGTTCCATTGATCTATGTGTCTACTTTTATGCCAGTACCATATTGTTTTGATACTAGAGCTTTGTAGTATATCTTGAAATCTGGAATTGTGGTACTTTTAGATTTGTTCTTTGGGAATCTGGAGTCTTGTGGTTCCATATAAATCTTATATTTCTTCCAGTTCTGTAAAAATTGCTGTTGGTATTTTTTAGGGATTGCAGCAAATCTGTAGATTGCTTATATGGATTCTATTTTCTTCACATCCTCATCAGGATTTATTATTTCTTGTCTTGATTCCAGCCATTCTACTAGATGTAAGGTGATGTCTCATTGTAGTTTAAATTTGAATTTCCCTTATGCTGAGTGATGTTGAGCATCTTTTCATGTGTCTGATGGCCATCTGTTGGTCTTCTTTGGAAAAACGGCCATTCAGGTCCTCTGCCTATTTTTAATCAGATTATTTGTTGTTTTGGTATTGAGTCGTATAAGTTCTTTATTTATCAATAGAAGACATTTTGAGCTTCATGGGACACTGGATGTATTAGTCAAACTTGGTCTGCCATAGTAAGAATACCATAAATTTGGTGGCTAAACACCAAGAATTAATTAATTAATTAATTAATTAATTTATTTATTTATTTTTTAAACACCAAGAATTTATTTCTCAAGTTCTGGATGCTGGGAATTCCAAGACCAGGTGACTGATTTGGTTCCTAATGAGAACTCTCCTCTTGGCTTACAGATGACTGCCTTCTTTCTGTGTACTCACATGGCAGAGAGAGAAAGACAGTACTCTGGTCTCTCTTCCTCTTCTTATAAGGACACTAATACCATTCTGGAGGTCCTAACTTTCATGACTTCATCTAAACCTAATTATTCCCAAAGAACTCACCTCCAGGGCTTCAACCTATGAATTTTTTTGGAGGGAAGGGAGAGAAATATTGAATCCATAACCAAACCAAGTTTCTAGATTAACTTTGTTTTTTAAAGCAACCATTTTCTGTTGGAAGCTATTATGGTCTGAAATCAAAGGATGATGTTTGAGGCCTGGCTCCAGGTACTAACTGGGGGCAAGAAGGACTGATTGACCCTTTGTTCCCAGGAGAGTATCCAGGGAGTCCTTAGATCTTTAGAGGTGGGCAGGCCTCGGAAAGAGAATTTAGACTTGCTGTGCTTCCGGACATGCAGAATCCAATCAGGTTATGTGTAAGAGTGTCTATTGGGAGTTAGATCTGGACTTGAAATCTGTTTCTGTCATCTGGTAGCTGTGTGACCCTGGACAAGTTACTAGTGGTCTGAGCCTCAACATTAAAATGGGGATGGACTGCCTTTCAAAGTTGGTGGTTAGGAGTTGTGAGATCGTTAGTAAAGAGCTCTGTAGGGTTTCAGGCATATGATGAGAACACACTCCATTTAACTATGTTGCTTATGTAATACAGGCTTCCTTTAAGGCTTATTTTTGTGGAGAAGGGCATTTGTCACAATAGAGGCTATATAGAACAGCTTTGTGACAAGGTACAGTTGTATTTTAGCAAAAAGGGATGGGAGTTTTTCTGGATAGTACTTAAGGAGGGAAACCACATGCAAACTGTGGTTCATATTGCATGGGATGTTTTAAACATGAAAGCAGACATCTTTATATCTATCTGACCCTGAATACTTAAGGATATTCCTTCTTCTTATTTCATACTGAGTTCCATGAGACCTCTGAGTAAGGCATTATGACAATCACCACAGTAACCTTTATACAACTGGAGGTTGCCATGGATTTGCAGGTTTGTCATCT
The DNA here is from genome assembly GCF_048418805.1 of Vulpes vulpes. NCBI lineage: Eukaryota > Metazoa > Chordata > Mammalia > Carnivora > Canidae > Vulpes > Vulpes vulpes. The sequence goes on from NW_027325769.1 coordinate 175,351, forward strand.
TCTATTGACCTATCCTCAGCTAAGCCATGTTAGAACCTGTTACTGCTCTGTGTGAAAGGACTTGGAACACAAATTCATGTGTTTCTCCCTTACCCACACTCTTTTCCTGAAAAGCGAATATTAATGTATGCTTACACTGATGTAAAACAGGCAACCAGGCACTCTCAAGCACACACGTTTTCCTGGGACCAACCACAGAGACAAGCTGTTGGAATGTATTTAATGAAGACATTTTGCTAGCTCAGAACTTCTTAAAAATATCCAGCTTTCTTATGGAAAGGAAAGCAGCCCACGATGCTTAGAGAAAATACTGAAGGTTGAAGAAGTATCCCTCGTTTCTTTTGTCAGCCTTGTTTTGCCAAAGAGCTTGTTGGCTTATTCACTGAAGAGTAAAAGGAAACTCTGATCATATGCTTCTGTCATTCCCTGGGCACTTTCCAAGTCTGTTTGCCTTTGTAACATTAAGGCAAAGTGCCTTTCTTACAGTTGTCTTGTTTCATAAAGACTTGAAGACAATTTAGAAAATAAGAATACAAAATATCATAAGGACCAACTAAGGGGAAAGAAAAATAGCATAAAGTTGAGCATAGAAAATCTGTACCCATGAGGGAAGTTTGGCTCTGGGTTTCTCAGAGACCAGGGAAAGAGCAAAATCTCTTGTCATTATGCAATTTTTAAAGATAAAGTTTCTGGGGCACCTGAGTGCTCAGTCTGTTAAGCGTCCGATTATTGATTTGGGCTCAGGTATGATCTTGGGGTTCTGGAATTGAGCCCTGCATGGGGCTCCATGCTCGGCGGGGAGTCTACTTGGGATTCACCCTTGCCCTCACCCTCTGCCCCTTCTCCTACCACTTCTGTGTGTACGTAGGTACATGCGTGCTTTCTCTCTCTCTCTCTCTCTCTCTCTCTCAAATGAATGAATAAATTTTTTTTAAAGGGGTGATTTCTGTCTCCTGCTTCAAAAATGAAGTTTCTTAGGAAGAGTTCCCTTGTCCCTGGCTCTGGAACAGAAATAAGCATTCTGGAAGGTACTCATAAAGAGGCTATTCTAAGCTCTGATGATGAATTTCCTCAAATGCCTCACAGTGACTGCCATTGAATTATATAGGACTGCTTTATTGAATGTCTCTCATTGTTGGCATTTTGCCAACGTTTAATTCTGTAAAGGAAAAGAAAGAACCTCCAGGCAATTCTCAATCTGAACTTTTGTAAACTTTTGAGGAGCAAAGAGTTGGAGGTCATCTCTCATAAGTTCCTGGAATGCGATTCTTCTCTGCAAATGGTGAGTGCAGAGCCAAAGGCTTAAAATGGGTCAATAAGCTGGGGCAGAGATGACGTTTCTTTGAAGATAGAGAAAGGAAACCCAAAGCACTGGGGCCAGAAGATAAGGTTGAATATAGAGGTGCAAGTGCATCAAAGAAGATATAGAAAATTTGGAGGATGGGGTACAAAAAGAATATATTTATTACCCTAAGATGACTGCCATTAGCACTTTCGTAGATTTCCTTCCTTTTTCTTTTTTCATCATGGGTAATGTTAATAAAATCAGAATTTGCATGTAATTTTGTGTCACTTGTCAATGAACTGAGCAGCACATAATAAGCTATTATATTTTATATTATTGGGGGCGTGTGTGGTGCTGTGATAGAATTCCCACCATGGTTGGAACTTGCCATAATATATGATGTGTACCAACATGCCATGAGTAAATAATGTTTTGGGGAAAATGAGAAGAAGCTGTTTAAATGGATTGGTAATGAGTAAAGAGACCAGAGGGGTGGTGTTGGGGTGAGACCTGAGTGTGGGGAGGAATTCAGCAGAAACTGAGATTCAAAGGAGAGATGACTATGAAATCATAAGATCGTTAGAGGATATATGACCTCCTGGGGCCTCTCATGGATCGGAGGTCCAATTTCTTTTGTATCTCAAGATGGTACAAGTACATCTCCTATAGCATTTTAAAAAACATAAACATGCCTTTTCATAAAAAGAGATAAAAATATAACATTACATGCATCAAATAATGTAATAGTGTCGTGGTAATATTTGGCAAGTTTTTCTCTTTTAAAGTAGATTTTCCAGATATCCTTCCCCCCCCCCCCCCTCCATGGTCAAGAATTTTTCTTCCTGGGGAGAAAGGGGCAAAAAGTCACCTATTGATTATAGGAGTCAGAAACTGGTGTTTACATTCAAACTATGCAAACACACATGCAAACGCTTCCTAGTAACCTACCACTCACCTTGTTCAATTTTACATTTCTCCCTCCCCAAAATAAAACATTTCTGAGGCCTGAAGACAACCACAGATTCACTGAAGTCCTGCCTTGAATGACCTCTAGGTTCTGACGTTCCTTTGTTGACCTTGTGTAGTAGATTTCTTATTGCATTTCTTAGTGGAATTACCTTCTGTTCCAGGAAGGGATTCATAAGCGCATTTTCTTAAATTGAGGTAGTTTTGTGCAGGCCAGATGTTGCGGTACAATTCCACCTTCTCCCGGGACTGAAGTGTAACGGTCAAGCAAAGAGGCTAACCTTTTTTTCTTTTTATCATCTGTGGCTTACAGAAGTCCATCCCATTGTGAATGATGCCTTTGTTCTCTGACAGCCTTAAAAAGTTCCGGGAGGGAATCTGTCGGTAGATTGTCTCAGACAATCCCTTTTGTAGTAGAAGACTTATTTCTTAGGCATTTCAGCCACATGTAACTTCAGCCATCCAAAGTCTCTCTCCCAACAAATGAATGCAAGTATTTGAAAAGACACAATAAAATTAGAACCTTTGAATTGATTTAATTAAGCAGCTGGGATTAATGAGAGGATGTCTTTTGCCTGCAGTTATGAATCCTCCTCCATTACCAGTATTCAGTTAATGAAAGGAAACAATCAATACATGTTTGGAATGGTTTCTGCTCTCTAACATTGAAAAACTTTTAAGCTGTTAGTTTTACCAATGGATGTTAAAGTCTTAGAAAAAAAAAAAAACCCACCCAGTGCTTTCATATTCCAAAAGGGATATTTTGTGCATTTAGGACAACAAATAGGTAGTATGTTTACTGCCCAAACTTGTGTTTCAGAAATGTAAATGCCGGTTGGGTACTCCATTACAGAAAAGGCCAATTCCCTGACAAATTGACCCAGAATATAACAGTGAATTCTCCTTTCTCACTAGCTTCTATTCTCAAGCCAGAGAAATGCTGCCATGCTGTCATAAAAATGAATTCAGAGCGTGTGATGGGAGTTCAGATGGTCCCCGTTATTCTGTGAACGTGTGAAATTTACCCGTGGACTTAACTTAGTCTCCCTGTCCTTTGGGACCTTGGGTAGCACCATTCCTAGAAGGACTTCTCTGGGCCTTTCCCTGCCTTCTAAGAATGTCTCTCTGTCTTCAGGGCCTCTAGAATATCTTCATTCTTCCTTTAGTTTGTGTACTTGTAAGCAGCTCTATGGAGCCTGGGTTGAATGCCAGTCTACTATGGGGTTTCACTAGCCTTACAGAGTCCTTCTCCATGGACATTTCTTCTCTTCCTCTTCCATTCCTACAGAACATCCCACTATATCCCCTCTAGTGTTACCCCCTCTCTTCTATGCCCTTTGTTCTTTTCTCCCTCTCATCTTTTTTGTTTCATAAAAAAATTAAAAACATAGAAAAGCGTAATTTATTTTTATTTATTTATTTCCACCTTGTAAAATATATAATTAAATTTTAAGCTCCAAATTTTAGTTTTAAATAAAACTTTAGAGCTAGAAATAAAACTTCCTTTTGATGCCAGGTTCCCTAATCTTCCCTGCCCATCCTAGAGGTAACTCTCATTAAGTGTTTTGTGTTTCACTAGACCAAACACTCATCAGATGGCCCTTCTTTGCATGGTCATGTCAACTGGAGCTTCACAGAAAGCTGTCCTTTCACTTTGGGTCATGGGTTTATTACATGTTGTCGATGGGGGCTGTGCACTAGATGGGGCTCTGGTATTCCCAGAGAAAATTTAGTAAATGTCCGGTTTTGCCCAAATTGTGTAGGAAAACAAGCAGGTGGAACAGGCAAACTCATGAGAAAGAACCAGGTGTAGAAGACTGTAGCAGACACAGCCAGGTCCTTGCAAGCTGTAGGAGCTGTTTCTGGAGCTCTTCCTCCCTAGCCTCCCATCTGTATCAGCAACTAGATCCTTAACAGAGGCTCCTAATCTCCTTTCCATCCCAGAAACTTGACTTCTTCTTGTCTTGGCTTCTTTTTAATTCAGATGTCTACATTTCTAACCCTGGATTCATGCTATCTCCTGATCTCCTGGTTGCATGATGCTTTGGCTTTGATATTCTTAAATGTACACTGTCCCCAGGCCCTGTTTAACATAGTTGAGGAAACTGGGCAGTGGGCTCTGATTCAGGCTCCTCACTTAACCCGCCATAGCATGCTCAGAAGGAGGTAGAGGCTGGTAATCCACCTGGCTAATACGTGACTTTCCCCCCTGGATCTGCACAGCTTTGCTCCACTGTGGCCAGCTTTCAAGTCCTTGAGGGAGGGGACGCAGGAAGCAAGGCACCAAAATTCAGCAGTGTCAGCGACCCAGGAGCCTAGAGCCTAAGCTTCACTTTTTTTTTTTTAAAGATTGTATTTATTTATTTATGATGAGAGACACACACAGAGAGAGGCAGAGACATAGGCAGAGGGAGAAGCAGGCTCCCTGCAGGGAACTGGATGCGGCACTCAATCCCAGGACCCTGGGATCATGCCCTGAGCCAAAGGCAGACACTCAACCACTGAGCCACCCAGGAGTCCCTAGAGCCTAAGCTTTAACATCACCCCTAGCAGGCGCACCTGCAGCCTACCAGCACAGATCTCAGAGGGAGGGAGTGCATGTTGAAATTGGCCCTAGTCCCAAGGTTCTCTTCTGAGTCTCCTTGTGGTGTTGAGTCTGGCACCTGACACCTGTGCTTTCCAGAGCTGCTGGAATTGTTGGCAGTGCCATGGAGCCCGAGAGTGATAACACCAGGCCAATGCTGGCTGTGCGTAGGGGACTTTCTCACTAGCTTCACCACCTTCGTATATGTGTAGTCGTCACTTTACAAGCTGCTTTATGAGCTTCTTGATGCTATGCTTCTTCTAAGCCTTCTTCCAGCTTTTTTCCATTTTTTCCTTCTCCTTTTGCCTTGACTTATGGGTCTGTTTGGCTTTCTCTCTCATGCTATATCCAGTTAACTTATCCTCTCAGCTGGTGAATTGTAGTGGCACATAAACGGGAAAATAGAAAATATTGATCAGCCCTGTGTAAAGCCTGCCAAAATTTTCATCATCTCTTCTCACTATTATCAAATACCAGGGCAATAATATGGTGGGTAATAGACTCCCACAGGCATCTGAGAGTCGGGAATCATGCTGTAGAATGTTTGCTATGGGGAAAAAAATTCTACTTATGGTCTATGAAAAGATAATATCGCTAAAGAACAACTCTGTTTTTGCATATACTATTTTTTTCGCATTTTTTTGATTATTTATCTCCCCAGTGATTAAACTTGTGGCTCATGAGGAAGAGTAATCAATCCATTTTTTCTCTCTGCTGCTGTGGCATTGCTTTATAAGGGTAAGTTATAATGTTTGAGGACCCTCTTACCTGTTCCCTTTTCATGCTTTTTTTTTTTTAAGGGAAACAAACCAAATAACATGAAACACCAAACAACACAAAACAAAACTTTCCTCATCCTCCTAGAAATTAGAATATGCTCAAGAATCACAGTGCCAGGCAGACCTCTCAGCACCTGATTCTTGTTGCAGAAAGAATATTGGGTCCAGTGACACTCTGGGGCATCTGGCTGGCTGGATTCTAATGCTTGCTCTGGCATTTACTAGCTGGGGGACCAGAGACAAATCATGTAACCCCTTTGTTTTTATATTTTTTTATTTTTAGTGAGAGAGAGAGAGAGAGCACTCATGCAAGAGGCGGGGAGGGAGGGGCAAAGGGAAAGGGAGAGAAAGACTCTTAAGCAGAGTCCCCACTGAACACAGAGCCCAATAAACAGCTCAACCTCACCACCCTGAGATCATGACCTGAACTGAAATCAAGAGTCAGATGCTTGGGGATCCCTGGGTGGCTCAGCAGTTTAGCGCCTGTCTTCAGCCCAGGGCATGATCCTGAAGACCCGGGATCAAGTCCCACATCAGGATCCCTGCATGGTGCCTGCTTCTCCCTCTGCCTGTGTCTCTGCCTCTCTCTCTCTCTCTCTCATGAATAAATAAATAAATTTTTTTTTAAAAAGTCAGATGCTTAACCAACTGGATCACCCAGGTGCCTCACATTTAGCCCCTTTGAACCTTAGTTTTCCCATGTGTAAAATAAGAGCAGATGAAACAGGCCTATCTTCAGATGTTGTGATAAGCTGAGATAGTGTGTAGAAGGTGCTTAGCACAGAGGTTGACATAGAATCATAGAATTGACATAGAACTGATCAACTCACAATTACTGTTCCTCTTCCTCCTGTCCTCTTTCCTCCTCCTCTAGTGAGTGGTTCAAAACACAGCTCTGTCATGGGGCTGCCTGGGTTGACCTTGGATCCACCTGTTGCTATGTCACCTGGGACAAAACCTTCCACTTTGGTAAGGTTATCTCTGTATCTGGGAGGCAATGATGATGACGATGATGATAATGGTGATGGTATAACCCAAGTTCATTTCAAGTTTTAACATAGTGTCTGGAGCACAGTCAATGTTCAATATTTGTTTGGTATTATAACATGGTTAATGGTCTCTCAATGATCAGAGTCTTAGATCCTTGATGAATTTTTGGGGTATTGGCAGAGTTGAGCTATGGGGCTAGGGTAAATTGCTTATAAAGTTTAGATGAGTAATCAGTGACTTTTCACAGAAGACATACTGCCTTTAGTTCATTGAAATTTAAGTGGATCTCAAATGATCTCTAAGGTCCCTTTAGTTCTATTTATTATGGTCCCCACTTCACCCCCAACCACTAGGATGATGACAGAGGAATGCAGATGCCTTAGGCCCCCCTTCACAGAAGCTGCTGCTGAGATGCTGAGAGGAAGGGAGCCACTTGTCCTTTGAGGCAGCAGGTAAGGTCTTTTTTTTCCAGACTTCTCCATATCCCTCCACTTCTCCCTCCAACAGGTAAATAGACCTGAGGAGGGTCACCCTTTAGGATGTTGCCACTCAGCCCACCCTTTTGCCATTTTAGAGTTAGTGGGAATTAACTGACAATTGTTTGAAAGCAAAGACAGGACCTGAGGTGGGGTCCTGGGGAGAAATGTCCGCGCTGGAGTGTAGAGCAGGTGAAAAGTACCCCAAAACCAATGGCCTGTTTTATAGATTTCCTGAGCTCATTTATATTCAGCTCCCTTTGTTAAGCCTGCCTAGGGCGCAGCCCATCGTCTTCGCCCTTAATAAATGCAAACTCTCTAGTCATTACTGGACTTTAGATTGGCCTCTTCCATGCACTAATTTGGCTGAACCTAACCCATATAAACTAATATTCCTCCGTGTGTCCAGGGATAGCTACGTGATCCTTCCCTCTGGTGTATTCAAGTCTCACGACTTTAACCATAGCCCAAGTCTGGATCTCCCAAACCACTGAGAAGAAGCCCTTTTCTGGAAGGTTGACAAGCAAGTAGCAAAGGGATCCTCACCCTGTAATGCCAGTAGTATAGCCAGCTTCCCCTTCTACCCTCTTAGCTAGCCCGGCACCAGCCATCTTTCCCTATAACATTGTGACTCAGACTGGACTCTTGTCCACACCCAGCAGAGCTTGTGCACATTTTCTGAAGTAGTTTAAATTAGGAAGTTATGTAAGTCATTACCCCAAGTCATCAAAATAGCAATTAACTCAATAACCATGACATTAAGCCAGCTGTTTCCCTGAGGAAATGTGAAATTGGAAACCAGTGCTACAGTGTACTTGCCTCAGACCTGAGCTTCCATGAAACAAAACTAAATATTAAAAATATTGCAAGTGTAAACATCATCAATGCTTCAGTTTGGGGGGCAATGAGCTACCTCTCTTTTTCGGGGAAAGGGTCATGGGAACAAAAAGAAATGTTAAGACGGAAAGCAAAAAGAAAAGAATATCCAGGTCTAGGAGGACAGCTTTGTAAAAGAATATCCACAGATTTCCTGTTATTTATTGGATCGTGGATTATCTAAACATATTTAAGATATTAAGAAGTGGTTATGGGTTAAATTTCTCCCAGGAGGTTAATATCTTTGGCAACAGCGAGATAGAAAATTAGACTAATCTCATTATACATACTGAGTGTATAGAGTTTTATTCCTTTGAAATTATATTTTTGAAGATTAAATTATACTTTTCATAAAACAGAAGAGCTAATTTTATAAAGGAGCTATGGAAACCTTTTTTTTTTTTTTTTAAGTATTTTAAGTACTTCCTCTCCCACTTATATGATCATTTAATGATGAAGACTAACCAGAAGCCCGTATACTCCTGAATATGGCAGTCATCAGACCTGGGTTTTCTAACCAAATGGGATCCCACATATACTACAACTAAAGGCTTTGGAAAGAAATGTTTTGCCCCCTAGTTGTAAAATTAACATATGTATATAGATTATTTTAAAAATATAGAAAAGCATAAAAAATAAGTACTACTAATGTAATCCCATCATGAGACTGTTAATACTCTGCTGTTAATGTTAGTGTACTTATTTTCTTTTGTGTGTGTGTGCATGTAGTTTTCATATAATCACACCATAATATATTCACTTTTGTCCTACCTTTGTATACATCTCACTAGTGGACTCTTTTGAAGTTTTTCGTTGAAAATGTTTTAGCACAAATGTGTTAAGTCTATTTAATTGTACCCATTATTAGATGTTGTCAATAATGTTGCAGTGAACATTTCACTATATCAATCTTTGGTTCTCTGCCCATTTTTTTGAGATTTATTTTTAGAAAGGGAATCAATTTGTTTAGGCATCTGATTTCTTGCCAAATTGTATTTTGGACAGAAGATACTAATTTAGTGTTCATGTACTCTCTGACTTAACTATACCCTCAATGCCAATGAGTATTTTTTTTTTTTTTGATCCAACTTTTTTTTTTAACTCTGGCTTCACTTTGGAGACATTACAGGAGTCTTAAACAAACATACAAAATAGGCCTATGTCTGAAATCTATCCCAGACCAATTAAATCAGAATTTGTAAGGAACTGAGGGCCAAGGTATCTGTAAGTTTAAAAGCCCTCAAATGACTCTAGTTGATAGAAAGAATTCAGAACTTCGGTAATTGTATAAATAAAAAAAATTCTACTTTAAAGCCCTTTGATATAAAAGCATAGTAAAATCTCAGTAGTATACGTTTGCCTCGTTGGCTTGAAAAATATACGGTGTAATTAAGGTCTTCGCCGAAATGTTTTGCTCCAAGTGAATTTTCACACACTTGGAAAAAAGTGAGGCCATTTCTGCTTCAACATACATGGAGTCCCACCATCACCTGCCCATCTTCCCAATTAATTTTTAGAAAAGTTTTGCACTTTTCTGCGTTTTCCCATTTCATCTCTAAACTCTATCACTGAGGTGCTTTTAGAAATATATTTCATGGTACTTAGGTAGCTCAGTCAGTTAAGTGTCTGCCTTTGGCTTGAGTTATGATCCCAGGGTCCTAGGATTGAGCCACATGTCAGGCTCCCTGCTCAGTGGGGAGTCTGCTTCTCCCTCTCCTCTCCACCTGCTTGTGTATACATCTTCTCTCTGTCAAATAAATAAAATCTTTTTTAAAAAAAGTGGTAAATTTCAATTGCCTTGCCTTTTCCATGATTATTCACATGTATTATTTATTTTGGCATTTTTGATAGCAGGCCATGCATTGTCAGTATGAACATTTTTACTGTGTCTTAGCATCATATTTATTTTCCTATCTTATTTGTTGTTTGGTAGACAAAATATACTAAAGAAGACTACAAGTAGCCTGATATAAATACTAAAATGCCCTATAAATAGTTTGGCCTGTCAACTTTGATGATGCTCCAGGCTTCTCTGGGTCCTGCTTTTGGTTGTGTTAATGCAGGAAACCTTTTACACTCACCCCGTTAGAATCCACTGATGTGAAATATTCTGCTCTTTGGTGAAATATTTTCCTATGTGTCAGAAATCAAGGAAGAGAATTTCCTTCTCACCTCTAGTGATCTTACCTCAAAATCTGATAATCTCCTTAAAGGCACTGTTTTTTTTTTTTTTTTTTAATTTCTGTCTAACCCTTGGCCTCACCCTTTCTTCTTCTCTAAGAGGAGTATCCTTTCCCACTTCCCAAATACTCCTTTTCCCATACACTTGCAGCCAAAGGCAGCCATGTGACACAATTTTGTACAAATATATATGAACAAAACCCTGGCAATGTCCTTGGAGAAGGTTTTCATTTTCTGAATGAAGGCACAGTGATAGTGCAATCCCTTTCTCTTATTGCTAGCCCGGAATCTGATGTGATGCCTGGATTTGGGTGGCTATCTTGCAACCATGAGGTAGCAGACCTAAGAGAAAGAGAATGGCGTAAATGCAGATTCTGCTATATTTGAGCTGGTGAACTCATCCTAATCATTGCTTGCCCCCAGACTTCTTTTGGGAAGAAAGCATTCTTTTTGAGCATTCTAATTGACTCGGTGTTAGATGGGTTTTTTCTTACTGTCCATTGAAAGCATACCTGGCTACTATTCCTTCCCAAATATCAATCAAGATCACATTTAGCCACCTACTATAGCTTGCTATTTCCAGTTTCTTCCATCTAAGAGTTGCATTATAAAGGTCAAGACCATTCCTAAAAGAGACAAATACTAGCTATCTTGTTACCTCCCTTTTATTCTCTTCTTTCTCGGCTAATGGTGAGATTTGGGTCAGTTCTTAGACTAAGAACTGAGGAAAGCCACTACTTTGTTGTCTGTCTCTGATTATGTTTCTGCCTATGCTGGTAGGTCAGCTGGCTTCAAGCTAAAGCTACTTAGGCTAATTAAAATAGAAATAAAAGAGGAGAATTATTCTCTATACTGACTTTTCCAAGCTTTTCCCTTTGATTTTAGGCCCACAAACACACATGGCAGTTCCTTGCTTCCTATTTGCCATTGTTTCTTGTGGATTCCTGTCTTCTACAGTCCTGCTAAAGTGAGGAGGTTGACATCTAAGGCAAGATATCAGTACCTCTTGCTCTAAATATACTTTACAATACGCCCATATTGACAATTTACTTCACCCTTAACGATTGAAACAGTTTTGGTAATGAATGTAATTTGAGGTTACATCTATTTATTCTGTTCTACCAAATGTTATGCCGGCACCTTAATTGGTTTTGTTAGAGTGAGCTGGAAGCCTTGGGTATATAAAGCAATTAAAATCTTTTGGCATTTTGCATTAATCACTGAAGCATCATAAATTCTTGATCAGCTATGTGATGTACATATTTACTGAACACAAGTAGATACGATTTATATGCATTCAGCTAGGGAATGGCCAAGAAAATTCAACTGTTTGAGCTTAAAGAGAAATATATCAAATGCTCAGTCATTGCTACAATAGCAAAGAGTTGAATTAAGTGTGGGAATAAAGGTAAATCAAACCTCTTTCCTCTGTGTGATCATTATAAGCTTTACCTATTTCAAATATTTGGCTAAGTGATTTTTAGACAGGTTTTGCATTGTTTTCTAGTGGTTCACTATATGCTTCTATTAAACATGTAGGCATTTACAGACCTGGTCAGGATTTTACCTCTACACCTAAGTCATCATAAATCTGTAAAAGTGTAATAAAAAAGTAGGTATTTGCAATTCTGGGCTTGAACTAAAATTCTGAAACAAAGACACTTGGTTTATTTGTAACCAAGGGTCGTCACCATGATCTTCTTTTTCAGATGTGACATTACTAGACCATGAAAGCAGCTATGAAAAAGAGCTTTTTTGGTAGCCTCATTCATAGTACGTACTCACTGGAGCATCCTCTTCACATAGCCTTGTCACCGTGATCCTAGCTCCATCTGATTGGAAGAGATTGATCATGGGAAGAAGCAAGCCTATGTAGAATGTTTCTCTCCACTCCTAGTGGAGTGCCCAGGAAAAAGCTGCAGAGGCAAATCCAGGCAGGTCCTTTTGTAGACTGACACATGAGATCATGTAGTGACCTTTTCCAGAGAAGGCTCTACTAATGAGAGTCTTTACTTTTAATTCACTTATTCGCTTTCAGCTTCCTTTGTGGCCAGATAACTGGGTGCAAGCTGCACTCTGACATCTTAATTTTAAACATACAGAAAGGATTTCTGTGGTCTACCCTGCATGCCAGGCTCACTGGTTTAGTCTCTGCATGTTTCTAGGTGAGAGCTGGCTCAGTTCTCTGTGCAATCAGGATGTGGGTGAGGGATAAAGTAAAAATTCTCAACTCTTCATTTCTCTCTAGAGATGTTCTGACTCCTTATCATTTGGAGGTAAAACCAAAAAAAAAAAAAAAATCAGACTTTATTCTAGAAAACAGTTGTCAAACCTTGAAATCCCTCAAGGGCAGGCTGGAGGGTGGCAATGCTCAATTACACAGGGGGCAGTGTTCTTCCTGCCAACACTACAGCCACTAATGAGTCTTCTCCATATCTTAGGAAGTAGGTATGTAATAATTACCTTACTTCGTTACAGATAGAAAGGCAAGAGAATTAAATCTCTTCATTTTTGTGGCTCTCATTTAGATCCCACTCTGTGTTCTCATTCAGGTTCTTGTCTTTGCTTTGCTCCTGGCTTGCCATGGAGGAAACCAGCCAAACTCCATCACTCGATTGGGCTGTGAGCTTTACCCCTCTCTTCCTAGTTTCTTCTTGTTAATTATCATCAGAGACAACCCCCAATGTGGGAAGACTCAATAAAATCCTCACCAGGCCTCAAGCAATGAGGATAAGAACCAAAAAGAAAAAACATACACACACACACACACACACACACACACACACAAACCATGCACACAAAGCAACCCTACCATGCAAGCTAATTGTGTGTTTTTAATTAATCGCTCCAATTAGTCCCTCTCTTTTCAGTTATGCTACTCTATGACAATGTCAGCTGGGATGCTTCTGGAAGTGGAACTTGCTATAACGGTCAGGCATTCCTCAATTAAAACTCTTACTATGTACAATTAGCTCTCTTCATGTTTTCATGGCAACCCCTGGGGAGTGTGACAGCAGCTCGGATATAGCCTGGCCACCACTAGAATGAACGACCTTAGTCCATTTCCATTCCGATCATTTCGCTAGCATACAAATATTAGGGAGAAAAGTCAATCATCTAAGATAGTATAGCTAATGATGGGTTAATTTTCGAAGACCTAGTCTTTCCCCCTTGGTTTACTAAACTTGTTATTGAAATTTTGACAAATAATTAAAAACAGCGGATAAGATGAAGGAAAATGGCTTTTAAAGATAAGCACTTCAGGGGCACCTGGGTGGCTCAGTGGTTAAGCATCTTTTGGCTCAGGGCATGATCCCGGGGTCCTGGGATCAAGTCCTGTATCAGGCTCCCTGCAGAGCCTGCTTCTCCCTCTGTCTGTGTCTCTGCCTCTCTCTCTCTCTGTCTCTTTCATGAGTAAATAAATAAAAAAATCTTTAAAAGATTTAAAAAATAAAGATAAGCACTTTAGAAGCATCTGTTACACATTACTGATAGGAATGATTGTGATTAGCAGATTTGTTTGCTCATTACAGCCAGGCTTCTTTGAGATCACAAATAAGAAAAACAAGGTTGGGCTTGATGTAGTTACATCCCTAGGACTCAAAACTGCTTTTTTGCCCCCTCAAATATTATCCTCTTCTTCTATAGCCTAAAGTTTTACTGTACAATAAAGTTTGCTTACAGTTATTCTAGGATTATTTAGTAATCAGCAAGAATTCTTAGTACGACAATCTTTCCTTTAAATGGATTTTGAACCATTAGAAAACATGCAGAAAAATGCTGAATACCTAGAAACACATAGCTTGATGGTTTATTGCAAAGAGAATATCCATATAACCACATACAGATCAAGAAGTAGAATACTGACAGCAGCCCAGAAGCAGCCATGTCTCCTCCTAGGCCCTTCTTCCTTCTTCTCCCCCAAAAGGCAACTTTGAAGAAATTATTCCATTGACGTTTAGCTTTCATTTCTATTTTTTGAAAAGACAGCTGTTAGTCTTACTGCTTCTTTGAAAGCAATTTTTTTTTATTTTTATTTTTTTGCTCCAGCTGCCATAAAATGTCTCTTTTTCATTTGGTTTTCTGCAGTTTTACTATGATTTGCCTACACGATAATTTCCTTATTTATCCTACTTGGAGTTCAGGGGACTTGCTGAACACACAACTGGTTGTTTTTCATCATTTTAGAGAATTCTCTGACACTATTACACTATTTTTTTCTTTTCTGGTTTTATTTTTTAACTTTTTTTTGAGAAAGTGAATACATGCAAGTGGGCAGTGGGGAGGGGCAGAGGAAGAGGAAGAGGGAGAATCTTAAGCAGGCTCCATGCTCAGCATGCAGCAACATGGGGGGCTTAATCTCACAACCCTGAGATTATGACCTGAGCTAAAATCAAGAGCTGAACATTTAACCAACTGAGCCACCCAGGTGCCCCAACTTCTGTTTTTTCTACCCTTTTACCATCTTTAAAAAGTCTTTTCCAACTTTTTGTCTCTGTGTGCTTCAATCTGAGTATTTTTTTTCTTACCTTGTACACTAGTTTTAATTCATTAAGTCTCTTCAGCTGTGTACCAATTGTTCTAAACCAATCCACTGAGGTCTTAAATTTGGTTATTTTTCAAGTCTAGAATTTCTAGTTATTTTTCAATCTGATATAGCCTTTAAAAATAATTTCTCCTCCTTGATGAATTCACAGCTGCATCTTTTATTTCCTTGAAAGGGTAAGCACAGTTTTGTTTTTGTGTTTGCTATGTTTCATTGCTGTTCATGACATACCATCTTGGATGAATGTCACAGAGATGATGTAATGTTCTCTAGGCAGTGGTCAGTGTGTTTTTACTGTGGTGGTAACAAAAGAGGGAACTAAGATTCTCTTTAGATTGGCTCACAATTTGTGCATAGTTCCTTATATTATGAAAAATTAACAATACATACTAAAGTACAATGAAAAATATATGAACTTACAAGAATCCATCACCCAGTTTCAATAAATATCAACATTTAGCAACCATAGTTATTTTAAAGTGCATTCCTGAGAAGTCTCCTGCTTCTAAATCCTTGATAGGTCTACTTCCATTGTCTGTTTGTTCTGTTGATTTGTACTATTATCCAGTCATCTTGCTCTTATTCTATTGTGTTTTAGAAATTATACTAAAAAATAATTTGTAGAAATATTTGGTGTCTAGGATATTTCATCCCGCAAGGGAAGATTTATGTTTTCTTTTATTATGTGTCTGGCAGCTCTTGCATCTGGAATCACTTTAATCCAGCTTAGGGATAAAGATGACTCAAAGCTGAGCTGAAGTTATTACAAGACCAGCTTCCTCTGGTTCACCCTGTTGAGGTGACGTAGGCTCTCTTACCAAGTCCAAAACCAACATTTGTGACTTTATGCCCATGAGACTGCCAAAAGTGCTACTTGGACTTTTGGCTGCCTCTTCCTGAATTGGTAAATGCCCCCAGAGAAAAAATCCAAATCATGGACTTTTACATTCTCATCAGTTCTCCAGTGTAAATGACACATGTGTTTGTGTGTGTGCTTTAATGTCAGGAGGAGGGCTGGTTTACCATCACGTCACTAGAAGCCAAAGCGTATTCTGTACATTTCTTAATCTCTCATGCTACAGTCTTTTTATACTAATCATTTTAAAAGGGAAAATTGAATTGTAATATACAATGATTACCTATGATTTAATTGATTTCTGTATCCCCCGGGAAGAATTTATGGATTACTGTTTCTACACGCTGCTTGTTTACTGTCAGCACTATCCCTTACTCTTTTTTCCCTATGACTTCTATCATAGACATAGGCTCTCTCACTCTGGCTTCCAAGAAGGCATAACTGAAAAGACGCACTGGTGAAAAATAGGAGGGCAAGAGTAGTGAAGAGGAGTCAGGGACTTCTCACCTCTCTTTTTGCTTCTTTTGATATCTCTGACTGTGACTGTGTCTCCTGTATGGTTCCAGCTCTTACTGGAAGGTCCTGGCTTCTGGGCTATGGTAACAATTTCTCTCATTGTCTTCTTAACCCCAAAGGAAGTGGAGGCTTCCTATTCTTGGTAACTTGTGCTTTACTCTACTTGGCTTCTCAACCCTTCTATCACTGTGTTCCCTTTAAATTCCCACCATGTCATAATTCCCACTATTTTAAAGACCCAGTGATCCAGTGCAGTTACTTTATCTGTCTATGGCATTTTGTTATACTAGGAAGTATATACTATGCTGTCCTTGTCTTCAGGGAAGGTATAATCTTGACAAGGAGCAAAAGACATCTCTATGAGAAGAAATGACAGCTGACCTTGTGTTTTGTGTCAACCTTAATGATTTACATGAGAAGGCCAAAGTAACTCAGGGAAAGGAGAAACCCCTGGAATCCTCATGACCTTTTGGTGGAAGTTAAGTTGGACTCTGCAGGTTTGTGTGGTAGAATAGAATAGAAAATGCTGCAGGTGGCAGATAGGATCAAAGAATTGAAATAAGAAATTCTGGAAAACAAAATCCTGTTCAAGGTCTTTATGGAAAAGTGGCTTTAGAAATTATTTTTCACTGAAGTTAATATCATATATGAGGAACTTGGTGATTCTTGTGCATGCTTTGAAATATCTTTATACATTGAAAAACCATTAAAACTGTTTGTGATGGCATGTTCAAATTCACTTTACACATTTGGTCTTGCTGGTCCATAAACTTGAGCTTTGCAAGAAATTATCCTGTCACTCTCTGCAAACAAGCTCTGTCATTTAATTTGCTACTATCAGACAACTGGTTGAAAACTGGGAGATGGATGATAGTCAGAAAGCTTTTGAGGAAATACATGTATGTTTTTCAGTGATAGTTCATGATATATGCATGATTAGATGTCCTTTCTTTTTTTTTTAATTTTTATTTATTTATGATAGTCACAGAGAGAGAGAGAGAGAGGCAGAGACATAGGCAGAGGGAGAAGCAGGCTCCATGCCCCGGGAGCCCGACGTGGGATTCGATCCGGGGTCTCCAGGATCGCGCCCTGGGCCAAAGGCAGGCGCCAAACCGCTGCGCCACCCAGGGATCCCTTAGATGCCCTTTCTACGGGAGGATGCCCCTGTCCTTCTGGGTGGACTGAGGTATCTGAAACAAGGTAGGAAATAGAAAATAGCGTGAAACAGATGACGTGGTTGTGCGCTGTTACTCTGTTTCAGATTTTACTGTGTTGCCAGGCCATGCTGGAGCCCAGTGCTAGGCATCACCATGCCTCTCTGTTTGGTGTATATTTATCTTCATAGAGGAGGAAGAAAAGGAAGCATTCAGTTTGGAGTTAGATCTGAGTTAGAAAACTCTTTGATCCGTTTTGGCTGCTTGATCTTGGGTAAAGAATTTAACTTGATGAGATTTGCCTTCTACATCTATAAATTAGGAAGAATAATGCAATGTCTTAAGGGGCTGTTGGAATAAATTAGGCAAAAGTGCTTAGCAAACTGTCTCATAAATGTAGTTTATTCTTGCACAAACATTTGTTAGCTGCCCTCGTATGTCAGAACTATGCTTGGTCAGATTATACAATTTGCTGAGGGTCTGAGTATATACCTAACTGCACTTCCATATGGGACCTGTGCCCATCAGAGACAAGAGAAAATGGTATCATTTCATTTTTGCCTTTTTCATTTGTCATTTTTTCATTTTTCATTTTTCAATTGCCACTTCTAAAATTCTGGCACCTGGCCCACAGAATGTTTGTATTCACCATACATATTACCCACATGACGCACTTGGCTCTGCTCCAAAGGTGGAAGTTGGAGTAAGTAAATGGTCTCTTTATTTGTTTTCTAAGCCTCATTTCCTTCCCTCTCTTACATCCTGGAGTCTTCATCCTATATATACATAGTATAAAATGTACATGAAAATGTACATTACTTGCAAAGTACATCAATTTTTCTCCTTTAAGGTCTTACTAGCAACTGATAATCTTAAAATTTCATCTTTTAAGCGGGCTCTTCATCAGGTATTCCTTGACCCCATTCTGTTAAGCATCCTAGCCACTCATTGGTAAGCCATCTGCTAAAAAATCCTAGAAAAAAAACAAGTCAGGGGACCCCTTGCAAGCTTCTGGCTCCCCCTACTCAGCACAAATGGGAAAACGGGTTAGAAGTCACATTATTTCCTCTGAAAATAATAGTATTTTGCAGTTTATGCTTCTCTTGTCATGCCACCACAGTAATATGTTTGACATGAACTGCATACTGATTACTTTTATTATTTCAGATGTTTCATTAGCAACAGTCTTTCCTGGCCCCCCAAGACTCCCCAACTCCCAAACATCTAAAAATATCATCATAACTCTATCCTTAGAGACAAAATAACTGCTAGAATACACATTTTCTATTTGCTCTCCACCCCACCGTCACCCGTGCCAAATCTTTCATTTACACCGAAAATGCTGAAAGTCAGAAAGATCATCATGGTTTCTCAGAGGAATTCTTCTCTCTTTGAATTTAAGAGCTTTAAAAGTCTTCTCTTAACTCAGGCATGAGGGACAATTAAACACTTTTTTCTTCTTTCCTTAAATTAAAAAACAAAACCCACCAAATCATGGTTTGTGTTTTTAATTTTGTAAGATATTTTTCAGCTATTAGCAGCCTTGGAAAAAAATGGAAATACTGGACTTCGGAGTGCCAACATTTAACTGGGAATTTGAAAGTAGATAATGAAGACACCTGAGCAGACAAAATAAATGAAATAGCACCCATGGATCACATTCAAACTTTTATTTTATGCAAAAATTGATCAAGCAGTTCACAGCAGATTGGAAGCAATGAACCCCAAAAGGAGGTGTAGTTCTCCCCATGGAACAATCAGCTTGGCTGCCTTAACAAAATGCCATTGACTGGTTGGCTTAAACAACAGACATTTATTTGTCACAGTTCTGGAGTCTTGGAAGTCCAAGATCAAGGCTGGTTGACCTGGTTCCTGATAAGAGCCCTCTTCCTGGCCTGTAGCCTCCTGTCTTCTCACTATTCTGTGCGTGTAAGAGAGAGAGAGAATGAGCGAATGCAAGCTTTCTGGTGTCTTTTCTTTAATAATTCTAACTCTCTCCTGAGAGCCCCATCCTCATGACCTTATCTAAACCGAATTATCTCCCAAAGGCCCCACTTCCACATACCATTACATTGGTGGTTAGGATGTTAGCATATGAATTGTACGGGGACAGTCCTCAACCCATAGCACCCTGCTAAAGTCAGATACACCAGCAGCAGCCAAAGAAAGAGTATAAATAGCCCTTCAGTAGGGAGTGATCAAAGAAAAACTATTACAGCATTTTATTTTTAAGATCCACCATTTAGTTCAGGGGCATGTTACTCTGTGGAAGTCAGTGACTCCTGAGGGCATCATGATTACTAATGTTCATAATAATGAGTCTGATTCATTAATAAGGATGAAGGATCTTCAGTGCCTTCTGTTTAAGAGGAAAAATGTACAGTACTGTATCTTAGAGTTATTTTTTCAATGTACTTTAAATATTAGTGTGTATGCAGGTTGCAATCAATCTTGCAAAATACCCATTTATGTGGAATGGTTTTTTATTGAAATACAACTGATAAACAGTATTATATTAGTTTCAGGTACACAACATAGTGATTCAATATTTATATATTATGAAATGATTATCATGAGAAGTCTAATTATCCTTTATCACCATAAAAAATTTTTACATTATTATTGACTGTATTCCCTATGTTACATCCCTATGTTGTCTTTATTTTTATAACTGGAAGATTGTATGTCTTAATCCCATTCACCTATTTTGTCCAGCAATACCCCCCGCCCTCGCCAGCAACCATCAATTTGTTTTCTGTACCTATGAATCTGTTTCTGTTTTGTTTGTTCATTTGTTTTGTGTTTTAGATTCCACACGTAAGTGAAATCATATGATATTTGTCTTCCTCTGTGTCACTTAGTATAATATCCTCCAGGTCTATCCATGTTATCACAAATGGTAAGATCCCATTCTTTTTATGACTGAGTAGTATTCATTATATATGTATACCCCTTGTTTATCCATTTATCTTTTGAATTTTTTTTGGGATCCCTGGGTGGCACAGCGGTTTGGCGCTTGCCTTTGGCCCAGGGCGCGATCCTGGAGACCCGGGATCGAATCCCACATCAGGCTCCCGGTGCATGGAGCCTGCTTCTCCCTCTGCCTGTGTCTCTGCCTCTCTCTCTCTCTGTGACTATCATAAGTAAATAATTTTGATGGACACTTAGGTCACTTCCACTTCTTGGCTGTTGTGAATAATACTGCATTGAAAATAAAGGTGCACATATTGTTACAAATCAGTGTCTTTGTTTTCTTTAGATACCCAGAAGTGGAACTGCTGTATCATATGGTAGTTTTACTTTTAACTTTTTAAGGAAGTTCCATGCTGTTTTCCACAGTGGCTGCAGCAATTTACATTCCCACCAGCAGTGCCCGAGAGTTTCCTTTTCCATACCCTCGCCAACACTTGTTATTTCTTATCTTTTTGGTAATAGCTATTTTGACCCACTGAGGTGATATCTCACTGTTGTTTTGATTTTCATTTCCTTGATGATTAGCAGTGTTGAGGATCTTTTCATATGACTGTTGCCCATCTGTGTGTTTTCTTTGGAAAAAATGTCTATTAAGGTCCTCTGCCTAGCTTTTAATTGGCTTGATTTTTTTTATACTAAGTTGTATGAGTTCTTTATTGTTTTGCATGTTAACCCCTTGTCAGATAGGTTATTTGCGAATATCTTCTGCCATTCAGTAGGTTACCTTTTCATTTCTTTTGGTATACAAAAGTATTTTAGTTTGATGTAGTCCCCTTCCTTCCTTCCTTCCTTCCTTCCTTTCTTTTTTTTTTTTTAAAGATTTTATTTATTTATTCATGAGAGAGACAGAGAGAGAGGGGGGCAGAGACACAGGCAGAGGGAGAAGCAGGCTCCATTCAGGGAGCCCGATGTGGGACTCGATCCCGGGTCTCCAGGATCAGGCCCTGGGCTGAAGGCAGCGCCAAACTGCTGAGCCACCCGGGCTGCCCAGTCCCATTCCTTTCCTTTCGCTTTCCTTTCCTGAGGAGACAAAGCCTGAAAAATATTGCCAAGACCTATGTCAAAGAGCTTATTGATTTTCTTTTAGGAGTTTTATGGTTTCAGATCTTACATTTAAGTTCTTTTGAGTTTGTTTTCGTACATGGTCTAAGATGGTGGTCCAAGTTCATTCTTTTGTATGTAGCTGTCTGGTTGT
Source organism: Vulpes vulpes (assembly GCF_048418805.1). Taxonomy (NCBI): domain Eukaryota; kingdom Metazoa; phylum Chordata; class Mammalia; order Carnivora; family Canidae; genus Vulpes; species Vulpes vulpes. Next base: position 196,728 of record NW_027325769.1, read on the forward strand.
CCTGACACCATTTGTTGAAAAGAAAGTTTTTTTTCTCATTGTACCTTCTTGCTTCCTTTGTTGTACATTAATTGACCATATGAGTGTGAGTTTATTCTTGGCCTCTTTATTCTGTTGCATGAATCTATGTGTATATTTCTGTGTCAATACCATACTGTTTTGATTATTATATCATAGTAGTATAACCTGAAATCTGGGAGCATAAGACCTCCAGCTTTGTTCTTTGTTCTCAAGATTACTTTGGCCATTTCAGATATTTTGTAGTTCTATACGAATTTTAGGATTCTTTATTCTAGGCCTGTAAACAAAATGCCACTGGTATTTTGATAGGGATGGAATGGTTTATTCTCCAAAACCTGATAAGTCTTATATATTAACAAATACTTCTAAAAAGCATGTTCTAGGATCAGTCATTAGCATGCCATTTTCAAGGGACAATTTCTTTTAAACTGAGTTATGCAAGAGCTGACAAAATTTAGCGTTGGTATTTCAGTCAATGAAAACAAACTATCAGACTCTCCACTACCTCACCATGTTGAAAAGAAATTTATCATAGTGCTTTCTTATCCATGCGTGTCTGTGCATGACAAGTGTTATTGCCCTTTAATTTAAAGGTGATAATACAAATCAGGAGTTAAGTAGAAGAGAGGACTTATGGTTAACCACACTTCTTTTCCCTGGGCCAAGAAACAATAATTTCCTGATTTGTCTGCCCTTTGTCTTCGTGCCTTCTCCCTGGTTAGAAGCCATTTCCTGGACTCAATAACCAAATTCCCTTCTTATTGCCTGTCATACTTACCAGGCAAACAACATTCATCACCACAATGGGGCTTATCTTGCCAAAAGTCCAGGATACTCAAAGTCAATTGGCCACAGTCCCTTATATCAATCCTTATAGTAGACCCGGCTTGGCCATTGGGAACATAATAATTTACATCTTTTGGCAAAGGCTCTCCATTCTCTGGACAATGTTTATAAAGACACAGGCAGCTTTTGACTCTGTAATTTTCTTTTTATATATGAGTTCATATATAAATGGGGTTTAAGACACCCCATTTGGTTGACACATTCTTTCTTTAGCCTTATTAAAAGTTCTGAAGTCTGGTCTCATCTTGCTGGCAGTGATCTGGATTGTCTTCTAAGGTGACACTGCAGATATTGGTTATCTGCAGTGTTAATCAGGCCTTGTGTTCTGATTTTAGAGTCTATGCCTGGATGTAATCTTATTCTTTCAGATCTCTCTTCTTGTTGAGGAGACTTCCCTGTATAACCCCAAATCAGTGTGGCTGAATAATATCACATACCACCTGCTTTATCTCATACCACATCTAACCTATTAGCACATCCAAATGGCTCCACCTAAGAAATGTATCCTCCACCCCTGTCACCCTAGCTCAGGTCTCTACTCTTCTTCATCTACGCACTGCTGTAGCCTCCAGGTTGGTTTCCCTGATTCCAGTCTCGTCTACTGGTCTTTTTCAACACAGCAGCCAGTGTGATCAGTCCTTAGGACACAGACATACTTATATCGCTGTCCTGCTTGAATCTGCTTCCTATGAGAGAATAAGATCCAAAGCCCATCCACTGGATACAAGGCTGTATCTGATATATGGGCCACCTTTTTTCCTTTATCTTCTACTATTTCCCCCCTCACTCATTCTGCTTTAGCCACCACTGGCCTCTGTGTGCCGCTTCCAACACGCCATGCATGTTCCTGCCTCCAGGAACATGCAGGGCTCCTGCATTTGCTGTATTGCCCTGCTATGTGCATTTCTTAGTCTTGTGCTTGGTTCCAAGCTCTGTGCATATGTTCTCTCACTGGAGAAACCCTGCTTGACCACCTTATCTGGAATCAGAGCCTCTTAAGCTGTATGACTAACTATCTCTCCTTGCCCTACTCATGTATATAAGCATTAATTTTTTGTGCATCTCCCCCTAGTAAAATATGACCTGCATCAGGGTTTGTTTACAGTTATATCCTAAGGCCCTAAAATGATGCCTGTTACCTAGTATGCCTCCACTAAATATTTGTTGACTCACTAACAGAATGATTCTTTATCTTATTGGATCCTTACAGCACTTCTTTTAGGTGTGAGGTGCTGGTATTCTGATTTTGTAAACAAACTGCAAAAGCAAGTTAGGTACATTGTTTAGAGAATGTGGTCACAATGAAGCTGAGTTTTGAATTGAGCCTTTATGACCTCGGGTTCAGTGTCTATCGTATCACACTTTTTACTCTGTCTAGTGATGTGGAACCATGTGGAGTGTTAGTGAGTGCTGGGTGGTGGCATTCTGGGACTTGTCATTGATGTTCAGTGGCAGGGAACAATTTTTAGGTTACTGCTGATTTGATAGGGGATGATGACATTTATCAAGAAGCTCAGCTGTGGCCCTTCCACATATCCATCAGTCAAGCGCCTTCAGTCTCAATATGGAGATTATGGGGTTTAGTTTTCTGTTTCCATGACCATTCTGTTGTGAATTAACAGGGAGAAAACTTGTTGATTAGTCTTTGTCTTGCAGTGGCTATTACTGATTTCCTCACCCCATCCTAGATAGATAACCAAGTCGTAACAGAGACTAGAATGCTTATAGTCTGGGTCTACAGCCAGAAGAAGGGAAGTTAACCGGATCAGAATCATTCATTCTGGGATCTGAGTCAAAGAGCCAGCCACAGGTCCAAGATACCAAATGTTAGACTTCCTGTTTTCAGCAGTGGGGTCCTGTTATCAATGGATTACTGTCTCATCAGAGGAATGTCTGGCTGGTATTAAACATGGAGGGTCCTGCAGATTAGCCAAGTGCCCACATTTTCCTCTTGAAGATGCCTCTTGAGCCAAGGCAAAGGCAGGGTCATGAGTCAAGCTGAACCTGACAGGTATGTGCCTCTTGAATATACTGCCTCAGCAATGGGAAGTCAAGAGGGCACCATGCATGGCTGCTGGTGTATGCATCAGTGGGGTTCATGTCTGAGTGGACTGATGCCATTTGGCTTTTGTATATGTGTAAGTAAAATTCTAAAAAGTTTTAGCTCCTATTTTAATGTAGATGGCTACAAACACAAGTCTGTTAACTCCAGGAAATAAGTTGTTATACATAAATGTAGTTTTAAAAAAATGAGGGTACAATGGGCTCAACATGAGTCAGCATAAGGAAATACTGCATAGGAGGAAAATGTGATTCTGGAACTTGAAAACAGGAACCTAGCATGAGGTTCTTCTTCCTGTATATATATCATTTTAACCATGTATTTTTAGAACACCTACTATATACCAGGTAATGTATTACATGCTGACAACACAGAGACACAACATCCAGTCAGTTCTCAAGGGGCTTAGGGTCTCGCAACTTCTCTGTGGGTCCCATCTAGTCTTTTGTATTCCTGTTTCTTTCAGCTTTCAAGAATTCTGAAAGGAGAAATAAAAACTTAGGATAAAAAGAAATTGATGAGTTAGTCTGAAGGTGATTTAATTACCAGTGAGAGCAGAGATACAGAAAGCACAGCCTCTAGTTCATCTTCTATCACACATAGTGAGGAGGTCTATACAGTAAGAGAGATGATATGAAAATAGAATAGATGTGAAGGCCTTCCCTTCTTGACCTTAAAATAATGAAAATATGTATATGTATATTTTACATATGTTATGTTTATATCTATATCCATATCTATATCTGTGTCCCTGCCCCCAATTCATATGTTGAAGTCTTGACTCCCAGTATCTCAGAATGTTACTATATTTAGAGATAGGACCTTTAAAAAGGTAACTAAGTTAAATGAGGTCATTGGGCTGGGCTGTAATCCAACGATTGGTGTCCTTATTTAAAAAAAAAAAAGTGTGGGGGGGAATTAGAGCAAGCAGCAGGCATAGAAGGAAGACCAAGTGAAGACACAGGGAGAACAGACATCTGCAAGCCACAAAGAAGCCTCAGAAGAAATCCACCCTGTTGACACTTTGATCTCAGATTTCTAGCCACCAGGACTGTGAGGAAATGCATTTCTATTGTTTAAGCAACCCCACCCCCACGGTGCTTTGTTATGGCAGCCCTGGTGAAATACTAAAAATACACATACACAATTAGAAGACTCCAGCCCTAAAGATGTTAAGAACTCAAAAGCTGCACATATATGTCAAGGTGATTTTAGAAAGAAATATTCTCAGGCCACTGGGTCATGGGCTTGTTATGCTCAATGGTCAGATGAGAAATAATGCTGGCTGGACACTAACTACATGAATGCTAAGTACTTTATGTGCTTCTGCTAGTTCATTCACTCAGTGCACATTTTCTAAGTTCCTGCTGGGTACCAGATAGTGAACTAGATACAGGAAATACGAAAATGATTGGTGCAAGAATCTGTCCTCAAGACACTAATTATGGATGGCCATTCCTACTGTATGAGAAGTCTTGTGACAAATCTATGAACTGGGCACCTAACGTAGGAGGTTTGTTCTAGCTCTGAATTCCCAGTCACTGGACTACATGTGGTCTTTTCCTACTTATTTCTCCTATTTAAAATTCTTCTTTCTTATTGACCTCCAGTTCTTTTCCTGTTTTTGTTTGGTTGGTTTTTGGGTTTTGTTTTGTTGGTTTTTTTCCTAAGTCCCTAGGTATTGGATATCAACACAGGATTTGTAGTAGTTCACTCAGGCTCCCGAGAAATCATTCAGAGAAAATGATGCAGTAAATCAAACTCATGTTAACTCTGACCCTGGAGTGTTATCATCTGTCTGACTCAATTCAAGAAGAGAGAACCACCTCCTGTGACCTCTTCCCCCATATTTCGGACCATAAATAGGTGTTGGGTCCCTGCCAAGTTGGGTCACTGTGGCTTATAAGGGACTGTCAGTTCCTTATAAACATTACACAGCTGCAAAATTATTATGCCACACAAGGTGACTCATAAAATCGGACCCTCTTAAAAAGAGAATTTTAGAAATGTCACCTCCTGGCTATCACTATAATGCAACTATAAGCTCTCCTCTCAGCTGACTGCCCAAAGGAATGCTCAGAGGAGCAAATGGGAAACCTAGCACTTTGATCTGCCCAGGGCAAGTATTAGCATGCAGCAAGAGTAGAACTTTTAGGGGATATTTTAAATCTAGGACCATGGTAAAATATAAACTATGTTTGATATCTATTCGTATTTACAAAAAAAACAAACAGACGAAGAGTGTGTGTGTGCACATGTACACATGTGGCATTTGAGTGTGTATGGAGAGTGAGAGAGATTGAGAGAGACAGAGTTTGATTGGCTGAGACGTACCCACAGGGTGGAGACATTTTCTGCTTTGCTTAAAGTCTACTGATTATAAATGTTAATCACATCCACAACATACCTTCCCAGCAACATTTAGGCTAGTGTTTGACCAAACAGTTGGGCATCATAACCACCCAAGTTGACACATAAAAATGAACCATTATAAAAAAAAATTAACCATTATATTGCTTTTAAATAAAAGAAGTCATCTAAGCTCCTCATCACATTATTGAGTAAGAATATCAATGAAAGTAACTAGTAGTCACACACAAAAAATCTCTAAACCTCATATTTATCTCTCTTTGGATGCTTTCAGTCTTGTGGGTTTAGAGTCACTGCTTTCCAAAGCAGACAAGTGCATCTCTGGATGATGCCTCTAATTGGCAAGTCTTTGCTTAACTTCACTGAGTCCCAATCTCTGTCTGTGTAACTCTTACGCTTTAAATGCTATTCTACCCTCTGGAACAACACAGAAGCAGGACAAAAACAATTTTCCTTAAATGTCCAAAATATATTCTACAGGATATTCATTTGTGTGATGCTCAGCATGGGGTTGGGGGATAGAGAAGTTTCTATGCTCAAATAAGTTTGGAAACACTGCTTACAAGCTCTTCCTTTAGAAGATTTATCATGGCTCATATTAAAGGCTTCTGAAAAAAAAAAAAAGGCTTCTGCAGCAAAGAAACCAACTAAGCTGAACTTTAACTTAGCATTTCCCAGACATCTGACCTTGGAAAATACCCTTTTTCTTTTCACTACCATCCTATAGAATGTAAATTGAAAGCTTCTGCAAGGGTCTCTGACACTATCAATGTCAGACTTTCATTGAGATGCTCTGTCCCTCTGGTTGCTCTGCACCACAGCTATATAATTGGCTGTATTGTGAAACATACCACACCAGTCCCTAGGGGCTTGAATTATTTCTCCCAAGTCTGTAGTTCACTGGGTGATTCTGCTGATCTGGACTGGTATTGACTGATCTTGGCTGGGTTTACTTATATATCTGGGGATGAGTTAGGTGGAGACTCACTGGTCTAGCCTAGCCTTACCTGGAATGACTCGGCTTTATTCCATGTGCCTTTCTTACCATTCCAGCAGACTAGCTGAGCTCATTCTCATTGTGGTGTCAGGGATTGAAGAGAAGAAACAGAAACATGTAAACAAACATTTTTCCAAGTCTCTGCTTATATCAAGTTTGCTAAAATTCTGTTAGTCAAAGAGTGACACTTGGGTGATCTCAGAGTGGCAGGGTACTACGAAGTTACAGGGCAAGGATATATCAAATAGAGGCCATTGGATATGGTCATCTAATGCCACGGCCAAATGCAAATCTGAGAAATGATGTCAAGACAGCTGTATCAGATCGCTGACAGCAGGGTGGAGGGAGTGTAGTAACATCACAATTCCTCAGAGCCTACCCCTCTGAGATACTCAGAGTGGGGTTAGGTGCTTATAGTTTTAGAAGCTCCTTAGGTGATACAGATGATGAGCCAGGGTTGAAAACCCTCCAGTCTGGACCCCTTTTCTGTTTAACAATATCACTTAAATGATTACAATGGTAAACTTCACAAGGGATATAAAAAGAATTTTAAGCTGAAGATGTTGGTGCTTCTTCTCATTGAGCTTCCACTCTCAGGCAAATAAGACTGGTGTGTGATTAGCTACATGGCAGCATCCAATCCCGCTGCTGCCATGATTTTTCCCTGGCCTAAAATCTGTCCTGGCCCTTGGATTCCTGCTATTAGATCATTTTCTTAAACTGTATCTGATATATTTTATTCTGTGTATGCCACACCCCCAGTCAGGGGGCAGCTGGAGGGAAGGTCCTGAGCCAAGGATAGTGCAAATTTAGCCTGACTTAGAAGGGGCTATAAATAGATGATTTCTTCCCAGAAGACCAAGGATGGCTGGATGGTCAATGGGGTTACTGTTGTAAGGCAGTTGACATGTTAAAAACAAAACACATTTCCCTCAAATATATTTATATTATCTCAATCAAGAGATAGTGAATATACAGCTTAAATCTTGTTGAAGTTCATATAAGTTTTTAAATTCTAAAGTTGGGAATGTATTAGCCTGCTCAGGCTGCCTTGACAATATACCCCAGACTGGGTTAAATGACAGACAGTTCTGGAGGCTGAAAGTCCTTGGCTAGCAGGGTTGGTTTCTGATAAAGGGCCTTCTTTCTAGTTTGCAGATGGCTGTCTTCTTGCTGTGTCCTCACATGGTCCCTTCTGTGTATGTGTGTGCACTAGCATCCGTGCCTCTTCTTGTAAGGATATCAGGCCCATCATATCAGGACCCCACGCTTACGACCTCATTTACCCTTATTTACGTGACTAATGGTTCCATCGCCAAATACAGTCACATGAGGAGTTTAGGCTTCAACATATGAATTTTAGATAAACACAATTCAGTTTATAACAGGAACCATTGTGTTAGACTGTTGTTGAAGATGATAAAATGCCTTCACTCCTTAATGCTGCCATTTGAGATCTCTTTCCAGACATGATAGGGCCTCAGAAGCTTCCCTTAGTCCTTTAGAGTGGTGCTTCTCAAACATTTTTGGACTGCAGCTGTCCACAAAGATACCTTGACCTCCCTACTTCATGTGGTCCATCTAGATTATATAAAGCAATGGGACCCCCAAGTATGTGGATTGTATACTTACTTTAAAATAAAATGATAAGCTTATGTATAGATTTTACATCCTAGAGTATTGCAGTATGAACTTAAATAATCTTATTCTCACCTTGATCTTATGTTGCAAGTTAAAAAAAAAAAAAAACAAGCAAAATTCTTCACATCACTAATGAATATACTGCTGTACATATATTTTACATCTTTATCCATAAAGACACAAGTGATATCTGAATTGAAGTGCCTTCATGATCTCAGTATGACTATTAGAATATTTTAGTCTCCTTGTGTGTATGCTTCACTGAAGTTAAGAGGACAGATGTTAATGACATAGAGGTTAACAATGAGGCAAAAGTCTGTAAACTGTGGCCCATAAGCCAAACTGTGTATGCTGCCCATTTTCATGAAGTTTTATTGGAACTTTATCTATTTGTTGAGGTAATATCTATTTGTATCTATTTGTTGAGGTAATATCCATGGCTGCTTTCAGGTTGCATAGCTCAGTTGAGTAGAAAGGGTCTACAAAGCCTAAAATATTTACCATCTCGCCCTTTACAGAAAAAAGTTTGCTGACCCTCAATCAAAAGTAAAGATCCTTAAGTTCAAATTCCTAACTCGGCAGTTTCTAGCTATGTGGCCTCAGGCAGGTTAGCTAGCCCCTCTGTGCTAGCTAGCTCCTTAGGTTCCTGATTGTAAAATGAGGACAGTAATATCACCTGCCTCAAAGGAGTGTTAAAAGCAATAAATGAGCATATAAACATCTCTATGCATAAAAAGCATAGGGTCTGGATTAAAAGTAAACACACTGTGGTAGTTAACCGAACAATCCACAACAAACCAAATTTGTAATGAAGATGCTAAACTAAGAGCAACTGATAATTAAAAAGGAAAAGTGACAGCAATTAAAAGCTTGACTAACTCAAATCTGTACTGGTGAAGCTCTACCCTAAATATTCTTCCTAAAAATTTATAAGAATTCTATTTTTCTGTGGGGCATGCCCAGTGGGAGCTTTTGAGCATTGGCAGCCTTGCTGGGCACTAAGCCACGTCAGGGGAGTATAGAATAAGACCTTATTAAGCTCTGGTGATATACTAGGCTAAGTTTATTAATAACACATTGAATAACCCTTAATAATACACTTAGTAATTTATTGGTAAATAGTCTAGCTATTCATAAAAGTAGGAGTCAGTGTAACTAAATTGTGTTTGTGGTCCTGTTCATAGCCTACCAGATCATCCTTTGCAACGGTCTCACCTTGACTTTTTCCTGACTGGATGGGCAGCCATCTGGTTCCTAGAGTAAATGAAACCAAGCCATGGATCCCATCCCTGATAATACTGCCAATTTGACTTCCTCCTATGGCCACAGGATGTACCTTTCACCATGCTGGTAACTGACTCCTAAAAAAGATGGAGCGGTAGTATGATGTGTGGTTGGGTAAGAATAAATACTTTAGGCCCACTGGATATACATCCCAGTGATGAGTGGTAGGTGGGTTGCATCATATTCTGTTAAAAGAAGTTGATAATCTAAGAGAGAAATCTGGGGGTGCCTGGGTGGCTTAGTGGTTGAGCATCTGCCTTTGGCTCAGGTCATGGTCCTGGGGTCCTGGGATGGAGTTCTGAATCAGGCTCCCTGTGGGGATCCTGCCTATGTCTGTGCCTCTGTCTGTGTCTCTATTTATAAATAAATAAAAATCTTTTTAAAAAAATAAGAGAAAAGTATAGCAGAGGTTGCTCTCTAGTCTATCTGGGGGGTTATGTGAGGTTGTTGGCAGTTCTTTCCAGGAGAGGTTAGTTTTGCAATTGTATAGGTAACACCAAGAATAGCAGTCGTAAAGAATAAACTAGATATTTAATTAAGAGTAGGAAGAAATGTGAATAGAAAGTATCTTGTCTAATCTGTTGATTGGATCCTTATTGCTGTCAGAAATCTCTTCGGAAAATTTCAAAATGAAGTAGGGATAATGATGAACCTGTGAGCAGGACTGGGAAAGAGCCATTAAGAATGGTGACCGAGAGGCGTGGTAAGATCCATTCACCACAGTAACCTCCAATTGTAGATTCTCTTTCATATATTCAATAATTTTAAGAAAATTCCTGTGGATAGTTCTTGACATAATGCTCCACACTGACTGTCTGGTCCTTTCTTCTGATGATTAGTTGGCAAACTCTGGTCTGTGAGAATTTCATCAATGCCTCTTCCCTTACTTCTTCCCTCCTGTGTCTCTATTTCTTCAAGATCTGCCACTGCCTGGAGGTCTCCCTCCTCTGTTCTCCACCTTTCTCCATTGATCTGATCATTTTTCATTTTTGTTCTTGAAGATTCCTTGCAGACCCAGCCTAACTTGGATCAAGTGCATTTGAGCTCTCCTACCCATCCTTTTTCCTGAGTCAGACATTACTACATAGTGTATGATGGAAAAGAAAGAAGAATATAAAGGAATGTTTATGTGAATTTATAGTTCTTACTTAGTTTTTTTTTTAATTTTTATTTATTTATGATAGCCACAGAGAGAGAGAGAGAGAGAGAGAGAGGCAGAGACATAGGCAGAGGGAGAAGCAGGCTCCATGCACCGGGAGCCCGACATGGGATTCGATCCCGGGTCTCCAGGATCGCGCCCTGGGCCAAAGGCAGGCACCAAACTGCTGCGCCACCCAGGGATCCCTATTACTTAGTTTTTTAAATGACATGTTTCCCAATTATAGAAGAAATACTTGTCCATTTTAGGAAATTTGGCAAAATAACACTAATAAAGGAAAAGATAATCACCCATAATCCTATCACCCAGGGCAAACACTTAATACTTTGCTGTGTGTCTTTTCTGTCTTCATCTGTAGTTTATAGAGTCTTCGACATGTATTAGACACTACACTAAACATTTTATGCACTTTATTTCATTTAATCTTCATGACAACTCTGTGAAGTATAACATATCATTCTCATGTTAAAGATGAAGAAATAGGGCCCAGAGGATGACATTACTTGACCAAGTAAATAAGGGAGGTAACAAGCAGACAGGAGCCCATGATATTATTGCTATGCTATTCTGGTTACCATTCTGCTCTGTTGAAATTAGATTTCATTATATAAATTGAATTTATTGGGGCACCTTGGTGGCTCAGAAGGTTAAGTGTCTGACTCTTGATTTAGGCTTAGATCATGATCTCCAGGCGGTGAGATCAAGTCTGTTCCCCCCCCCCCCCCCCCAAATCAGGCTCTGCCACTGAGCATGGAGCCCACTTAAGATTCTCTCTCTCCTTCTCCCTCTGCCCCTCCCCTCCCTGCATGTGCTCTCTTTCTAAAAAGAAAAAAAAATAAATTTATTAGTGATCAAAGGATCAACTTTTAAAAACCTGATGAGTTATTGTCTTTGAAAAAGTAATTAAATGTGTATTAATGATGGTTCAAAATACACACATTTTAATTTCTTATCAGAGTACTATTTTGCCCTTCTATAAAACAGGGTGGGGAATATTACCCCTGAAAAATGCTGTAAGCTGAACTCCATTCTTGTCATTTTCCTCATTTCTCACTCTTCTGAATGAACTAATGAATTTATCATGTGAGAAAAGGAGAAAAAGAAATTCATCTCATTAACATGCCAAGGATTCACATTCAACTTCTCCACTCACCCCTTTTGCCACCCCGGCAAAGTGACCAGCACCGTGAATACCAGATTCATCACTTTCTCTCTCATTTCACTCTTCTGATATTTCTCCAGTGGTATTAATCATGAAATTGGCAGAAGTTGAAGTTCTCACCAACCTAGCAACATCTGATAGAATTATGATTTCTCTAATTGAAGGGGGTAGATTCAAGGTATATAAAATTTTGCTGTTCTGTGATATTTTATCAGTAGACAGTGTGCATTTTTCTTCTACTGGTGATTTATGTCCTCTGAAATAATACTCTACCAGAGTATAATTAGAAGTTCTTGGGACGCCTGGGTGGCTCAGCGGTTGAGCGTCTGCCTTCAGCTCAGGGCATGACCCCAGGATTTGGGATTGAGTGCCGCATAGGGCTTCTTACAGGGAGCCTGCTTCTCCCTCTGCCTATGTCTCTGCCTCTCTCTCTCTCTCTCTCTCTCTCTCTGTCTGTCTGTCTCTGTGTTTCTCATAAATAAATAAATAAAATCTTAAAAAAGTAGTTCTACCTTTCCATCTAAAAATCTTTGTATGGAAAATGTTATCTGAAATCATTATACATGTGCAAATTTATAATCTGCTTTTCCTCATAATCATTGAGAGACATATTTTAAAGGGCTGCACTGTCTTGGTTCTTTAGATGTATTTATATTGTGTGTGAGCATGTCAACTGTATCTCTTTTATAAATGAGCTTCAGGGGGCACTGCTGCAGAATTCCTCAAAACTACTGCCATTTAATTCCTGGGTTTCCTATAAAATGTCAGCACCACTGCTTATTACTAAGCAGGAGAAATAAGCATCCTAAAGGGTATTTTTGCACTACTTGATTTCAAGGGCTGAATAACAAGATTAATTTAGAACAATAAGACATTATGCTGTAACATATATGAGATATAAAGTAAGATGACTCATTTCAGCTTCTTCCTTCTATGGATGAGAAAACTGAGTTTATGGCTTGTCCAAGGTCAACAGCTGAAAGGGAAGTCTCCTGCCTGGGTACAACCAAAGCTTCTATAATCACTTAGGGTAGGAGATATTTATTTATTCACCATTCTCCAAAGGTCTTGGACTTAGAAAAGCCTGGAAAAGTGAACACGTCCCTATATCCATAGTATCTAAAATTGAGTTGCCTCCACTCTCCCACAACTTCTGCAACTAAGGATATGCAAGATGATTCAATGAGCAAAATTTTGAACTACTTTTAGACTTACAGAAAAATTGTAAGAATAGTACAGAGAGTTTCTATATATACCTGCTCTGGTATGCCCCACTATTAGCATTTTATATACTGCAATATAATTATTGTAACCAGGAAGTTAATGTTGGTATAGTACCATGAACTAAAGACTCCATTTGAACTTTACTTGGAAATTTCCAACTCACATCCTTTTGCTGTTGCTGTTGTTGCCAAGATCCAATTCAGGATCCCATATTGCATTTAGCTGTCATTTTTCTCTTATCTCCTATAGCCTGCAACAGTTCCTCAGTTTTTCCTTGCCTTCTGTCACCTTGACAGCCCCAGAGAATACTGGTTAATGTATTTTACTCCATGTCACTCAATTCAGGCCTGTATGGAATCTTGTCATTGGACTGAAGTCATGTGTCCCCATCAAGAACACCACAGAAATGGTTCCTCATCCTTCTCAGTGCATCAGATCACAGCATGTGTGATGCCAGTCCATCAATGTCAGTATTATTATTGGTGATGTTGGTATTGATCACCTGGTCAAGACTGTTACTACACTTTTACACTATAAAGTTACTCTCCCAGTTGCCAAGGTGGAACAATTCGAGCACCAAAATAGATAACGATAATATTGGATTATAACCCATAAAATAATATCCATGAGTTAATAGTGACATAAATAACTGATAAATTAGACAAAATCAATTCTTGTTATTTGCAGTAGTTATGCTCTATAGAGTCAACTGTGTGAACCTCAATTAGCTCATACTGAACCATTGCTCCTAGGGGAAATACAGGTTTAGGTTCCTGTAAGCCTTGGGTCAAAAACCTTTTTTTATCAGTTGTTCCATACATAACCTGGTTTTATTTTTATTTCTGTTTAAAGACTCTCTTTATTTGTTTGATTCATTAACATTGAGCTCACAGCCCACAGCACTGTAACTCCTGCCTGAATGAAGCTCATCTAACACACACGTTTTCTCTGCAAGGCACATCGCACCATTCTTGCAGTTAAGAACACTAGACAGCATGTCAGCACTGTGCTTGGGGGACATTTTAAACAGTGAAATTGCCAACAGAAATGTGAAAAATGTGGCACTAAATCAATGGAGCAAAGGATACTTGTTTGTAGCACAAGAGCTGACATAAGGAGCCAGAGTGTTGCCTTGTTGGACCTCAGTGGGGAGTATGTGTTTCAGGTGCTTCAGATATTTCACTGCTCTGCACGTGTCCATGAGTGACCAAGAAAGTGCTGTGAATATAAATTTTAGCCCAAAGGTGAATTCTGAAATTCATAATCTGTGAATAATGAGGATGGACTATATATGGAGGCAAAGTGACAGTTCTTCTTTGCAGTAGAACTCTAATAAGTGTGAAAAGAATGAAGAACATAGAGAATCGCCACCCCCTCCCAGGTAACCCCCATAGTACTCATTGTTGCTGATGGACTACCAATGGATGCCAGAAAAGAGGGCAAAACTTTGAAGAACAAAGGGATTATTTTCATAGTTTCAAAGTAGCTCCCCCAAGACATTTGTTGACTACAGGGGGAAATATAGTAAATTTATATTTTTCTCAAATTCAATATTCCATTACTTCTTAATTTTTCTAGTATTACGTAGCATTAGCAGATGTTGGCTATGAATACATATAAATAGGTGTATGTTCTCAAATTCTTGATGATAAGGAGATCTCCAAATTTTTTATTGTATTTTCATATCTGGATAATCAGCTAGTATTCAGTCAAAGCTGTTAATTTATGTATAACTGGAGGAGAGTCAAGAAGCTGTTACTTCAAGGGTAGATTTGGGATATGTAAGGATCACTGTCTATGTGAAATCATCCTAGGCAGAGGCAAGCACTGACTCTTCAATGTTCCCATTGTGTCCTGTTTGAATAGACTAGGAATATGTGTTTTATACTATAGATAGATTGTGTGCACACTTGTGTCCTGAACAGGCTGTTTCCTGAATACAGTGGCCACCCCCTCTGCTTTTATGTCTCCAGGGGCAAGCACGGTGTCTCACACATAGTGGGTACTCAGTAAACATCAACTGGAAATGGGATGGCATGGATAGGATGGGATAGGATCCAAGATAAATACCTCATGTCTGCCGGACATCCACCATCCATATTTTATCACAGATGAATTTTTGTTCTTGTATTTTCAATGCTAATGTTTATGTATGTCCTGCCCATGGTGAAAACAAGCATGCCTTTTGTAGTAGTAGTTAAAGTACCTGAAAATGAAGACCTTTGTAAGCACATTTGGTTTGTGGGAAGTTTTTTGTTCGTATCTTAGTTCAGATGTGACCATAGGTATTTTATTCATATACCTACCTGTATCCTAATAATGGAGTACTGTTGTCCCTACAGGCAAAATAGTAATGGCAGTATTAGGGATTTTGTGAAACAATGTATCTGAAAAGCTTTTATTCCAAAAAAGTGTCACGGTTGGTTCTGAGCACTTGGATGGTTTCACGTTGAATCAAATGTATCAGTCAGGGTAGCTAAGTAACATAACAGCTCTCCAATCCCAGAGACTTTTTCTTGCACCTTAACAATGCAATTCAGTGTTCCTGATTGGGCAGTTCTCCCTCAGAAAAAGTTTGAAGAACTCAGGCTGCTTCTCTCTTGTAGCTCTATCTACCTCCAGGTCTTCAGAATCCTCTTCCTTCAGCTGGGGGTTTTTTTGGCCCAATCTAAGAGTGGTTTCCTGCCCTCTTCCACATTCTCTTGGAAGTGAATCAATCATACTTCCACCCTTAAGTGCAAAGCATGCCGGGAAATATCTAACTATGTGCCAGGAGAAAAAAAGAGCAATTGTTTGGTGAACAACTAGCCAGTCTGCCTCACTGGCTCAGCCTGGCATCTCTCTCTCTCTCTCTTAATTCTCATGTCACTTGTTTTCCTTATTCTTCTTCAGATACTTAACACTTGGTCCATTGTATTCATTCATTCATTATTAAATCTATTGGTACCATAATGGGCTCCTATAACAAGCCAGTTGATAGAGTTTTTAAAGAAAAATCAGGTTCAGGGCCCACCCTGGAATTTGATCTAGTTCATCTCTATTTAGCTGTCAGTGTATTTGGAAGTCCATGAAAAAATATGAGTGTGATGACCTATATCACAAAAATAAGTACTTTCAGCCACTCTATCTAAATTCTGCCCCAAGTATTTATTTGCTGTCCATTCATTTGTTCATATTTTGCCTTTTTGTAGTCTAACTGGAAACAGGCAAATACTTAATGTTTAGGGAAAATATAAAGGCAAAGAACTTTAAATTATCTCTCTGAATTTAATTGTTCTTGAAAATTTGGAAATGGTCATTAATCTTATTAGAGAATTTGTTTTGAGAACCGCTGGTCTCATCTCTGATTATCTGTGGACATAGTATTCCATTTTTGTTAGTGTGTAAGTAGTTTGAATTTAGGGACTGCGTGTAACATAAAATTTTTTTCTACCCCCTAAACTCTTATCTTTATACACTTAACTGATCAAATCATCTTTTTTAAAAAAAGATTTTATTTATGTATATATATAAATAGAGTGTGTACAAGAGCACACAGCAAAAATGAGGGAAGGGACAGAGGGGCCAGGGAGAGACAGGGAAAGAGAGAGAGAGTTTGGCAGAGTTTGGCAGAGTCTGATGTGGGGCTTGATCCCGTGACCCTGAGATCATGGGATCAACTAAGCCAACCAGGTGTCCAAATCAAATCATCTTTAAAAAAAAAAAAGATGGGATCCCTGGGTGGTTTAGCGGTTTGGCGCCTGCCTTTGGCCCAGGGCGCGATCCTGGAGACCCGGGATCGAATCCCATGTCGGGCTCCCGGTGCATGGAGCCTGCTTCTCCCTCTGCCTTTATCTCTGCCTTGTCTCTGCCTCTCTCTCTATATATGACTATCATAAATAAATAATAATTAAAAAAATAATCTTTAAAAAAAAAGATCACTTGTGTAATTTTTAAATGTACTTATTATAGAAAAGGTAAAAAATATAGATAAGCAAAAAGACAAAAATTAGAAATATTTGTTATCTTCCCATTGATAAATCCTACTAAGATAATCGGTTTATTTCCATTCTTTTCCTGTGTGTGTGTGTGTGTTTAAGTATGACTACAATGTACATAACCTTGTACAACAATGGGATCATTCTAAGCATAGGGTTATAACTTCAAAAAATTCATGTATTAACATATCCATCCTTATGTTGGACATCTTTTTAGTAGGATTTCATTTTGAACATATTAAGAGTAAATGAATCAATTAAAAAACACACCTTCAAGAAAATGATGTCTGTCTATAAAATAGGACAACAGAGGGGAGGTAATACAGAACTGAGAAAGGCTAAGGGCATTTTGGCTCTGAAACAGACATGGTAGTTAATGCTTAGACCCAGGTTTAAATTCAAACAACACAACAATCATAATGTAGATGATTTTCTGTGAACAAAGTAGTTGTAATTGGGTCCATGGCTCAAGCATCTTCTTGTGATCTAGTAAACACAACACCAGCATCTATATATCCTAGCTTTATAGTTTATTAACTGCCATTTTTCTGGGCTAAATTTTCTTATTGTGACATGGGCATGATGCTAGTATTTACCCCACGGAGTTGTTGGGAGCATTAAATGAGCCAATATATAGGAAGTGCCTAGTTAACTAGTGAGGCTCAATAACTATTAGCTATCATGAAACTACAAATGAATTTTAAAAATTAGTAGATGGTAGTCTGTCTTCATAAGTAGGCTTTATTTATTTCTTTTTAAGATTTTATTTATTTATTCATGGGAGACAGAGAGAGAAGCAGAGGCAGAGACACAGGCAGAGGGAGAAGCAGGCTCCACGCAGGGAGCCCAATGTGGGACTCAATCCCCGGTCTCCAGGATCACGCCCTGGGCTGAAGGCAGGCACTAAACCACGAAGCCACCCAGGCTGCCCCATAAGTAGGCTTTAAATCAGTGATCCTCAGCCGGGAATGATTTTCCCCACCTCATTTCTCAGGGGATGTTTGGCAATG
Source organism: Vulpes vulpes (assembly GCF_048418805.1). Classification (NCBI taxonomy): domain Eukaryota; kingdom Metazoa; phylum Chordata; class Mammalia; order Carnivora; family Canidae; genus Vulpes; species Vulpes vulpes. The sequence goes on from NW_027325769.1 coordinate 214,481, forward strand.
TCTGGAGACATTTCTGGTTGTCCCACCTGATGTAGGTGGTAGTGGAGGGGATGCTGCTGGCATCTACTGGATAGAGGCCGGGGGTGCTGCTCCACATCCTACAGTGTACAGGACAGCCCCCATAACCAAGAATTATCCTGCCTCATACGTCAGCAATGCTGAGGTTAAGAAACCCGCTTTAAAAGAATGTCTGTGCTGTACTATCATAGATGGAGGGGGACATTTGCCAACAAAATCACACAATCAGGAAGTAATCTCTGATCAATTAACATGTCTCGAAAAGAGGTTAATAGCACCCAATTCACCTGATGTTTGTGGAGATCAAATGAAAGACTGTATTTAACTCTTCTGTAAACTAATGTGCTATGCAACCAGGTTAGTTCTAAATAATTTTCCTCAACTTTGAAAAAATTATTTTCATTATTTTCCTACTAAAGTGTCTTATTAGACATTTCTTTTACCTAATTACTGCCTCCCACCATGACATTTTAGTACTACAGCTATGCTGTGTATCTGTGAAGTCTGATCAGGTTGAGGGCCACATGCCACTGTGACATCCAAGATTTTTTTTGCTCCCTGAGAACCAACTTTACTTGTCTGGAACAATATCTCTACCATTGAGAATGCATATTCTCAATAAAAGGGGAATGAATTCTGAAAATAAGAAATTTTTTTCATGATGTTTTAATTACTTATTAAATTAAAAGCTTAATATCAATTGTTGTACACTTGGCATCATATGGAGACAGCAACAGGAAACTCAAAAATACTACCATTGATTTAAAATGCCTATAGTCTAGATAAAGCTAACAGGCCTGTAGCATTTTAAACGGACAGCAATGCTCATACAAATGAATGGAGATTTAGTAAAATCTGAAAATGCAAAAATAAAATCTGGTAGAGAACAAAGATAGGAGAAATTGAAGAGATGTGAGCTTTCTAGAGAAGCCGCTAATCTGAATTTAAGCTTACCATAAAAAGAAAACATAAAAAGAAGGCTTAAGAGGCAATAGGATGGAAGGAAAATTGTACTGGATTAGGAATCTGAAGAGGAAATCATACTCCCTTTTCTTTTTGTAGGTGACAGTTACTACAATAACTAGGTAGCTGCTTTTTCTGATTTGTTTGCAAAGGAAAGATAAGGCACAACTAAATCCACAAGGCAAGGGCATGTCTCCTGTTGGGGAGTCCCCAAAGCTTAAAGCCTGTGGGGCGGCTGTCTGTTCATCCAGCTGTAGATCTGGAAGGAATAGGAATCTTCATGCAGCCTGGATTTTCCTGTTTCTATCTCTTCCTGCTATCCCTAGCTGCCCTGCCTCCCGTTTGTCAGTCCGAGACAGAGGGAACCCATCTGCATTTGTCAGCCTTACCTCTATGGTGACATCTACCCAGACCCTCCTGTCTTTCAGTTTAGTGTCCCAATCTCCCAGCGGTCCCTGTGGGTTCCCACTTCCACACTCTTGCTTATAAGATATCTTATCTAGACCATCTTCTCAGAGCATCATTTTCTACCTTCATATTCTTCCTTTTTATTCCTGCTTCCTGACACTGACACTGGGAGGTAGGTGTGAGCCTCACCTTACAGGTGCATGACCCTCCTCCAGGCACCCAGCTGGTGTGTGTGTCCAGGCTCCAGATCTTCTGCCTCAGAGTCAATGGGCTGTCTACTCTTGCTGCCTGGGCCTCTCTGACAACTTGACTGACATGTTGTAGATCTTCGGTGGACGTTTTTTCTACCAGTGAACCTACAGATGGATACGTTTTACTGTGAAGATGGATGAATGATGGCAAATAGAACTGCCACAGTTATCTGTAGTATGAGTTGTGTATTTTATTTCCTGCTCATTTTCTGGCATCTGTCAGCAACTGGAAATAAAATTTTGAATCTCTGCTGCCCTGTCTGCAAATGTGTTGATTTTGTGCAAGATGAGAGCTGAATGTTGAATCCACAGAATGATTACCATGCATGTTGGTTCTATGTAGTTCACTGTGAATTTTTAGGTACATACGATAGGTAAATGACCCTGTATAAATAGAGGTCAAGGTGTTCACAGGCGGGGCTGGATGTAGTTATGCTGCTTAAAGGTGGAATGTGGTGCACCTATTTTTGTATTCATGGGCCTAGACTGACCATGGAACATAGTTGGTGCTTAATACATGTTTCTGAAGCAAAAGAGCTATTGTTTCCCTCCTCTATATGGGGTGTCTGCCAAGTCCATAACAATTCTCCCTTCTCTGGGAATTCAGAATTGGCATTGGCTGTTTTTTCCCTGAATTCCTGCACCCACCCACCCACCCACCCACCCACCCACCCACAGCCATAGTTCATTGACCAGGGTCAAACACCTGACCAAAGCTGGCTAAATTCCCATCCTTGAGATTTAGAATTGAGACACTGGAAGACTGAGAGTCAGTCTCTGTGGCTAAACCCAGAGCATGTAAATACAGGGGCTGCTACAGAGCCATCCTATAGATTAAAGGTTGGAGAAATCTAGACTTCCAAGTGCAGACTGAGGCCATTGTATAGAGAAGAGCAAATAGAATATGGAGAGAAATTCTAGAGAGATTCAGCCCACCTCTAATCTCGGTTACATTCCCCATTTGGTTTCTTGAGATACCCTTGTGCTATTCTCTAAATCTCTTTTTGGGTTAAAGTTGGTGCAGGTCAGTTTCAATTTTTGGTGACTAAAAAAATATTCCCCCACTATATCAAAATTTCAGATTTCTCATTTCAGTGAAGGAAATCCTACTATGTGGAAAAATTAGATAAGGAAGAGAGACCAAATTTAGTTGAAAGCCTATCAGCTGACTCCCCCCACCCAAAAAAACAAAAAAACAAAAAGCCTACCTATAAACCCAAACCATCACAAATTGTATTCAAAAGAGGTTTGAGGGGCTCGGTAGAATAATGTGCAGGGGGCATTGTGCGTTGTTAGTTTTTTGAAGGAGTAGGGAATTTTTCCTTCAAGGTGAAGTATGAGCACAAATAGAGAAAAAGAGTACGTGCCTAAAATCATAGACAAGAGTCAGTGATAAAAACAAAGGATCAAATAGTTAAAATAAAATACACAGGGAACCAGAGTCATGGTTCTGTGCTTCCTCAACTTCAACCATCCTATCCAGCCATCCAACCCATTACCAAATCTGCCTGTTTTCCCACCTAACAATCTCTTCAGCCTGTCTCTGTCCACTCTGAGTGGCCCTTAATTCTCATGAGGACCCCTGCAATGACCTCTGTAAGTGGACTCCTGCAAGCCACCAGTGTTTCTCCACACTGTGACCAGAGTGGTCGTCTAACCATGCCCAATGTGTCATCTCTTCCAGGTAAGACTTGCAGAGGCTTTCTTTTGCTCTGGCCCATAAAGCTGTGTAAGGCCCAGCCACTGTCCAGCTTTCAGCCTCATCTGCTCCCACTCCTCTCCTGCCCATGCTTCTGTGTGGCCTTCTTTTCATTTCCTCGCCCCACCAAGCTTCCTCCACTATGGGGCCTTTGCACATCTTGTTTCCTCTACTGGACCCTTCTTTTCTGCCACTCTGCCCAGTTCTCCTTGGCTTCTCTGACTGGACCAGTTAATTCTAGCAGAGCACTGCACACCCATTCTTTCTACCACATATCCTAGGTATGCAGTTTTCCTTTCCCTTTTCTCCTTGTTCACTTGTCTTTCTACTCTGTGGGACTGTAAGCTCCATGGGTGCAGGAAATCTCTGCTTCAGACTGTTGTTTTAGTCCCAGCCCCTAAGAGGTTGATCAACAAATATTTAATGAATGAATAAATATGTGAGAAGATAAAGGAAAGAAAAAAATCAAGCAAACCCACCACCTCCCCAAAAAAAGTAGCCTCCAATTTTCTCAATACTATTTTTCAAAGATAGGTTTTATAGCTCAGTTGTTCATAACTCATGGTTTCTCTTAAATACCAGGCTCATAACAACATTATTAATAATGCTAAAATCCTTTTATAAGTAGGGGTGTAAGGTTGTCAGTAGATAAAATATAATTAATGTTAGTAGGATTCCTAGGCCAGCCTGTAAAGTCCCCTTTAACCCATAGTGTCTCTAAAACAATAGTTTTAAGTCCTGACATCTCCTAAGCATCTTGTGTCTAGAGGGGATACAGGCAGTATGAAGGAGAGAGGACTCTAATTACCAGTGGAGCAAAGATGCTCTGAGAGATATGTTGTAAAGTCAGTCATTCTGATGGTGAGCATGGGACTGGGCAGATGGGAATGGAGAGCAGCCTTGGGGACCATTCAAGGGAATAATTGCTAGGACTGGCTAGGGTAAGTCCCTTTTCATTTCCCTTTGCATATGTCTCTTTGAAAGTGTGTGCATTTAAGCAGAAGACACAATTACCCTGCTAGACAAAGACCTTTCTAGAACATAGAAGTAGTCATACTTTGGTGGAGTGCCTGACTGGCTTAGTCAGTAGAGCGTGCCACTCTTGTGAGTTCAAGCCCCATGTTGAGTGTGGAGCCTACTTAAAAAAAGAGAGAGAGAGAGAGAGAGAGAGAGAGAGAAGGAGAAGTAGAAGAAGTGGTTTACTTTGGGCTAGAATTTCTGCATGAGCATTCTTTTTTTTTTAATTTTTATTTATTTATGATAAATAGTCACAGAGAGATAGAGATAGTCACAGAGAGAGAGAGAGAGAGAGAGAGAGAGAGGCAGAGACATAGGCAGAGGGAGAAGCAGGCTCCATGCACCGGGAGCCCGACGTGGGATTCGATCCCGGGTCTCCAGGATCACGCCCTGGGCCAAAGGCAGGCACCAAACCGCTGTGCCACCCAGGGATCCCCTGCATGAGCATTCTATCCTGAGGGGAAGAAAAGGAAAGGAGCTTAGTCTAAAGGTAGAAAGATTGTTACAGAAGCCCTCAGAGAGCAGGAGAGTGAAGTCGATTTGTGGAAGTGATGCTAGATATTGATGACTGAAGAGGAAAGTCGATGGTGCTCAGGGAATGAGAAGACAGGAAGGGAGGAAAAAAGGAAACACAGATTCCTTGCCTGAGAATATGGGACATGAACATTCTGCTATTTCAAGGACCAGGTTTTCTGACTAATATTCTCAGAGCTCATCATTCCATAGAAGGGCCAGCTACTTCAGCTAAAACTTTCTAGGGAATATGAGTTTTCTTTTAGAAAGAATAATCTGGCTGTAATGTTGAAAAAAAATCTAAAATCCAGAAAATACCAAATTATCTAAACAACTACATGGCATGAGTTTTCATGAAATGAGATAGAGTACTCTGCAAAAGCTTTTTTGTTAAAATCCCAACAAAGAGGATTGCCTGAAATTAAACCCAGTGTTCTTTCCAAAGAGTTTTGCAAATACCATCTCTGCAGTAGAAAAGCACAGGAATTCTGATGAGAACAAATTTACCAGGATTTATAACCCCTTCTCTTTCATTTGGGAGGTGGCCTCTTATTTGTGGTTGTTGGATGGAACCAGTGAACCAAATACTTGAAACCAATTTGCTAGTTTGAGAAGAGGTTATTGATTCTCCCAGCGGGTGTATACTTGGAAAATTACATTGTTTAACTCTACATGTGGATGATTCTTGCCTCATATTCCTTTAAGTTGGTTCAACTGAGTGAGGCACATGGGTTCATGCTTTATTGAAGTCTTCAGAGGAGCTGAAAAATGTATAACAAATATGAATGTTGCTTTGAGTTAAAAAGATTGCATGTGTTTCTCAGAAAATGTCTGGTTAGGTGAGGGATTTTTTTTTTGCAAGTGTGCAAATTATTTGGGGGGGGGGGCAAATGTTGAGAGAGAAATTTCCTGTGTGTTTTTTCCAGTACCAAGAAGACAGTGGAGGTGTGTGGTCAGTAACCAATTTAAATAAATATATTTCTGTATCTTGTTTAAAATAATCACTGCGTCAGCTCTTGGTGATTTATTGTTTTCAGAACTGCAAAGCCCAATCAATGAATTATGTGTATGATATTAGCATTTATTGATCAATGATCTAAATTTGTATTCTTGAAATAAATGGAAGCTTCCTCCATCGCTGATGGAAAGGAGGCATGGAGAGGAGGGTATGGTATTGAGCACACATATACTCCCTAAATGATTCTGTGCATTTGTGTTATTTTCACTAAATAATAAAAGTTTAATTGAATAATTGATATTCAACTCTTCGGGTAAAAGTGAACAAAGACTCAATGCATTTCAGGTCAATATTTCTTCTGGGTATTGTTTATGAATAAGGTGGTGAAGCCACATGCTGCTGAATATTCCCTTTAAAGCATAGAAATGTCGGTTCCATCTCACTCCAAACCTTCCCCTTACACTTTTTTCTGAGACACAGTATTGGCCTAAGGAAGGTTCATTTTAACAGGTCTGCCATTTTGAACCAATTTGAGCAGCCTTTGTAGCAGGAAGGAATAACCTATTGTTCCCAATCACCATTAATAAGAAGACCATTGTGACCAAGTTTGCTGATAAATCTACAGACACAGGGGAGGATTCTAATTTGTGACAAGGAAAATTTCTACTTAATGGGAAGAGATATCTCTGACCCTTACTTGTATGGGTTTATGGAGGGAGATAGGCCCTATGGATGTTTATTCACTTGAAACCAGGAGCCTTGGGACTCCTGGGTGGCCCAGCAGTTGAGCATCTACCTTTGGCTTAGGACGTGATCCTGGGTTCAAATCCCACATTATGCTCCCTGCGAGGAGCCTGCTTTTCCCTCTGTCTCTGCGTCTCTCTGGGTGTCTTTTGTGAATTCATTCTTTTTTTTTTTTAATTTTATTTATTTATAGAGACACACAGAGAGAGAGGCAGAGACACAGGCAGAGGGAGAAGCGGGCTCCATGCAGGGAGCCCGACGTGGGACTCGATCCCGGGTCTCCAGGATCACGCCCCGGGCTGCAGGCAGCGCTAAACCGCTGTGAATGGGGCTTCCCTGTCTCTCGTGAATAAATAAAATCTTAAAAAAAAAAAGGAGCCTTTCTAATATAGAATTATGTTCTAGAAACGAAACTCCCAAGGTCCTCATTTGGGATGGGAAGTTGGTGGAGAAAAGAATCAAATTATATTTTCCTCAAATATCTGGATTTTTACTTCAAGATTTTTTAAACTGACAAGTAATTTCTCTTTCAGGCCCCATGGTTGATATAGAAGACTGTCATATGAACCAGAGAGAGAAATAAACTGAAGAAAGGATCTAGATGGAAGGCATGCCACAGGGATGCAAATGGAAATTTTCAGCAAGTGGGGCAAGAGATGAGGCACACGTGGCCAGGTAGCAGTCTGGGAAATACTGACTCCCCTGTGGTGATTATTGGCACAGGAAATTCATGAAGCACAAGGCCCCAAATGAAGGGTCTCGTGTTATAACTGTTCACAGAATATCCATCAGGCACACCGGCCATTCAATTAACATCAGCAAATCGTTATATTTCTAAACTGTTGTACACTTTGGTGATTAGCAGCTTGGGGTTTCTTCTGCTACGTTTCTTGAGAAAACCTCCGGAGAGTCAGCGGTTAACTAAGACCAAGGCAACTCTCGAGGTGTGAGATTCATCTTCTTTTGGAATTAGGGTCACCTTGGGATTCAACCTCTAGTTGAGAACAGGTCACGTGGAAGCAAAATTCTTCTGAGACATAAGAACCGAAAGGAGGGTGTGGAGTAGAGCCTTTGCCTCTTTGCTCAAGAGAGGAACCAAATTTACAGGCAGTGGTGAGGACACTGGCAGAATGATAGCTTTACAGTATTAACTGATTTTCTCTCTCTGGCAGTTGCTGTTGCCTCTGCCTCCTCCCCTTTCTCCCCCATCCAAGCCTCATTTTTAGGCATCATTTATTATATCAGGGAATAAAGGAGTTTTGCCAAAAAAAATAGAGGTGAAAATGGGCTTTTAATTTTCAAGACCCTAAAGGGACTTGGCATAGTAATTATATAATGAGTTGGAGCAGAGCTTCTAGCCTCTAGTAGAACGTGAAGTTTTGCAGGTAAACAGGCAGGGAGGCAAGGAAAGGTCTAGACTCAGGGGCGGTGATGGGGCAGGAGCTCTCAGCTGTTAGAGAGGAGGTGAGGAGGAGGGAAAGAAAATGGCAGGGTAGAGGAGAAGCAGAGAAGGCCCTTGGGATCTGGTGGCCTCTCTCCTCCTCTGGAAAGAGGCTGTGTGTCCAGCAACCTAGCAGAAAGTAGTAGGTGTATCACTCACTTTCCTATGGAACTCAAAGACTGTCAAACCCCAGAACAGACCTGGCTAAGTGGTGTCCAAGGTACAGGCAGTCTGAAGGCTCTCCAGAGGTTGAGGCGTCAGCCCAGCAGGCAAGGGTTAAAATGAGTCCCCGGTGCTCAGAAGTGCCACCCGAGTGGTAACAGAGAATCCACAGCCTTCAACTGGCCTCTGAAGTGAGGGCAGTGTTGGGACACTGTGGGCTCTAAGTCCAGACAGTGTCAGAAATGAATTGAATTGTAGGACACCCAGTTGGCATTGGAGAATTGGTTGGGGTGTGTGTGTGGCGGTGGAACCCCACATGTTTAGGGTCAGAAGTATTTTGAGTAAACTCATTTTAGGCCTCTTGACTTCTTCCCTGTTTTTTCCAAGGCACAATTCAAATTGCATCTGTTCCCAGGCACCTTTCCAGACCTCTCCATCCTTGTGTTCCTTCAGCACTTCACACATTGATTATAGCCCCTTATCAAAGTTAGCTTTGGATCATAGGTTGAGTTAGCGTCAGCTCTGTGTGTGAACCCTTCTGGGGTTCTGTTTTATGTCCTCACAGCACCTACCATGAATGTAGCATCCTAGGCTGGCAGGTATTTTGGTGCCTGGTACATCAGAAAGCTTCAATACATATTTGTCTAACTAAATTTAAATTTCTGAAACACATAATTATAGAAACATGAGACAGATCCTGGAAAGAATGTTTAATTGGCATGGCTTTGATTCTCTCACTGCTTTTCTATTTCACCCCAACGCTTTATTTCAAACATTTTCAAACATATGAAACAGTGGAAGAATCACTCACTGAATACCCATGTAACGACCACCTAGCTTGCATGATAGACTCTATTATATTCATGTGTCTATGTGTATTTATGTATTCATGACATATTTATTGGTCTATCCATCTACCCAACCATTAGTCCTATATTATTTTTTCCTCACTGCCTTTCCAACACAATCAGTGTTTGAAAGAGCTTTAGCTTTGAATAGGATCTTGGATTAATTCCTGAATTCAGCCCTTATTTGTTGCATGACCTTGGGGGTGCTGCTTAACCTGAGCCTGTTTCTGTCACGAGGGTGGACAGTGCAGCATACTTCATAGCTTGTGGTGAGGAGTAAATGAGAGAATATAGATAAAGGGCCTGGCACATAATGTGTGTTCAATACATGGTAGCAAGAGAATAAGCATTAAGTACAGTATAAATATTTATTTCAGCCATCAGCACTGATTTACAATGATTTGTACCTCTTGCATTTTTACCTCCAGCCCCTGCTTTAGGCCCAGAAAGAAAAGAAATTCATAGGAGACTACGACTCTTAGACTCTTGCTTGGATGTAAGCAAGAGGTTCCTGGATCTGAGAGGTCAGAGGTGAGCTGGGCTTTGGTGTAGAAATGGCATTCTGAATTCCCTGGCACAATTAAAAGGCCACAGTGCTAAATGTAGAATCAACAGTTATTTACTGACCCTAGACAAGATGGGAGCAGTGGGCTCTTAATACTTATGTAAAATTCAGAAAAATATTTGCTGAAAAGGAGGTGGTTAAGAAGAGGGTGTCAGGGCTCTCCCACAGCCACAAAAATGTGTTCCGGTGTCCTTTCGTGCAGTGATTTGGCATATCATATTTTCTGAGGGTAGGCCCTCATTACTACAACCTTCCACTCTAAGGCTACAGACAATCCCCTAATTGGGGAACCAGAATTATGCCCAAATTGTTTTGTTCCTGAAATGGTTCTGCAAAGCTGTGGACAGAGAATGGAGGATGAGGCTCCCCCCCAACCCCCCTCCATGGCCTTAGACCAGGCAGCATTTGGGAAGGCTGGAAGGTTGGAAAAAGGAAAATCTCATCCTTTGTCTCCTACCAGTGCTTTTGCCATGCCCATCCCACACCCAATCATGGCAATATCCTTCCTACTACCCCTTGGTTCAATCAGGTTGAATACAGAATGGTATGAATATTATGGTTTGAATAGAATTGAGGTCCATCCATAGGAATTGTTTTTTGCAGCACACTTAGAGCTGCACATTTGTGTTCATGTATGTCAGGACAGTTGTCCCTGCATGAGCTGGAAAATGCCTAATGTCCTCCTCCTCCTAATGGTGTATAACCTACATGACGTATCACACCAATCTCTGAAACTCTTTTTAAAAATACAAGTGCAATTCCCTCAATTCTGTCCTTAATCCTGAGAGTCTGAGTCAGTGGATGTTGGGATAGCCCACTGGAACCTACATTTTTTTTTTTAAGTTTTTTTTTATGATAGTCACAGAGAGAGAAAGAGAGAGAGAGGCAGAGACATAGGCAGAGGGAGAAGCAGGCTCCATGCACCAGGAGCCCGATGTGGGATTCGATCCCGGGTCTCCAGGATCGCGCCCTGGGCCAAAGGCAGGCGCCAAACCACTGCACCACCCAGGGATCCCTGGAACCTACTTTTTTTTAAAAAGATTTTATTTATTTATTTGAGAGAGAGAGAGCATGAGCAGGGGGGAGGGGCAGAGGGAGAAGCAGATTCCTTGCTGAGCAGGGAGCCTGACAAGGGACTGGATCCCAGGACCCTGGGATGATGACCTGAGCTGAAGGCAGACACTTAAGCAACTGAGCCACCCAGGCGCCCCTGGAAAAAGATTTTAAAAATCTTAACAATTTATTTTGCTTCATGGCCAGAGCTAAGAACTATCTCTATACAATCAAGCTGCATAGCTCTTCTTCATAAAAACAGAGATAAAGCATGCCTTCTTTTGAGATGCAAAATCTTGGTTGACCTTCTCATTTTTGCTTTGTCTTCCACCAGCTGAAGGGCATAAAATGGAAGATTAGCTGAACTGAAAAAATTAGGAATACTTCCAAAGTAGAATGGTTGGATATCAAGTGAAATGAGGACAACCCAGGAGAGCTTTTGAGAAGACTCTCAGCTAGTGTAAAGAACTAATAGAGGTTATCACAGGATCAGGTAAAGGGTGTAAGAACCCAGGACAGAAGGACCCAGGTAGATTGAGTTACTGGATTTTACTCTACATCCAGACCTTCATTCTAATATCCCAAGCATCTGTTGACCAGGTGCCATGTGGGAGGTAGCGGCCATTGTCCATGCAGAACAGATTTTGTTATTATTCATGGTGGCAGAAGTGGACAGTGTCCCACAGTTTCAGTCAGCAAACAATTCAAGGACTATTTCAAGAAAGAATAAAATCCTCATTGTTGTCTGAAAAATCTACTGTTGTCATTTGCTGGTTAGATCAAAAAAGTAACATCAAGTATTACTTGTTGGAAGAAAATTCTGGAGAAAATAGTGAAATTTTTTTTTTTTTTAAGAAATACTACATTCTTGATGGATGCTCTTGATGACACAGACACAAATATCATGTGGAAAATGGGAACAACATGCCAGTTCTGAGTTGAAAGGGACAAGTCAGATATGAAGGAGTTTGGGATATAGTTGAGTTGGTGGCTTTTTTTTCCTCTTTCTTAATGGCAGATAATAGTGATGCATCTCATGACCGTTAGTGTCTTACATCAGTATAATACGGTATTTGTGTTGGTCTGTACAAAGGACAATCCTGGAAAGAGTTCTCCTTTCAATAGTTTCCTGCAAAGCGTATATAAAACCTAAAACTACAGAGGGGGTGCAGGGGTCACAGGTCAATGTGTGTCTAACTTCCATAAAGTAAGTTCTCTTTGAAAAAAGAAAGAACCACCACCATATATTTACATAATAATAATGTTTTTGAAGAAAACCAGCTTGGTTTCACTAAGAAGGAAGTATTGCTATTTCAGTGGAATATTTTTTTACATTTTATTTATTTACTTATTTGACAGAATGAGAGCGAGCATGTGTGTGCACACAAGCAGGGGAAGTGGCAGAGGGAGAGGGAGCCTGGAGTGGGGCTCTCTCCCAGGACCTTGGGACCATGACCTCAGCTGAAGGCAGATGCTTAACCAACTAAGCCACCAGGTCCCCCTTAGTGGATTTTTTGAGGAACTAGGTAGGCATGTGAACCAGGAACTGATGGATATAGCCAGGCATGCTTTCAAAAAATCTTTCCTATTGGAGGTCACTTGGCTACCCGAGAGTAGAACCCCTCAGGACCTATAGCCCCCAGGTCCCTCTCTCATCTACATGCTGCCCTTATAATTTCTGATAGTAGCTCTCCTATAAACCTTACACTGCTCTTTTTCAGACTCACCATCTCTTTCTTCAAAGATAGATCTATTTTTTAATCTGTTTTTGAGGCCTGCCCATCCTCAAGCCTCTGCTCTGGAACACCCTCCAATCTGTCTAAATCTCTTCAACTAAGCAAAATAGACCCCAGTTTGTCTAGGAGTCTTTGTTCATGCCTATTTTCCAGGCTTAATCTACACCTGAAAATCCTTTCATTCTAAAAAGCGTCCTAAGTAGAATATGGCGCACGGTCAACCTTCTTACAGCTGAGCTGAATGCACTGCATGGGGGTGGGTGACCTAGGGAAATTTAGAACAAGGCTCTCCGATCCTAAGTGTAGATACTTCACAAATGCAGTCAAATGGGTACATTAGTGACTTGGGAGCACACGTCACACCATTGTCTTGTGTTAAGCTTGTGGCTGATCTCAACCAAGCCTTTTGCACAAAGCCACATCTTCCCTCTGTCTGGTGGTTCTGGGATATTTGTTTCAATTTCATGATGTTAGAATTTGGCCCATTGTCAAGAACTTTGTCATCCAAAATGCTGCCTTATCCCTTCCAATTTCCTGTTGTCAGAAGATAGAATCTTGTTTTTCTGTGTCCTTATCCATGTTCTGATTAAAGGTACTACATAGGATAATACGGTGGCACATCACCTCTTTTCAGCTTGACCTCTACTCACATCCCTGGAGTCATCTCACATCCTAAACTCTCCCTCCTCTTGCTTGATAAGATCTCTGGAGAGCTCAGCAAATGCCTATTGAAACTTCACATGTCTAATGTAGAGTGTCTTTTCTTAATCTATGAATCTACAGCTGGGACAAAAAAAGAAGAAGAAAGGAAAGAAAACACAGTTAAGTCTAATGTGACTTCTCAGTGACTGCACTTCTTTTTGGCCCCTACAGGGCCTTGCAAATGGAATGACTGACATAGAATAGGTCAGTGTTCAATGAATATTTGTTAATCCAATCATGATTCTTTTATTGAAAGACCAGCAGAAGAGCTTGCTCATGGCTCTTGCTGTGAAAGAAAAAGAAAAAGAAAGAAAGCCTATTTCTTTACACCTGTCAAGGACATCTGTTTAGGGAAGTCCCACACCCAGCTTAGGTCCATGCTGGAGTATGAATCGACTATTTGCTAATCATGTAAATATTATTGTTGAAGCAAAAACATGATTGAAGCTGGAAGTGTGAACCGAATGCAAGACGTGCCAGCTCTTTAATGTAAGCAATTAATTAGGCATCATCTTTACGTCTGGTGATAGGTCCCAGGGTGTTAATCAAATCAAATATCACCAGCTGCTGAGAGAATAGGCTCATTCAGGAGGCGTTCTTTGCACCCAAGGGGAGAGAGAGGTGGTACTGAAATGATTTCCTGAGACTCCAGTAGCTGAGGACCCCTCTAGAGGAATTCTGGGAAACTGCTTTGTAGGCAAATGTGTAACATCAGAAAACACTGTCCTGTCTTGAATCAGCGGAAGTGGTAGAAAGGGCTAGACAGCGCTGGGTTCAACTCCTGGTTCTGCTTCCTTCTAGCCTTGGAAGAACCACATGATCTGTCTGAGCCTTAGTTTCTTCAACTTCAAAATGGAGGGGACAACACCTACCTTGTGTAGGGCTTTTATAAGGGTAAGAGACTTATGTAGATGGCACTTGGGGCAATGCCCAGCCTGCAAGAAGGATCTCCTGAAGTGATCAGGGTGGGTAGTGATGGTGGTTGTTACCAGTTGAATGGGTTCTGATCCCCACTCTGCTGCCTACATGTCTTCTTTGACCTTGGACATACCCTTGACTTTCAGAGCTTGCTCTTCTGTCTCTGAAAAGGCAGGAGTGGGCTAGATGGTGTTCCAGGGCTAAATGCCCATCATTCTATGACAGGGTAGAATTGGGACAATTCAGTGGTAGGTGGAATGAGACATGGGAAAACCCCCCTGATATGTGGGAGGGTTGCTTCATCAAAAGGGTGGTGCTTTGTGGGACACTCATTCTCCTTCTTCCAACCCTGCCTCCCCCCCCCCCCCCCCCCGAGTAGGCTGGAGGCCATGTACAATGAGCCCTCCTCTCTAGTCCTCACCACACCTGCCTGGCTGGAGATCACTCAGCACCCTGACAAAGGTACCTGGAAGGAAAAAGTAAATTTGGGAAGGGAGGGGGAAAAGCCTGTATTGAACTAATAGATTTAAAATATCACTTCTTTCTCTTCGTTTTTCTTACTGCCAGTTAGTACATGGTTGATGAAGAGGGCTCAAACATACAGTAAGTTAAAACTACCACCATTAGCATGCTATGTATGTCCTTCTAGTCATTTACATATAAAACAAAAATGAGTGAACATTACCACCTTATCTTAGAGTATACTTTTCTGGGTATTTTCCCCCTTCTTCGTCATTGCTGTTTTAACTTTTACTGATTTCTGTTGATAGCAGTACCTTGATTATTTAGCAGAGGCCTCCAAAATAGGATGCTTGCCTCTAGGGCATATAACAAAGCAATCAGGGAACAGGAAGAAAATTTTAGAATTTCTGTTGATATTTTTACTTCTCCTCTTTAAAATTGTGTGTATGTTTATTTCATAATATGTAAAAATATGTATGAAGGTAGACTGTCCAGAGCTGGATGGGGGTGCAAGGATACTATTAGAGATTTAAAACTCTAACTTTCTGCCCTTTCTACCAAATGTATAGGCCTTCATTCTCAGGCTGACAGCCTCATGTTTGCTGATTGGCTACTTATGTGCTTTTTATCTACAAGAATCACAGGAAAGAATGAAGAGTAAAGGACTTCCCTCTTTGCTTTTTATTCAAGAAAGGATATTTTCCTTGTTATTGGTCAAAATAAGGAAAGTTGGCAAATTGAAAACTTTCAGCTTTTCGGCCTCTGTGGTAAAGGAAGTCAAGGACATATGAATTGGGAATTGTTGGGTGTGTAGATCATCCATAGGTATTCTACATCCTCACTCCAGGAAAACACACACATGTGCACACACACGTGCACACACAGCTTACATAAGCAACTTCAGGAGGTGGAAGGAGACCTGCTCTATTGGGCCAATGAGAATGAATGGATGCTCTGCTCATCCAAATGCCAGGGAGCATGAGAGAAGCAACAGGAAAAGGACATAGAAAAGAAGACAAGGTGAACATCTATGAATAGGAGTGACAGATAAGGACAGCAGAGTGGCTCTGAGGTTATAAACAGCAGGATATTACAGTAATAGTGAAAAATAAGTACAATGGCAAGGAGAAGTAAAAAGGAAAAAGCAATACCACAATGGGAAACAGGTAAAGAGTCCTTTGGGTATCTGAAGATTAAGTGAGTGCACCCCCCTCCAAGGACCAGAAGTCAGCTCTCCAGTGTGGGTGGAGGTGGTGATGGTGCTGGTGGAGGAGGGGACCATTGAGGAAAAGTTGGGCCAAGTTCTATTAACCTCTGTAGAAATACAGGGCATGCATTAAGCTTCAAAAGAGTTCTGAAGAAGGTTTGGTTACTTAGAGATTTGAAGTCTGATAGGGAATAGTCCAGCAGGATAAGCTTAGTTCTGTGGAATGCTGCCACATGGTGTTACATTAAGTATTATAAATAATTTCTAATAGGGTTTATGATGGCACCTTGTAGCTAGTTCCCTACACATTCGTAGGAACTGATCACAACGTTTGCATTAGACATGTTGCAGGTAACAAACAAGTAGCACAATAATTAGCAGTGTCCCTGAAGCCATCTACGGGGCCTATGACAAACTCTTCCTAGTTGGAAAAATCCTAGACCCTCCAGTGTTTTTGGACATTGTAAATTGCAGAAGCAAAAAGTTTTTAAGAACAACAAGGTGTTTGAGCCACATATATTTTTCTCTAGGAAACTTGGTGGTATCAGGGAAGGACATTACTTTGGAAAATAAGTTAAAAAAAAAAGGAAGGGCACCTGTGTGGCTCAGCAGTTGAGCATCTGTCTTCAGCTCAGGTCATGATCCCTGGGTCCCAGGATTGAGTCCCGCATCAGGTTCCCTATAGGGAGCCTGCTTCTCCTTACACCTGTGTCTCTGCCTCTCTCTCTCTCTCTCTGTGTCCCTCATGAATAAATAAAATCTTGAAAAAAAAAAAAAGGAAAAGGAAATCATGAAGTTGAAGAAGAATTCACTGATTTTTTTTCAGAGGAAGAAATACCTGATTTCTGAAAACAGCCTATATACTGAAAAATTTCCTGGAAATGGCATCATTGGTTAATTTGTATAAAGCATTCCAACTGTCAAACAGCAAGTTTTGATGCCTCCAAGTGCCCAAAGAGAAAAGTAATCTAAATGCATTTAATATTTTTACCTGTATCTGACTTGAAGTCCCACCTAGAGTAAACTTTTCTGTGCATACCACCTACTTGATGTCTCTCTCTTATAAGGACACAAGCCTTCATGGATTAGGATCCCACACATATGACCTCATTTAAAGCCACATCTTAAATATAGTCACATTGTGGGTTAGATTTTCAATATTTGACATTTTTTTGGAGGGGGAGACGCCAGTTAGTCCATTACAATTTGTTTGTACTTATCAAACTGTTTCATAGCATCTTATAACCCCAGCAATCCATATGCTCATCATGTGACCCTAATTCTGCAAGAAAGGATAGTAATGCTGCTTATACGTTTAAGAAGACAAAGAAATGTATGCTCACTTTAGAAAAAGTACCATCTTCTGCAAATCAGCAAGACAAATACCTCAATGGAAAATGGGCTAAGATACAAGATCAAAATTCACAGAAAGGATAAATAGAAAAATCTAACAAGAACATGAAGAGATGCTCAAACTCATTAAAGAATGCAAGTTAAATTAACAATGAGGTATCTCTTTACATATACTAGACTGGCAAAATCAGGATACTGCCAAGTGTTGGCAGGGACATGGGAGCATGGGAGCCCTCAGGCACTGCTGATGGGAGTTTAAACTGGTGTAGAAATCTTGCAGGGGGCTCTGGTCATGATAGCAGATTAAGCCTGTGTATACTTCCTGACTCTGCAAATCCACTCTTGGGTATATATCAAGAAGGTATTCACAGAGTTCATGAGGATCCTAAATGTGTAAGGTGACAAGGCATTTTGTCTTGCCTAGGACAATTACAGTATATATCTGCTGTCCTTGTGGAATTACTGATAGCACACTTTTACTCTTAAAACTGTTCATCCTGGATATAAGGATTGTCCTCACAGAATATTTGTGTGTGTGTGGGGGGGGTGGTGGTGCAGGGAGGGTATTGGAGGTAGTCTGGGGAGTGGAGAGGCCAAATGTGTTGGGTTCATGCTCTTCAGCAGAGAGAAGTAACAGAGTAGATGTACCCTTAGCAAAATATATGGATCTTAAAAACATGGGCTGAATGAAAAAGAAACAGATTGAGGTTTATAACTATAGTTACATACCATTAAGATTCATGCATATAAAACTATATGTTGTATAAGAACACAGGGTAGCAGAACAGATTGCATTAAACACGTTGATATGGTTGCCTTGGGATAGATGAGGAATAGCAGTGAAATCAAAGGGAAGAAAGAAAGAAACTGAGAAGGGTCTTCTTAGACCAATGTTGAGCTATTGAGTATCATTAACTCAGGCCACAATATCTGAAATCAAAAAGAAAGAGTCCTTATCAGGATAGATAAAATCAAAGAATTTTTTTAAGCATTCAAAAAAAATTAAACTATGCTTTCTTGAGAAATTGGTATTTGTTTGCTTCTTTAGTCTCGTAGGCTCTAAAATGCATTTAGTTCTGCTTAATAAGTATCTTAAATAGGTGCCCCTGTGTGGCTCAGTTAGTTAAGCATCTGACTCTTGATCTCAGCTCAAGTCTTAATCTCAGGGTTGTGAGTTCAAGCCCAGCATTGGGCTCCATGCTGGGTGTGGAGCCTGCTTAGAAAAAAAAAAAAAAAAAAAAAAAAACAAACCCGTAACAATCATTGAGTGAGGAAGGCAGAATGTATAGAACTACGAAAGATAAGGCAAAGTCAGGTATGAGGTTAAGGTCTAAAATTCATACCAAAAGGTCTTACGGATTTTCTACAGATGGGTCTCACTTTTGGTGCTAAACTGCCCGAATAAGGAGATGCCCTCATATACGTGATCTATAGTATCTGTAATAACAGCCACCACAAAACCATCCCAAGTACTAAGAAGCAGCCTGACTGTTTCCCATTCTGAGAACAGAGAGAAATTTCTCCCTTGGGCTCTCATAAGGAGGGCATTGTGTAATGAAATAGTAACCTAGAAAACTCATCTTTACAGAGAGACTCATTCCAAAGCCATGTTGAATACTTAGATGCTAATTTACTCTAATGGGGTTTGGGCTCCTTGGATTTCTGCAAAATAGGTTTCAGTTCCAGGATACTTCAGGAAATGTTCCTGAGAATGCAGTAAACCTGTGCGGCCCACAAAGATTTGGCCTCTTCCACTTGGTTACAAACCATCCATAAATTTGTGGTCATTACAGAATCTGCTAATGAAAGAAAAACAAACAAACAAAAAATTCTATTTCCAGATTCCATGAGCACCATTTCCTTTCTGCTCCAAGGAGGGGGCAGGAGACAAGAGAGAATATTCTCTACTCTCTCTTCCTGAAGCACCTCTAGCAGCAATTAAATTTTTATTGACTAAAACCCAAACATATTAGTTACTGTAGTAGCTACAGGAAGTAAATCTATTATGTGGAAACAGGTGCCACCATAAGACTGAAGGCAGCAAAAAGCAGTGCATAATGGACAGTTTAGTGGCAGGCATCTGCAGAAAGAATCCACTCCGAGAGATGACTTCCAAATGGACATTTAAGATGTGTGGGAGAAGGCTGGCCGGCGGGGGGGGGGGGGGGGGGGGGGGGCGGTAGGAGAGGGGAAGAGGCAATCTGGTGTTTGATACATTCTGGGTTTGGAGCAAGTATAGTTTATCAGATTCTTTGGAAGCTTGGTTGAAATAACCCCTGAGCACTATCCAGTTATATTTGATTCTATTTTTATCAAATGGCCTCTGCTTATTAATTCAATATTTAAGAGCCTAAGAAAGGGAGGTATGGAAGGTTGGTGCCGAAATAGCTGTAATTTTTACCTTTCCTGTATCCTGTATGTGACTTGGCAACTCATCTCGTCAATAGCTAGAGACTGTTTCTTAACCCCTTGAACGTGGGCTGGCTTGTCACTTGTTGTGGCCACAGACTGTGGGGGAAGTCATGATGTGCTACTTCTAAGCCTAAGTCTCATGAGGCCATAAATACTTCTCTCTCTCTCTCTCTCTCTTTCTCTGTCTGAACATTGTATAGCCACCATGGAAACACACCTAGGCCAACTTGCTCAAGCATGAGAAACAAGAAATGTTTACTCTTACATCTTTGGCAGGTTGCTGGACTATACTAGCCATGTGTTAGATCAGTCAGCCCATGTGGCCCAAACACCAGGTGAGCACAAGTGCCTGAGTGAGCCCAGGAGAGAGCAGCTGAGCCTGTCCCAGATTAGCAGAGCTGCCCTGCTACCCTAGATGTGTGAGCAAAAACACATGCTAATTGTCTGAAGCCTCTGAATTTGGGTGTGGCTGTTACACAGCAATATCTAACCAATACAGGATGATTCCCTGCAATAGTATTATAATTAATAGCAAATTTCCCCCAACTATTATAAATAAAAGGGTACAAATGAAAAATATTACAAATGAAAAACAATAACCACACCTTGGCATTCTGGTTTGTGTTGTGTTTTGGGATCTTATAACCTACTGAGCATGGAAGCCCCTGAGAACCTGAGTAGCTCTGAATAAGTAGACAAAATTTAGTTTCTAGGCTAGCAAAATGGAGGATCAGACCCTAGACAACTGGTTTTTAAAACTCTCCCACCTGGGATTCCCAGCATGACTGTGACAAGATAGCCTTATATCTCTCTTATGAATAAAGTCCCTGAAATTTAAGTCCCCAGTTTCCCCATCTCCTTCTACTTTACACGACGGAAGGTTGTTTACTCTTCCAATATCTTTAATTACTCCTACATTGCATTGCACCTGCTACTGTGAATTCTCTAGCAGTTCCTTTCTTGGGGCAGCATTTTCCACTCTGCTGGTTTATGTCTCATCACCCATCCTCAGGGAAAGAAAGCAGGGAAGCACACAGAAATACCTGTCACAAGTGAAGCTGGAGAAGACCAGCTTTTAATTGGGTTCTACAGTGGTTTCTGTGGCCACTTCTGACCCCTGACATTTTCTTTTCTTTGAGTTTTGTCGTCAGTTTTATTGTGAGCAGCTTGGTTGGGCTTCATGTTTGCGGCAGGAAGGAGAGGCACAGCGAGACCTGCCCCCCTCTCCGGTGAATCACCAGCATCTGTTACGGTGGCCGAGTCTCATTATTGCTGCTGCTGCTGCTGCTGCTGCTGCTGCTGCTGCTGCTGGGCTGGCAGATCTTTTGAGAGCAGGCATGGAGGGCTCCGGGATTCACTAATGACTCCTGGGGATGTGCCAGGGGAGGGTTACCGTCTTGGGAAGGCCATTGTGAACATGGGCCTGTCCGTGTCCTGCAAGAAATGAAAGAATCCTTTCCTTTCAGCACTGCAATAGGAGGCAGTACCAGAATTCTTAGGATATCCCTACAGGAAAATAAGTACAAATTAGGATCCAGTTTATAAGATACCTAGGCACTTTGGGGATCTTTTTTAGAAGTCAAACATTTTCTCACGCTCTTTCTCCTTTTGAGATGTTAAAGAATTAGAGCAGTAAGGTATAATGATGTTTGAGATGGCGCTGGAGTGCTTGGTTTAGAGGCATACTTGGATTCCTGGCTCGGCCATGTGAACTGTCTGCTTTGTAGCCCATTATTTAGCTTTTCTGACACTTCACTTCTTTTCTATGAAGTGAGAATGGTATTAACTTTGTCATGACGACTAAGTTATTTAAATGTGTGTAATTCCTAGGAAGTTTGGGACATAGATGTAGTGGATAAATGCAGTTCTTTAGTTTTCTCTCTTCTCACCTTTCCTGACTTTTAGTTTTTTGTTTGCTTGTTTTCTTGCTTGTGTACGTATTTTTTTTTTACTTTGTAGAATAAAGGATGTGTGTTTTAGAAAACAAGACTTTATACCAAAATCTTGAAACCTGTACTTTTAACCTAATAATCTCACTTATGTAAATGTGTGCTCAAACAATGGCCCAATTTTTAGAAGTACAAAGGTATAATCATAAAGAGATCCTATTGTTGCTTCAAAAATATGTCCTTCCTGGTCATTTTCCTGTTTACCTTATTTTTTAAAAAGGCACTTTCCTCACCTTTTTTTTTTTTAAGTCATTTGTGCTATTTGTTACTTATTCTCATTATTGTTTCCATGCAATCAGTAAATTCCTATCCCTTCCCTAAACCGTTAAAAAATAGATCATAATTAATTCCCCATGGGCTCAACATGAATCACTTCCTTCTAAAAAAGACTGTCAAATAGGATTATTTTTTTAGTCTAGGCAGCCAGTTTCCAGGAGTAGCAAAAATGTGGATTATAACCCATTTTACATGTTTATGCATCTATTGGGAGATATAATAATAAACTATGCCAGTCCTTGATAATATTTGGAATTAAATGGTTTAAGGGTACACTAAGAAAACACTCCAGAAAGCATTCAAAATGAAGTAAAGGGAATTCATCTTGACTACTCATTTGCTGCTTGCTCATCCCTATGCTGGGGTTTTCCAAGGAATTGCTTTTATAAAAACAAACAAACAACAAAAACCCCTGCCAGTAAGCATTTTAACCCCCCATTTCCTGAAAAGAAAACTGAAGCTCCAGGATTTCAAATGGCTTGCCTACAGACCAAGAATTTGAACAAAGTTTGCTTGACTTTAAAAATCCATGTTCTTCCTTCTATTCCCAGCTGCCTCCAAGGCAGTGATTCTAACATTGGCTATACATTGGACTAATTTGGAAAACTTAAAAAAAAGAAAAAAATCAGAAAACTCACACTATCCAATTTCAAGACTTATGATAAGGCTTCAGGAATCAAGACCATGTTCATTGGTGAAACAATAGACACATAGATCAGTGGAACAGAATAGAGAACCCAGAGATAGACCCAGACAAATATAGGCAACTGATCTTTGACAAAGGAGCAAGGGCAATGCAACAGAGAAAGCTTTTCAATAAATGGTGCTGGAACAATTGGAAGTCTGTACATAAAACAAAATTTAAAAAGTGAACCTAGTCCCAGACCTTACACTTTTATAAAAATGAGCTCAAAATGCATGATAAACCTAAATGTAATATACAAAACTTTAAAACTGTTAGACTAAAACACAGAAGAAAAGCTACGTGACCTTGAGTTTGATGATGAGTTTGTAAATACATGATGCAAAGCATGATTTATTAAAGAAAAACTGAGAAATCAGACTTCATTAAAATAAAAACTTCTGTTGTCTGAAAAACACTATAAAGAGAACCAAAGGACAAGCTACCAACTGGGAAAATATTTCCAAACACATATCCAATAAAGGTCTTATATCCAAAATCTACAAACAACTCTTAAAACTTAACAAGAAAACAATCAAATTTTTAAAAGGGCTAGAGATCTGAACAGCTGCTTGACCAAAGAAAGTATACAGATGGAAAATTGACAAGTAAAAAGATACTCAACATTATTTGTCATTAGAGAATTACAAATTAAAACAATGAGACAACATGACACATCTATTACAATGGCTAAAATTTAAAAACTGGCACCAGTAGCAGATAAGGATCTAGAGCAACAAAGTAATCTCATTCATTGCTGGTAGGAATGCAAAATAGTACAGACACTGGAGGATAGTTTGGCACTTTCTTACAAAGATAGGTGTAGTCTTACTAGATCATTCAGTGATTGAACTACTACATATTCACTGATTTGAAAATTTAAGTTACTGTTTTGAAAATTTATATTCATACAAAAAATCTGCATAGGAATGTTTATAGCAACTATATTTATGATTTCCCAAACTAGAATCAACCAAGAGGTCAATGGATAAACAAACCTTGGTAAACATCTATACAATGGAAGATTCTCAATGAACTATCAAGCCACAAAAAGACATGAATGAATCTTAAATGTAAGTTGCTAAGTAAAAGAAGCCAATATGAAAAGGCTACGCATTATATGATTCAAATTATATGAGATTCTGGACAAGTATAGACCAGAGTGACTTCCTTCAGAAGAGTACAGTAAGAAAAAAGGGACAAAAAACTAACTTTGTTCGGGGGAAACCCGACACACACTGTCTCAGGCAAATGATTAGGGTCAATATCATTAGTGACAACTCATGTTGACCTGTGTACCCTTTATCTAATGTGATGAGAATGGCTTCATCTTATAGTCTTCTTCCCAAAAGCATGTAACCCCAGTCTGATCATGAGAAAAACATCAGACAAATCCCAGTTGAGGGACACTACAAAATATCTAGCCAGTACTCCTTAAAACTATTAAGGTCATCAAAAAACAAGGAAAGTCTGTGAAACTCTTGCAGCCCAGAAGAGCCTCAGAAGACATGACAACTACATGTAATCCAGATGGGATCCTGGAATACAGAAAGAAAACTAGGGAAAAACTGAGGAAATGTGAAAAATTATGGATCTTAGTTAATGTAACTATATCAGTTCATTAAGGGCATCTGGGTGGTTCTTGATTTCAGCTCAGGTCATGATCTCTGGGTCATAGGATGAAGGTCAGAGTCAGGTTCTGCACTCAGTGGGGAGTCTACTTGAGTTTCTCCCTCTCCCTTTGCAATGTGTGCATGTTCTCTATCTCAAATAAATAAGTAAATCTAAAAAAAAAAAAAAAATTAGCTCATTGATGGTAACAAATGTACCATACTAATATAAAATGTTAATGATAGGGGGAAATGGGTATGTCTGTCTATGAGGTATATGGAAAATGTATGTAGTCTCTTTGTAATTTTTTCCATAAACCTAAAGCTCTTCCAAAATCAAACATTTACTTTAAAAAAAATCTGTAATGCCTACTACTACACTGAGATTCTGATTTCCTCTGGTTTGTGGCCCAAGTCTTGAGACTTTAGAGCTGCCCAGGTGATTCCAGTATGTCTCCAGCAAAGTACTCTAAAGGAAGGGATGGGTTTCCCCTTCTCTTTCTTGTCTAATGGTAATAAATGCTTTGGCCTTGTCCTTGGTTAAATAGCAATGTGACTTAATCATTGTGGTGGTTTGAATACAGCGGTTCTTTAAATGTACAGCCAGCGCTATGGAACTTGGAAAGTGATATTTTTCATTAAATGAAAAATCTCCTCCAAAAAGTGTTAAGTACCATAAACAGTTGAGGAAAATAGTGAAGGGCAGACTATACCAAACACATCGTCTGTTGAAATCTGTGCACAGCAGGAATGCCTTTAACTTCCTTCTGCTCTGCTGTGCCATGTGTCCATGGAGGTAAATCATCTCCAAAGTTTTAGGTGCGATGGGTTTGGCTTTAATTAGGTGGTAGGCTCATTCTCCAGGGTTTGGTTGTGAGATAAAAGCATCACGTGCTGGGGAGTGCATCTTAAAGGCTCAGGACTGTGAACTGAAGCCAGCTGTCTGTTTTTCTCTTACAGGAAACCTGGCAGCAGGGGTTCCTAGGAGTCTCATCTGGTGCCAGAGATGATCAGCTCCCCCCAGTCAGGGAGGAAGGAATCCTCTTGATCCCAGCACCCAGACAAACCGCTGTGAAGAGACCAAGCCTGAGACGCATCCTGTCCTCACACACAGACAATCCTGGTGCTTTTGGAAATGGCGAGACTATATTTTCTAGACTTGCACTGTTTGCTGAAAACCCCGAGAGGCCAGGAAATAATTGCTTCATGTACATGAAGGTATGAGAAAGATTTATTTTCCCCATCATTTTTCTGCCTCAGAAATAGTAGTAGAAATTTCTGCTTTTTTAAAAACCTGTAAAAATATTAACCACCAGAAAATATGTATTGATTCTTACACTATGCTAGGCACTGAGGGGGACATTTATAAAGTTAACAATTAATAGTGGCCTTTTATTCTTTCATCTAAGTAATGCCTGTGTGCACATCGAGTAACAGACATCGACTGGGTACTAGAGATTTAAAAAAACAAGAAACAAAGATTGGTTTCCTTTCTCAAGTAGACTATAGTTCAAAAACTTATTCCTAGAATGGTAGTTCCAACCAGAGATGACTTGGTCCCCAGGGGATATTTGACCCTATCTGGAGAAACATTTGGTTAGTGCTTCTGAGATGGGTGGGAGATGCTTCTGGCATTTAATGAGGGAGACCAGGGATGCACCTTCCAAAGCACAGGACTGTCTCCAACAACACAGAATTATGGGCCCCAGAATGTCACTAGTGTCAAGGTTGAGAAACCCTGCAAACCCCAATGGGCCCTTCCTTAAATCAAGAGCACACATTTTCCAGGTGCGAATTAACAAAGCAAACTTTGAAGCTACCTCCTGCCCCCCCTTTACCAGATGGGGTTGCAACAGGGGAGGGTCCCTGGCTGTAGAGAGAGGAAAGGTTACCACCTTGCCATTCAAGCAGGATATGTTTAGAGGACAGTCAGCAATTCTCTTTTCAGCTCCCAGCCTCATAAGTTTGACAGTTCAGGACAGGGGCCACATCCAGTTAAATCAGGCTGCTCTACAGATGACCTGAGCCTTCTCCTTTTTATTAAGAGCAGCCGCAGTCAGCCCTGGACATGCAGAAGTCTTTCCAAATACAGCTGAATCTTTCAACACCACAGATTTGATCTGCATGGGTTCCCTTATATGGGGGTGTTTTTTGGCAAATGCAGTACTGTGAATGTATTTTTCTCTGCCTTACAATTTTCTTAAGAACCTGTTCTTTTCTTTAGCTTTATTGTAAGAATATGATATATAAGATACATAACATTTAAAATATGTGTCAATTGACTCTATGTTATCAGTAAGGCCTCTGTTTACTAGTAAAGTTTTAGGAAAGTCAAAAGTTGTTTAAGGATTTTTGACTGCGTGGAGGGTCCATGCTCCCAACTTCTGAGTTGTCAAGGGCCAACTGTGATACTACTAAAAGTCTTGTGACACTCTTAAAACTTAAACGTAGCATTTGCTCATCAGTTGAAACTACCATAAAACTTTTGTCTTGCCTTATTGTGTGTAAGTATTAACCACCAGTTTAAATTTTACAAGTGGCCTTGCAACCATGCTGCTCAATATAACCACGAGCCACATGTGGCTGTTTAAACTTAAATTGCTTGAGATTAGATACGATTTAAAATTCATTCCTCCACCACACCAGTCACCTTGAAAATGCTCACCAGCCACCTGTGTCTCCTGGCTACTGGACTGGACAATATGGACAAAGAACATTGCTATCATCACAGAAAGTTCTATTGGACCACACTGCCTTACAAGCCATTTCTAGGGATCCTTGCCAGCCAGCACAGTTCTTGGTAAAACAGGCTTGTGTTCTAGCAGCTGAGGCACCAGGGCAAATGCTTTACATTATTTCTTCATCATCATCTGTTAGAAAGACAGATGTGTTTTGCCGGGGTGGTGGTGGAGGGGACCACCTTTTGTCAGACCTGCAATTTTGTGAAGGGTTTATGTGATGGATGTTGGGTAATGTATCCAATCATTGAAACTTATTTTCCAGAAGGTGTAACAATGTAAAATTTAAGTAGATAACCTCTATAAGGCATTTCTGATCTAAGTCAAGTGTGTATTGTTAAATATTAATTCCATTAAGGTGTATCAGCAGGGAATTAAGATATGTGACCCAAATATATTTCTTTCTAGTAATTTAGTGTAATAGAGAACTAGCACTCAGTGAATCTTAACCAGGAAGAAGTCGGGATAAAGGGAGGAGGGAGGATCAGAAAGCCCTGGGAGCTCCTACAAAATACGTAGGTTTCCCCCCACGTAGGGTTTGTCAGGATGGTGGGGTGGGTGGGTGGCTGGCTGGGTAGGGAAGATCTTGCACATGTATATTTTGAAAGTGTTTCCCTTGTCATGCCACTGTACCCAATCCAGGTGAGTACTGTTTAGAGACATTAAAGGAAAATAATCAATGTGCCTCTTTTCTGTTGTATGATGGGCAGAAGTAGCTTTAAAAAGACACCTGGGATCCACCTTTATCTATTATTCTTTGGTGGGCCCAATTCTGTCTCACCATCGCCTCTTTCAAAAGACTCACTGGTTGTTCCCGGCTACCCCTCCCCAAGGTCATTTAGAATTATCAACTGGGTTTAGAACAGCTGCCGTAGGCCGTTCTTTCCAGTGTCAATATCTGTTTCCAGCAAACTTGTGCAAGCTGTATATCACCATCTCTGCTTGGGTGCATTTTCTTATCATTGCCTGAAGTGTTGATATTGTGTGCTGCTCATCAAAGAGGTGTCATATGCCCCAGGGGAGGGGGGGTGGCCAGAGAGGACACTGGGTTTAAGAAATTGAGGAGTAACTTTTGCTCAGGTTGAAGGGTATATACTTCCATAGGAAGGTGGGCCATGGGTGTGTGAGCAGGGCTGAAAATATTCTCTAAAAGGACCTCATCAAGCCCTTGCACACCTGTTTAGGTTGAGAGTTCAGAGTTTGGTCCTAGAGTTTGGCTCATTTTTGTTAAGAGTAGAAGGCTGTTACTAACTAGAGAGAAGCCTAACAGTCCATCAGATTGAGGGCTAGCTCTGCTGATAGAAAACTTAAACACCCTTATCCCAACCCTTATTTAAACTGGAATTTCACACCATGTTTTCAAGATATATTCAATCCAAATGGACCTATGTGTGTTTTTCACTTTTGTTTTCTCTGTTAATGCATTTAAAATACCTCTACTCCATTCCACATTTTCTTTATCCTTGGTTTCAGAGTTTCCTTTGGCAGAAACCCAGTTTTCCCTACGTTATGTAAAATGCTGATCACTTGGGATTTTAAAAGCATAAGGTGGGACTCATATCATTGGGAAACTATCCAGAATATAAAGTCCTTTCAGTGGCATGTTGCACAACATATGACATAAGCAAAAATATTCTAGCATTCCCAGCAAATGTCCAACCCTAGCTTCCTACGTCTCTTTGGGACAGCAGAATCTGTTGATTGCAAAGGTAAAAAATAAGGTATGAAACCAAGGAGACTGTAAATCAGTAGGTTTGGTTCCATCTCTGAAAAGTCTTTTTGAATGTTTCTCCATTGGGTCTCCCAGGGCTTGGAATGTCAAGAGTGTGAAATGCCCTAAGATTCTGGAGACCTGTCTTGTCATGGTTTGTTTTTTCTAGAATACCCAACTAAAAGGGGAAGGAGAATGTTAAAACCATGTATAATTTTGGCTAAAAAATTTCAGTAATCCCAAGGAAGGAAGGAAAGGAAAGAAGAAAGGAAAGATGGATGGACTCTAGAGTGGCTTGAGGAGACTGCATCATTAATAGCCAATATAACTGTCTGTTATGCACCAGATAGTATGATAGGACGTGGCTATATGGCATGATAAAAAAAAAATATATTTGGTTTTGTCCCCATTCCTGGCACAGAGCTCCTAAAATCCTTGGAATTTTCAGTGTTAGGAGTATCTTTTGTATACTAATGAGGTGCCTGAATACAGGTCCTTAGATAGCTTCAGAAACCCACCATGTGAGAGGGCTATGAATATCAGCTTCCAACCGCTAGGGAGAAGAAAGGCTGGAGATTTAATTCAATCACCAATGGCCAGTGATTTAGTAAATGATTTAGTAATGAAGCTTCCATAAAATCTCTGAAGCAGTGGGGCTCACGGAGCTTTCAGGTTGGATAAGATGTTGATTTGCTGAGTGGATGACATTCAGAGGGCACAGAAGTTCTGGATACTCCCCCCCCCACCCCCCCCACCCCCACCCCGCGCCCCATACGTCACCTTATGAACCTTTTTCTTTCATTTGGCTGTTGCTGAGTTACATTCTTTGGAGAAAAGCTGTAATAGAAAGTTGAGTGCTTTCCTGAGCTGTTCTAGCAAATTATTCAGCCTGAGTGGGAGTCATGGGAACCTGCAAATCTGTAATCAGTTGGGCAAATGTGCAGGTTTCCTAGGGACCCAATTTGTGGCTACTATCTAAAGTGAGAGCATCTTGTGGGACCCAGCCTTTACTTTGTGGGGTCTTTGCTGACTTTGAGTAGCATCAACACTGTATTGAAGTATTGGATACCTGGTTAGAGCACTGGGAAATTGATTGGTATTGGAATGATGTAGCTGGGGGATAAAATGGTGAACAAGAGCAAATATTTTTCTGCTCTTAGAAAATTTACGAATACTTTAATGTGTCTGTGGGGTCATATTGCACAGGGCCACACATCATCCACCTCCAGGTCCACTCATTCTGGTCTTTGGAGACTGATCCTTACAGATCACATCCCTGGACCCCATGCCCTTTGTCTCAGGTTGTATCTGACTAATGGGGAGCCCTGGTGGGAAACTGGAGGGAGGGAGAGTGAGTGAGGTCAGTCAGGGTACTTCCTTTCCTCACTTTGTCCTTGGGAAGATGCCTTGGGCTGTGTCCCTAGACCACCGAATATCACTGCTCCTCTCAAGACCATCTTCTCTACATGGCTTTCCCTCCTTCAAGATTCTGTTAAGCACTGTTTCCCCTTGTCTCCTTGTGCCTAGGGGGTGGGTACAGTGCATCAGCTCTTGATACTGGCCTATTGCCCCCACAATTCCTTGTGTTTGTTTTTATACCTTGGGTACCCCTTTATAAAAAATTCCATAGTAAATAAACCTTATTTGAATGATTGTGATTTGGGTGAGCCATCTCATTGCGACCTTAACTAACATAAGCACCAGATTTGTTTGTCAGGTATGTTGAATTTTGTGTTAATACACTGGATGCTACAGCAGCCATTTAGCTGCCGCTTAAGAAGGTCACCTCGGTTAAAAATGATAAAATCACTTCATAGAAGGCTCATCTTGGTATAGCCCTTGGCAAGAGAGTAGATATTCAGTAAGGGAAAGAGAAAGGGAATTAGGACATCAGTTCTATTTAATAGTATTTGGAATTGTGATTTCTGTTGCCAAAATGCTCTTCTTACCCATTATGGTTCTGGCATGAAAACTAAATTCCAGGCTTTGAAGATACAGTAATAGCCCATGATTTATACCAACATGATACATTCTGATGAGAGGCTGATAAATGTTGCAGAGAAGCATTGTTATTAACTGTTTTATTGGTAAAGTAAAACAGGATAGTAGCACTCAGAAGCTCCATAATGGTGCCGAGAACACGTTCCCTTCCATGACAAGCATTATGTTTGCTACTGATCTTTTCATGTGAGCCCACCCCAGCACCTCCCCTAGACTGTCTCACAAGCCAGTTTTTCCAAATGATGAATGTCTTCAAAAAGATACATATTTATAAGTTTGCCTTTCATAGGAATTACTTCAAGCCTCCTTTCTTCCTTATTTTGCTTTCCAAAGCCATTAGGGAAATGTAAATTGGGATGGCCAGACCAGATTATCAGAGATGCTTTCAGCCTGTATATAATAATCCATTGATGTATAGATAAGAAGGAAAGCTTTTCTCCCAAGATGGTATATGATTACATCTCAGGAGAATTGGTGAGCAGTACCTTCATCCTTGATCATTAACCTTTAGAGATAAAAGCAATTTCAAAGGCCATTTGCCCCCTACTGCTCTAGATGAGGAAACTGAGACCCAGAGATATTATATAGGAGAGTTACCTGAGAATGCATTGTATTAGTGTTTTGGAGCCACCATAACAGAGGACCACAAGCTGAGTGGCATAAACAACAGAAATTTGTTGTCTCCAAGTTCTGGAAACTTGAAGTCTAAAATCAAGGTATTGGCAGGATTGGTTCCTTTGGAGAGCTGGGAGGGACAAATCTGCTCCTAGTGTCTCTCCTTGGCTTGTCAGTGGCTGTCTTCTCCCCATGTTTATTCACATCATCTTCCCACTAGGTATGTCTGTCCAAATTTTCCCTTTTTCCAAGTACACCAGTCATATTGGATAAGGGCCACCCTAATGACCTCATTTTAACTTGATTACCTCCATAAAGACCCTATTTCCAAAATAAAGTCACTTTTTTTTTTAAGATTTTATTTATTTGAGAGACAGAGATAGCAACAGAGCACAAGCCAGGGAGGAGAGGAGAAGCAGGCTCCCTGCTGAGCAGGGAGCCCAATGTGGGGCTCCATCCTAGGACCCTGGGATCGTGACCTGAGCCTAAGGCACGTGCTTAACACACTGAGCTGCCCAGGCACCCCATGAAATCACATTCTAAGGTACCAGTTCCTAGGACTTCAACATGTGAATTTAGGGGGAATAAAATTCAGCCCATAAATAGAGCTACCCAAACACTGACTAGAACCTCAGTCTTGAGATGCCCTTGTTTGTTTTTTCCCTTCTTGCACCATGTGCCTTTTAATAATTGTATTCTCCTTGCTGCAGAGAAGACGTGTTCTTCTTTCATGGATGTGGGATATAGAGGTATGGTCAGAATCTCCAATTTTCTCAGACATTTTAAATGATTCAATTTAGGAGAATATCAGGTCAAAGTAAGTTCAGAGGAGTAAGGATGCTTATTAACATAACCTGAAAATAATCATCTTGGAGGTTAGTAATGAATTTTTTATCATTTTGTGGCTGCTAATGCTGAACCCTGGGAGCAAGAGATGAGTTCTCCTAGACTTGTCCCATAAACTGCAGCTGATAACATCACACTGTGATGATAAATGTGTTTGTCTAGTTATTTTCCTCTTTGATGTAGATCTCTCTGTCCCTGGAGCAAAGGCTTCCAGGGAAGCACACCTTCCTTCTAGATGTCCTGCGATGAGGCTTTGGCAGAACCATTGCCAATTGTGCATTTAATTCTCCTAAAATCATTTCATCAGCATAGAGATGCTTAAAGCATCTAAAGGTTATGGGGCAGCCACATTGGTGCCAGATAGCTAAGGGAAATGTTTGCACATTTGTAGAAAGATATTTTTGTTATGTTGTGCCAAGTGGTTTTTTTTAGAGAAGATGGATGTAAGCAAGACAATAAAAAAAAAAAAGCCTTAAAAGTTTTTATTTTATGTACCATGTCACCAAGGTCAGGGTGGCTTGCTCACCCTTGCATGAATGAAAATTGCTTTCATTAAAGGGTGGAACACAAGAAAAATAACAGGGTGTTGAACTCTTTGGTAATGACCACATTCTCCCTGTTTTAATGTGGTGCACCATGCTCATTTTGAAGGAGGGAAACCTAGGGATCAGAGAAAAACATCATCAGCTCAAGTGCACCCCTTCCTAGACCAAGGTGCCTCTCACCCAGGGCAGCAACTGGGATGTGGAACTCTACACACAGTGGATGAAGGGGCCATCCTAAGTATCTAGTATATTCACTGGGGGTACTCTTAGGTCTGGACAACCCCTACCTAACCAGGTCACAGAATATGCCTCTTGGCAGTTAAAAGAGGTAGGTAGGGGATTCCTGGGTGGCGCAGTGGTTTAGCTCCTGCCTTTGGCTCAGGGAGCGATCCTGGAGACCCGGGTTCGAATCCCACATCAGGCTCCCGGTGCATGGTGCCTGCTTCTCCCTCTGCCTATGTCTCTGCCCCTCTCTCTCTCTCTCTCTCTCTCTCTCTCTCTCTGTGACTATCGTAAAATAAATAAATAAATAAATACATACATACATACATACATACATAGAGGTAGGTAATTTCTAGCATCTGCCCCTTGGATGCCTCTGTTTCTCAGTGTCTCCCAAAGCCTCATCAGCTGTTCAATATAGGCCAAGGAAAAAGCTTTCGGTGGTGAAACAAATTTGGAAGATGCCACATATTCCATCCCTCCTTAGCTACTCATCATGCATATTGGAATTATTGAAGCCTGTGCCTTGTCCTGCATTGAAGAAGCCATTTAACTTTCTTTCATCGGGTGCTTGCAAAGTCATCTGATCATGGAACCATTTGTTGATGTAAAACCTGTAAGTTGAATGAAACACATTTTGAGAAATGCTATATAAAACTTGCATTAGTTGAGGGATAGAGAAGAACAATATATATGCTGAAAAAGAATTTCAATCAAGTTCATAGATTGTTGAGCAAGAGCTCTGCAGAGATATCCCTATAGACACTTCTGTGACAGTCCTTATAATCGCCCACAAAAGATTCTTTGTGGCTATTGGCAGGGATGGAATAGTATGCCGGGCTGGCCAGGCTTTTCACTCATTAGGTTCTTTCTTAATTGTGAGAGTATAGATGAGTGTGTGTGTGTATGTGTGTGGCCTGGAAGACAATCAGATGGCTTAAAAAAAGGAAAAAGTATTGGGCTAACAGTCAGAAGGCAGGAAGTATTTTTGGCCTTTATCATGGATTTGTGATGTGACATCTCTGCTCTGTTCCTCCACTGGTCAGGGTGGGTGTCACTATGTAGCCCTGCATCCGTCTGTTGTCACATAGGCCTGAAGGACCCAGCAGTCCTCCCTGGACACTTGGGACCTCAACGAATGCTATCTGAAGGTGAAGAGGGGGGAGGAAGAGGTTGTCAGGCTGATGACATAATGTCTAAGTGTTTGGGTCACCTCAGGAGGAGCAGAGTGTTGGGTACAAAGAGCCATGTCACTGCTGAGGGAGTTGTGAATGACTGTGAATGACTGGTATACAGCCTACAGCATGCTGATAGGCCGTGCAGGATGCTGGTGGTGAGATTTTTCCTGTAACAAAGACCCTTTGGTTTGATAACAGAAACTCTCTTGAACTACCTTAAGAAAAAAAGATACTTGGGGTAGATATTTGAGCACATGATGGCATTTAAACAAATTGAACAGCCCAATCTTAATAAACTTCAGAAGCATGACAGCTTCAGGTATCTGCCTCTAACTCTCAGGTCCTGTGAGTTTCAGCTCTCATTTAGGATAAATGTCTATGCCAGTCCATCAGATAGGACACATCTGGTTGTTCAGGAGAGAGTGGTAATACCTTGATCTCAAGGAAAGTTGGGCCTCTCTCCAGCCCCAGGGGCTGAATCATTGATAGTCTAAATCAGTCACAGTTATCTAATTGTCCTTTGTCAGTAGCTGGTCTAGAGGTGGCCATGTGACTCAGGATTAATGTTGGGGATGTGAGTAGGAAGAGGCTGGATATGGATGCTGGAAAAGCTTTTGTCTTCTCAGTAAAAAAGGAATGCAAGAATGATGTGGCATAACTCTTTCTTCCTTTGCTTTGCCCTTCTCTGGCATTCCGACATGATGGCTGGTGATGCAGCAGCCATGTTGTGACCATAACGTGACAAACACCAGAAGAAATTTGTGTGCTAGGAACAGAGGGTGCAAAGGAGAAAGAGCAAGGTCCTTCTGTGTTTGGGCTTTCATACCAACCCTAGACCAAACACCTCTTGTACTTGAGAAAAATGATACGCTGGTACTTGAAATCACAGTGCACTACGTATAAATTTACTTACAACCAAAATCTCTAAGTGAAAAGTTACGTAGTATAAATACAGATGTCAGGAGCCAGCCCCAATGATCAGAGTAGGAGTCTCAGCTCTTTAACAGGAAGATATTCAAAAGTGTCTGGGAAAGCCACCCTGGAGCCTTGAGACCTCACCACGGCTGCAGAGCACAGAGAGGGAAATCCTCTTTGTGCCAGTACACACCTGTCCTAGATAGAGTTAATCAAGTCGTGTTAACTAATTGTACTAATTTTATTAATCCCATGTTACCTGTCAGATATTTTCCCCAGTGCTGTGGACTGACTAGAGAGGGTGGGGAAGATGCTGGCTCTCGTTTCCCTACAGGGAGAAAAGGCAATAAACAAAAATAAATGAAGTGAATCATTTGAGATAATGAGAAGTTCTGTATGAAACAGGAAAGGAGTATTGCAGTGGGGGGAGTTGTGGGAGGGGTGTGTGTGGCCTGAGACTGTGATATTTGATGTGAGAGTTGAGTTGTGGAAGGGAGCCAGCTGTGTAGACGAGACCCAGGCTTCTTGAGGAAGAGGAACAGGCCCCTGGGTGGGAATGAGCGTGACCTACTAGAGACAGTGAATCATTACCAGGTGTCCGCGGTGAGGGGATGCAGGAGGCCGCCCCTGCTCATCGCATCATAACTGTTCCGGCCACTTGGCCCACGGCTTGTGAGGCATCTCCAGGCTGCTGACGGGGCTTCCTGTCACAGGTGGCTTTCCTATCCTCTGCTGCAGGCTCTGAGAGCCCAGGGAATGGGGCGGCTGGGGAGGGTCTGCATAATAGACCGGGGTCAGGGTGACTGACCCCCTTTCCTAACGAGAATGGACCCGTCATGCTCAGCTACCACACTGAGGCTCCCCAGGGGCCTGGCCTCCTTGGGAAATGGCATCAAGCCCATTCTGGAAGGACTGGCAGAGAGTTGAGCAGGCACACAGCTGTTTCAGCACCACGCCCCAGTCACCAGCTGGAGTTACAGTCACCACACTTGACCTTTTTCCCTGTGGAAAGGCCAATGCAGTGAGGCAGGAAGCCTGGCAGGGCCCCCCCACTGTGACTCCAGCCTGTCATGACTGGTCATAGCTGACATCATTTTCAAGTGATACTTATCAGTGAGGCAGTCACATGAAGTCATGAGGCTAGAAGCTCCCTCAAAGTCCTCCTGCCCTGCATTCCCTTATGTATCGGCATTGCCCAGAACAAAAGTATGAGATGCCTCCTCCCCAACTTCTAGCAGGTTGCCAGCTGAACCAGATATTCATCTAGTTCCAGGAGAGATTCCAATTCTCTTTCCTCTAATACTTGAACTCGGGGGCAGTTAGAACCGTGGTAATTAGATCCTTGGGCTGTTAGATATCCTCTGGGGTCCTATGTCATTAATAGGCCCCCAGAAATGTAATGAGTGTTCACCTTAGGAAGGCAAGCTGGCCCAAACTACCATTTAGAAACCCTGGTTCAATCACAAAATATCAAAATGTAGAAGAGACTCTGGGGACTAATACCCCTCCTCTTAAGATTGGGAAAAGGGGGGGAGATGACCTGACCAAGGCTAATATTCACATTACAGAGAAAGGCTCTTTGAGGGGCACCTGGATGACTCAGTTGGTGAAGCGTCTGCCTTCAGCTCAGGTCATGATCCTGAGGTCCTGGGAATGAGTCCCGCATCAGGCTCCCTGCTCATGGGGAGTCTGCTTCTCTCTCCTCCTGCCCACATATTCTCACTCTTTTTCCCTCTCCCTCTCAAATAAATAAAATCCTAAAAAAAAAAAAAAAAAAGAAGAAGAAGAAGGACAAAAGCTCTTTGAGATCCACATAGATCTTTCTCAGATGTTCACAGCATTTTGTTGTAATGTGCTGCCTTGACATGCAAAAAGAAAAAAAAAACCCACATGTCACCGATGTGTATAAAGCTCTTTGCTCCTCTGTCTGGTTTGACCATTCTATGTAATGGGCATTGATTTTTTTCCCATTTTACAGACAAGGAAAGTGAAGGAAATGAATCCATTTAGTAAGTAGCAGAAGTGAATTCAAGCATAGGCATTCTTTTTTTGTTGTTGTTTTGTTTTGTTTTTATAGCATTTCCAAATCCATCTCTGCTTTTGTCCTCTGGGGGTCTAGAGATAAAGCAGAAATTAGCCATAACTTAGGCAAGGTGGGATACACAGCATGTGTCCTCAGGTGCTAGAAGCAGGTGTCCTCGGGTGTTAGGAGCAGGTGTTCTCAAGTGCTTAAAGCTCTAAGGAGAGGATTCTGAATTTAGCGAACACCCTCACCTTGGCAGGTGAATACTTCCCTATTAGAGCCCTTGTATCTGAGGCAGGGGCCCCATGGATCCTAACGTAACTTAGTGCTGTCATCTACTTACTTTAAATGCCACTTTCCAGACACAGTGTGGCACATAAAAGCCCAGGCCATAAGAACCCGCTGGCTCTGTCCATAATCCTGGCTTTAGCACTTACTCCAGGTGACCTGAGACCTCTATCTCTCCACCTTGCGCTGTCTTAATGTTCTTACTTGTAAAATGGGGCTCCCAGTAGTACCTTCCTGGGAAGGTGGTTGAAGACTAGATGAGGTAACGCATTTAGAAGAGGAAGTGCTCAATAAATGTCAGTGGCTGCTCTGTTTGCTCTGCACACCACGGAAGGAATTCTTTCACAGATCTGAGTTTTCTCTGGCAGCTTGAAAAGAGTTGGTTCACAGTTCCTGACAACTGGTAGGCATCCCAGGGTGAGCAATATATAAAGATACACTCACGTACAGTTCACAGCTTGACTCTGGAGAGTGATGTGTTGCAGACCCTCTACTACAAGGGTATCTTCTCTGTGACTGTCTCTCCTCCACCAGCAGAAGGCCTTAGCTGGCCCACCTGAGAAGCTAAAGCTCATCTGGAAGTTATGTTTACAGAAAAAAGACAAGAGCCTCTTATGTAACTTGCAGAGTACGAAAGATCCGATGATAAAAACCACTGCCCTGAACTTTTCCAAGGAGCAATAAATCCCTGCTTACGATTCTCCGGTCCTTGGCAAGGCATCCTTTGTCTGGTTTTTGTAGACTAGGAAAAAAGTTAATGAACCCACTCCCATTAGGTTGTGTATTTGTGCTTAACGGCTATAAAAAGGCTACTATTTCAACTTACTCCTGTCATCTAAAATACGCCCCGTGTTTGTTTTATGGTTTCTCAGAGATATTCTGACTTGAATTTGATCACTTCCTGTGATTTTGTGTATTCCCTCATGCAAAGCTGATTCTCCGTCTCCCCTGTCTCTTTTTTTGCTTATACTTTTTTTTGTTTAGATCATCTCTCTACTGACCTTTCAGTGGCTCAGCATTTTTTTTTTTTTCAGTGCATGAGCAGGGCTGGAAAACAGAGCCAAGATACAAACTGTGAAACAACAGCTCAGCCTCACAGAGTGAGAGAGCTTTGTGCTATTTCTAGCCAGAGCAGATGTGGCCGGGGTGGGCTATGGGGAGCAATCTCTCTCAGGTAAAAATAAATTATTAAGATTAGGACCAAAATGATGCAAATCCTTCATTCACAAACAGATCATGAACTGGGAGCTATGTGGAAAGACAACTGGATTGGGAATCAGGGTCCTGCCCTGGGTTTCCTCCAGATTACCCTACCAATCAGCCATCTGGTCTCGGTGAGTACATGTGACTTACAGTACTTTTTTTTTTTTTTTTTTTAATCAACAACAAGAAGTAGGGATAATGCTTTAACAAAACTGAGTGCCACTACTGAGTTCCAGGCAACAATCCTAACATTTTAACCAGCTCATTTCAGACCTAGTTGAGTATTTGGTAGGTTCCTCCTTGATCCCATTTCCTTTTCCCCACCCCAGATATGAACAGTGTCCTGAATCTGCATACTTCTGTAGACACCAGCATCTTGCAACACTAGGTACTGGCATTCTGCATGTTTTAAAACCTTAAATAAATGGAAGCATACTTTATGTTCTGCAACTTGCTTCCCCCCTCTCCCCCCAAATTTGACATTAGATTTCAGCAACATAGCTCTGGTCCATTCGTTTTAACTGCTCTGTGGTATAATGTTTCGTGGACAGACCACCATATGTTTATCTATCCTCCTGTTGATGCACAATTAGATTACTTATAATTTTTCAGTATTATAAATAATGTTCTGGTGAGTATGTTATATAGTCCTATACTAATGTACAAAAGTTTCTCTAAGATAGCCTTTTTTTCAAGATGTTTTGTCTACACACACAAAGATACACTTTACGCAGACACTGAGCACATGTGTTACACTTGTGTGTGTGTCCACATATATGTAGAATTAAAGTTTCTCAAAATAATACCCTAGGAAATAATACCCTATTTCCTTATTTTTTAAATGATTTTACTTATTTATTCATGAGAGACACAGAGAGAGGCAGAGACATAGCAAAGGGAGAAGCAGACTTCCTGCTCAGAGCCCGATGCAGGACTTGATCCCAGGACCCCGGGATCATGACCTGAGCCAAAGGCAGACATGAGCCACCCAGGGGCCCCAATACCCTTATTTTCTATTCAATTACAATCCAGTTTAGCCTGGTCTTTAAAAAATGTGCTGGTTACAATTTACTGAAATGATCCTCTGACCCATATCCACTAAGAATTGGATAAATACTGTCCTGAGACATGTGGAATTGTTGAGTTGTAGGTTATACCCAGTTTCAAGTTGAGTTTATTAAGTCTTTGCGAGTTACTTTTATGCAGTGAAATGGATATTTGCATTTAGCAAGCATTCTAGCTAAAGAAGGAGGCTTTCTAGATTCTAGAAGGAGGCTTTTCAGATCATTTCATGTGTCCTATGGCTGGAAAATGGAAGTTCTGTTTTAACTTTCTGGGCTTTTAATTTTTCATCTGTCACTACATGCCAAAACAAAATAAAAATACTAGACTCTTCAGTATTTTGCAGACTGCTTTCTCTTCAGCCCCCAGGGCCTGGGGAGGACTTCAGGATCTGCCACAATGTGTGTCAGTTGGGAACAGAGGTTAGAGCAGGGAAGGGGACAAAATGAGTAGATGGACTCCTGGGCCTTTCCCCATAGTTCCTTCCAAAGGATTCCATGTTGGTATTTCTCCATTGTATTTCCATTAGATTTAATTGGGGGGGGGGGGGGAAGGTACACAGCTTGAAAATATCCTTAAACTATGGCTTTAGATGCTCTCCAAGGCTCTTTCCAGATCTAAACTTGAATTAAAATAACTTTGGAGTCTCTGGACCATTTAAACTAGCAGCCAGAACTAAAGAACGAGGTAGTTTAGGGTGTAGGGCTCTGGTAAGCCGTGTGGGCCCACTTAACGGGCAGCCTGGCCCTCCTGCCACCATGGGTGCTGACGTGGACATGATGGTCTCAGGCCTGAAGGGCAGTGAGCCCAGGGCGCTCTCCAGCTGCAGGTGCCACCTTGGGGCCAGTCATTTCTCTTCTGTCATCTGGCCTTCATCCACCTGAGGCTGCTCTTTGAAATTATTCTCTCTTCATCCTGTTTGTTCATTCTGTGAATAAGGGCCTACTATACATTTTTCCGAGCCCCATTTCTGCCCCTCAGACTGTCCCACATGCTCACAATGAAGCTCATTTGTCCCGTGGGGCACACATCCAGTTAAACCATTATAGTCACAGAGATGAAATTTTATTACCAGTTTCAAGACACTATTCAGCCCACAGGTTTTTGTCTTTCCAAATATAGTAAGGTCATACAAAGAAGAAGAAGAAGGAAAAAAAAAAGACTAGTAGTGAGTTGGTAGTAAAGTGACTTCAGGGTGGGCAGATGTTAATTGATGTAGAACCATGGATTCCTTCCTTACTAGGCTTGTTTTCTGTCTGGCTCTCCACACCTCCCGGGGCCTGGATGTCTGCCTCCTCTTGGATTGCAGCCCTTCCCTTCAATTGGTCATGCTTGCATTTCGTCTTCGTTAATCACTGTTTTCATCACATCACTCCCAGGCTCAGAAACCCTCCAGGGATCTTCATTTCCCCACCACGTGAAGTCCAATCGTGGCTGCCTGTTTTCGAGGCTTCCCCTAATCTGTTCTTACCTCTCCGCCTGTGTTTCCCTTGCCAGATGTGGTTCTGGTTTCTGTGGCTTAGAGATAATGGAATCGTTGGACACACATCACCACCCATTCCCACCCACCGCCGCCCTTGCCAAATTTGAAATCTGCATCATTTTTCTTAAGTACATTTTAACCTCATTGCCTTAAACAAAAGTACACATATCAGTAAGGGTTGCTTCCCTCGCCCAGTGGCCACGGCAGAGGGTCGCCAGGCCCTCTGGGGACAGCAGGTGCAGGGGAACAATTTATCTCCCTCTGTCCCTCCATATCCTACAAGAAGATGAGGTAGAGAAAGGTTATTTGACTCACTAAAGTTGTTGGTGAAAAGCTCTGCCGGTTTGACACAAGAGGGAGAATGCGCACAACTTAGGAGACAAATATGAGAGATACTAAACTTCAAGACAGGAAGGGCTGGTTCAAACCCTTGGAGATAGGTCCCCCCTGTATAAGGCAAAACTCAGCAGGTCACTGAGCCCTGGAAAAGATGCTGTGGGGGCTGGTAAAGGAGACTCCAGAGAAGCTTACCTATTGGGGCGGGGTTATCACATCTGCAAATACAGTTTCTTTCCAACTTTTTATTTATTGTGTGTGTGTGTGTGTATGTGTTTAGTGGCCATGTCCTTTGTTTTTCTAGAATGATTTCTTTAAGTCCTCATTCTTCCACTTAGCAGCTAGATGATTGGGGGTAAGTTTCTTTATCCATAAAGTAGACGTAATAATGGTACATAGTATATGGGGTTGTTGTGAGGATGAATGAGCTAATGCGTCTAAAGAACACAGAACATGGCCCAAGACAAAGATATTAGCTATTATTCCTCTCATCGTAATTATTATAAGTACCTGTAAAGCTGCTCTTAATTTGAGCAGCTGCTGAAATTCCACCTTCTCTCAGAATACCATCAGGTCACTTCAGTTGAGCAAACGTTTACTGAGGGCTCAGGGCCTGCTGAGCACTGACAGGACAAATGTGGACCTTGCCGTTGGGTAGTTTACCTTCTAGTAGGGAAGGCAAACCTGTAAGTAGATTATTTCAGGTTTTTATTTTTATTTTTAGAGCTAGAGCATGCATGGGTGCATGGGAGGGGCAGAGGGAGAGTATCTTAAAATCTTAAGCAGTCTCTACACCCAGCACTGAACCCCACTGCTGGGCTCCATCTCACAACCCTGAGATGAGCTGAGCCAAAATCAGGAGTTAGACGTTCAAACCGCCTGAGCCACCCAGGCACCCCAGATTCTTTCAGTTTGGACTGAGCAGTCTGATTAGTCCCTATTAGCCACATGTAGCTGCTGAGACTAAATTGAGATATTCTCTCTCTATACAATACACATTGGATTTTTAAGACTTGGTTTGATAAGAGAACACAAAATCTCTAATAATGACCAGGGTAGTCTTGATTACCTATTGAAACCATAACACTCTGGGTATGCTGGGTTAAATAAAATACATAATACATTTTTTTTAATTGAAGTATAGTTGACACACGATGTTGCATTGGTTTCAGGTGAGCAACACAATGATTCAATAAGTCTGTGTTACGCTGTGCTCACCACAAGTACAACTTCCCTCCGTCACCACAGGATGCTATCACGATACTATGACCATATTCCCTATGCTGTAGCTTATACCCTTGTGACATATTCATTCCATAACTGGAAGCCTGAACCTCCCACTCCCCTGCACCCATTTTGCCCATCCCCTCTGGCAACCAGTTAGTTCTATTTATAGGTCTATTTCTACTGTTTGTTTGTTCCTTTTTTGTAGGCACCATATTTAACTGCAATCATATGGTATTTGTCTTTCTCTGACTTATTTCACTTAATACCCTCGAGGACCATCCGTATTGTTGCTATATACACACACTACATTTTCTTTAGCCATTAATCTATCCATGGACACTTGGGTTGCTTCCCTATCGTGGCTATTGTAAATAATGCTGCAACAAACATAGAGGCACCTATATCTTTTCAAATTAGTCTTTTCTTTTTCTCTGGGTAAATACCTAACAGTGGAATTAATGGATCCTATGGTGTTTTTATTTTCAATTTTTTGAGGAACCTCCATACTGTTTTTCCACAGTGGCTGCACCAGTATAGATTCCCACCAGCAGTGCACGAGGGCTCCTTTTTCTACCTATTCTCACCAACAGTTGCTCTTTCTTGCCTTTTTGATTCTAGCCATTATGACAGGTATAAGGTGATACTCCATTGTGGTTTTGATTTACATTTCCCTGATGATGAGTGATGTTGAGCATCATTTCATGCGTCTGTTGCCATCTGTATGTCTTCTATGGAGACATGCTTCTTCATATTCTCCATTTTTAATCAGATTATTTTTGTGCCAAGTATATAAGTTCTCTTTATATTTTGGATATTAACCCTTATCAGGTATATCATTTGCGAATACCATTGCAAAAATTTCTGTTTTGTTGGTTTCCTTTGCTGTGCACAATAATTTTATTTTGGTATAGTCCCAGTAGTTTATTTTTGTTTTTGTTTCCCTTGCCTTAGCACATCTTTCTAGTATGTCTCCTAAGACCAATGTCAAAAAGATGACTGCCTATGTTTTCTTCTAGGACTTTCATGGTCTCAAGTCTCACATTTAGGTCTTTAATTGATTTTGAGGTTTGTGTTTTGTTACTGTTTTGTATGTCATAAGAAAATGGTCCAGTTTTCCCAGCACCATTTATTGAAGAGACGGTCTTTTCCTTGTTGTATATTCTTGCCTCCATTATTATATATTAATTGACCCTATAATTGTGGGTTTATTTCTGGGCTCTTTATTCTATTCCATTGATCGACATGTCTGTTTTTGTGCTAGTTCCATACTGTTTTGATACTAGAGGTCTAGTATATCTTTAAATCTGGCAGTGTGGTACCTCTAGGTTTGTTCTTTCTCAAGACTGCTTTGGCTATTTGGTATCTTTTGTGGTTCCATACAAATCTCAGTATTATTTGTTCTGGTTCTGTGAAAAATGCTGTTGGTATTTTGATAGGGTCTTTTCTGAATTTGTGTATTGCTTTGGGTCATATGGACATTTTAACAAGATTGGTTCTTCCAAACTATGAGCATGGAATATCTTTCCACTTGTTTGTGTCACCTTCAGTTTTTTTTCATTAATGTTTTATAATTTTCAGAGCATAGATCTTTCACCTCCTTATTCTTACATATTTTATCTTTGTGTTGCAATTGTAAATGGAGTTGTTTACTTATATTCATTCTGTGCTACTTCCTTGTTAGTGTACAGAAATGCAACTGATATCTAGGTGTTTGTATCCTGCAACCTTATAGAATTCTTTGAATAGTTTTTAGTAGCATCTTTAGGCTTTTCTATGTATAATGTCATGTCATTTACAAATGGTGACTGTTTAACTTCTTCCTTACCAAAAAAATAATTAAAATTAATTTCATCTGTTTTCATTTTTAAAAACTGTACTACCAGAAAATTTAAATTAGTGTGGCTCCT
Organism: Vulpes vulpes; assembly: GCF_048418805.1. NCBI lineage: Eukaryota > Metazoa > Chordata > Mammalia > Carnivora > Canidae > Vulpes > Vulpes vulpes. The sequence goes on from NW_027325769.1 coordinate 258,728, forward strand.
GTTGTATTTCTATTGGACAGCACTGGTCTCGGGTGATACAGGGTGCTGTGAGAACCCAAACGGGCCGCATGTGATGCAACCTGGAGGGAAGGGTGCTCTCTGGAGGAGCAGATGCATCCTGAGCTGAGTCTTAAAGGTTGAGCAGAGATAGTGCAGGTAAGGACACATCTTGAAATATATTCTAGGTGGAGGTAACAAGGAAAGCCAGGGAAAGTGTGGTGTTGAGGAGGAGCCCTGGAAACAGTTGGTTGTTCTCCAGCCTAACTTATTATGAGTTGGACTGGAAGATGATGAAGCTGACCAAGAGGTGAGGCTTGGTATGCCACCATTTAACAACCAGTAGTAATTAAATTCCCTGGTTCTTGTCTTATACATAAGGTCTGATTATGTTTCCACTCTTTGTTTGAAGTTTTAGACTATCAGCTGTTGAAAGTTGGAAGTTTATGTCTCTACAAGAGTAGGACTATCCTGGAAGATAGGACTAATGCAGGCACATGTGCTGCTTGGATGGGAGAATGCTGTTTTCCCTTCTACACATAGTCCTACAGAATTGACAGCATCCTAAAATTGCTCTCCAGAGTATGGGCCTAATGAATGAGAATCTAGAGGAAAGTGAGAGTTTTCATACATTCTCATTCACTGGGCCCACAGAGAGTAGACATGACACCCATTTATCTACCACTGACCTTCAATGGGACTACTTCTTACCCCCGAATTCGCACCAATAAGGAAAATAGTTGACCTCTGAACAACCCAGGTTTGAACTGCACCAGTCCACTTATATGCAGATGTTTTTTTATAGTACTATAAATGTATTTGCTTCTAAGATTTTCTTAACATTTTCTCTAGCTCACTTTAAGAATACAGTATATAATACAGATAACATACAAAATATGCATTTGCTGTTTATCAGTAAGGCTTCCAGTCAACAGACTATCCATGGAGTTTTGAGGGAGTCAGAAGTTGCACATGGATTTTCAACTGTGGAGAGTTAGTGCCCTTGACCTCTGCATTGTTCAGTGGCCAACTGTATAATCATTTATCAGATGATAATAATTTGGAAGCTCATTATATCCATTCTAGCCTAAATCATCCTCAGGCCTCCTGCCTTTGGTAACTAATTATTAAATGGATATTTAGGAGGTCATGCAAGGTAAAGAGGAGTAGCAAAAGGAGATTGTGAAAAGCTAAGTGGAGAAACTTGAGAGTGAGAAGATATCTTAAAGGTCTGCTTCTCACTCTTTAGTGTACATGTTCTAATTCATTACATCTAGGGGTGGGAGCAACAATCTGTACTTTTATTAAGCTTCCAGGTGATATCAGTGCTGCTGGTCCATGGGTCTCACTTTGAGTTACAAGGTCTTCAGAGTCCCTTTAGTACAGTTCTTTATCATGGCTGGAATCTACACTGCAACAGTCCTGATGAGTCATTAGAAGCCTCCGAGGGAAGACCTATAAGCGTGCTTCACCTCCTCCTCCTTTGTGGAGCAAGTCTAATTGTTGGAATAGTTTTTCTAGTGCCTAGATGCTATCTGGGAAATTTCTGTGCATTGGTCCTTGTTCTATTTTTGGAACCCCTGAGATAATGAACCTGATCTCTCTGTCTTGTGACAGCCATTGGAAATTTGAAGAGCATTTTTATATTTCCCTTAATTCTTCAATAGATTAAATCTCATCTCCTTTAGCTGTTAATCATAGGACCTTCTGGATTGTCCCAGGAATCTGTTCTTTAAGTGTACTTCTGATTGAGCACAACATTCCAAGCTTTGTTTGAATATCAGAGAGTAAAATGAGCCTATTTCTTTTTGGCTGTTGATTCTCTACTTCTTCCAGGGTCCTCAGTCATCTTGGCATGTTGACTACTCTTGGGGGTCACTACTTCTAAGTCCCTCTTAGTGGACTGAGCTAGAGAAATGTATGTATGCTTATGTGTACATTTATGTCTGATCTTCTGATTTGTCCATCCATCCATCCATCCATCCATCCATCTATTGAAACCCTGAGTTTATATACTTTTACTCCAGTTCAACATAGGTTCAGCATAGGTTTATTCTAGTTTTCTCCCTTTCCATGTTTATAACTCCCTTCTCTAGGAGTAAAAAAATCTGCCTTCTATTATCTTTAATATAGTTATCTGTGTGATCAAACCCTTGAGTAAAATCAATCTTTGGTCCACCACCTCTGCCCTCTCCCCATGCATGCTATGTTCACACCATATGCTCACTTCTTTTGGGACCTGGCTAATAGCTTTTGGAATAAACTATTTGCAAAAGGATGAGAAGGGGGATAGAATGCGAAGGAGGAGAAAGTTGGTTCTCTCTTTTGACTTCTAATTTAGTGAATTATACGAACAGGTTTTCTAATTTTGATTCATCCTTGGATTTTCACATTGTGCCCTGCTTTGATTTGATTTTTCTACTCTTCCATTTAAGATTTCTTGGTAAGTTAATTTATTTTGCTGATCTGAAAAGGCCTTTGTAAAAAGGCTAGAAATTTTCTTAGACACTCCCTTTAATTCATCCTCTTTGAATTCTACAGGGGGAATACAAAGCTTTCTCCTGACTTGCATGGATTTCTCCAGAGCCTTTGCTTTTGGAAATGCTACCAGAATGATGGCTGTGTATTCAGTGGTGGAAATTATTGATAAATCCCAAAAGCAAGGAATCAGAAAATATCTGCTTTCCAGTGGTGATGTATGAATTTTACCAAAGCTACACCATTATTTATAGTACCCTAATGAGTATTTTTTTCATAGAAACAAAAGATTTCTAACATTTTCTGGAATTGCAAGAAAATAAAGGAAAGAAGAAAGAATTCAACTAGATGCCTGTGTGTTAGGCCAACATTGGAAGGGATCAGCCTTAAAGGATAATCAATACTGATACCACTATCCTTCATCTCCTCATATCCAGCCTGCCCCCAAAGATTTTCTTGGAACCCATGAGAAGGTTAATTGAAAAGATAAATCTGCTTTGGAAAGCATTTGCATTTTAAACAGAGATGGAATTTGGGGAAGTTCCATATAGACATTTATCATTCTACAAATCATAATTATTGTCAATGACCTGAAACCTGGAGCAGGTTATGATGGTTAAATAATGTCCGTAGTTTGGCTCTTTAGGAAAGCTCTTGTCCCCTACCTGATCGTTACCACATTGCCTTGGGTGTTTTAGGCCTGAAGTGCATATGTTGCGTATATTTATCTGAGTAGTTAATTTTGGAGGCAACCATTCTGCAGATATGATTTCCTTCCTCTGACAAGGTCTGGGTTGCTCTCCTTTTTATATTTCATTATTCACACTTTCTTCTCCATCTCCCACCAACCCTCCTACCATTTTTATTTAAAGAAGGTATTTATTATGTATGTAGATTTATCCAAAAAGGTCTACATATGCCACATGTGCGTGCATGCGCATATATACCCATAGTACATGTGGACTTCTGTATATGTTCCTTTTAATTTTTTTCTTGACTAGGTCACTCCTGAAAAAACATTTGAGTATTACAGAAGCTGGTAAGAGAGATGAGAAGGATGATACTTTTTGGTTATGAGGTTTGAATTCATTTTCACCATGATAAGTTGACTGCTGGCCAACTGTGTCTCTCTGTGAATTGAACACTTCAACTGTGTCACTGGCTCCGGTGACCTACAGAGAGAGTAGTTATCCAAATGAAATGCCTGAAAACAAAGAATAATTAGAAGCTGCATTTTAGAAGCATGCTCGTTCATAAAACTGGTAGGTCACATTCATTTCAGAAGTGCAACAGCTGGAATTTTCTCTGAGCCTGTGACACTCATTTGTTCAACAACCACTTGAGAAGCTTACATTTTCTGCACACTGTCCTAGATGCTGGAGAGGTATTAATAAGCAAAGAGAAATAGGGTCTCTGATGGTAAATTTAACAACTGGTTTTCCCAAAACAAAAGCTCTGATTCTTTGTATTTGCCAATGTCTGTGGTATAAATACTCCCATCATATCATTTCCAGCTACCCATATTCCTCATTGCCTGACACATAGAAAATGGTAACAACCATCCTATTCATAGCTTGATCATAATTATCATCATTAGGCTTACTTTAACATGATAAAAAGAAACTAATGACCTAGAGGGGAAAAGTCTAAGATGTTTGGGTGGAGAAGGATTTGGATTTTGTATGAGAACCTCAGAAAGATGTAGGACATTCTGTTTTCTTTTTTACTAAAAATCTGTAAAATGTGAATTTTTATGAATATGTATTTTATAACTTTTTAAGAGAGAATTTACAATGCCCAAGTGAATAAAGCATAGCTTTCACATTATGTTGGCCAAATAGTGACCAAATGCATAGAGGATACAAGGCAGTTGTTATGAGAGAATCCTATATCACAATATATGAATCATTACTAATTGATTGTTAAATTGTTTTCCTGGTGAAAAGTGACTTTAACTAGTGACAGAAGTATTCCAGCTGGTGTAGAACAAACGACTCCAAAACAGTAGCTTAAGATGATGACTGTGTTTATTTCGCTTATAGGTTTGCAATTTTGGTGGAACTTGGTGGGGACATTATATCCCTTGTATTTGGCATCAAGCACAGTGAAGAAGTAGAATTAGAAGCCTGTAGAGTAGAATTATCTGAAGGGGCACTCCTGGGTTGGCAGTGGATTCTGGCTGTGGCTACAGTACCAACATGAGGCACCTCCATGTGGCTGCTTGTCTCCCAAAAGTGAAGGTCCCAAAAAAGGGCGAGGTTCAAGCTATAGCACCTCTTACACCCTAACCTTTGAAGTCACACAATATCTTTTCTCCATGTTCTCTTAGGGTGGTCACAAAACATCACCAGGACCAAGAAGGGGAGAGAAACTTAGAGTCTACCTCTCTTGGTGGGCAAGTTCTGCAAGAATGTATAGGACTGGAATATTAATGTGGCCATTTTTGGAAAAGACAATATCCTCCAAGAAATTCTGTCCTTTTGGATGTTACCTGCACTGCATATCTGCAGATAAAACATGGAAAATTAGCCAGATTGTCTCAGTTGCCCAGTTGAATGTAAGTATGTAACTTCACGTCAAAATAATACTTATGTGGGAAACCCAACAAATGTTAGAGCACAGCCATGCGTTTTTAAATTAATTTCCATGTGAACTGTCAAATATATCTTAACTTCAAAGCAAATTGACTGATTACAGGGATGGTGGAAGTCTACCTTTGCTTGGTTGGACTCTGAGTTTGTATTCTGGTCTCTAAGCTTCTCAAATGCAAAGATAGGGCACAGAAAGGAGATGCATGAATTCAAAGGAATTTCAGATATTCCTCTTAATGCATATAGGTGTCCTTCTCATTACCTGGCAGCCACATGACATACAAGGCTATGTGGAACTTAATGTGGTGCTTGAGAGTCTAATGCATTCCTCCTATTATTTACTTATTAGAGTTTGATTCAGTTCATTCACTTGTATCCACAACATCCAATTGGTTCCCACTGGGGCATGCATAAATAGAACATTAACAGGTGACTAATCACCAGATATGTATGGATTACCCATAGAGTAGCACCTAGAGAATTGTCAGAAAATATCCAATTAATGCAGTCTACTAGATTGGAATCTCACTTTATGGCTAGCCCTAAGCCAGCTGTAAATTAGACATGCAAGGATTCTAATTTTTTTTTTTTTTTTTTTAGGATTCTAATTTTTAAAGACACTATGACTGTAAATTTATATTTCTTTGAATATATCCAAGTTCTTCCCTCATTTAGGAAGATGAGGTCATTGTGTAACAGAGGTCTTAAAAACCAAGCCCTTTTGGCAATTGACATGGAAGACAAACAAAGTGATTCTTCGTTGTTAGATAAATCAAATAGAATTTTAACAAAGTGTGTTCCCCAAATATTCTCCTGTTCAGGTTGAAGACAACCACGAGACATTTGTTTTGTTTTGTTTTAAAGATTTTATTTATTTATTTATGAGACACACAGAGAGAGAGAGAAGCAGAGACACAGGCAGAGGGAAAAGCAGGCTCCATGCAGGGAGCCTGACAGGCGACTTGATCCCAGGTCTCCAGGATCACGCCCTAGGCTGAAGGCGGCGCTAAATCGCTGAGCCGCCCGGACTGCCCCAAGACATTTGTTTTAAGACAATATTTTGATTTTCAGAAATTTGTTGAAATTTTTAGCAGTCTTTTTTCTCCCATTGCCACATGCCAAAAGAGCAGAATGAGTGAACTGCCAGTATTGTCCCTGCTTCAATGGAGTCCAAATATTGTGTATCCAAATATTTCTGTTCCTTGATGTGTAGTTGTAAGCAACACTTTCTGATATTCCCAGCTCAGACAGTCAGCTTGGTGTTTCACTTAGAATTTTTATACAACTAATTCTTGGGAATCACTTCCCAAAGATGCTACTTCACAGGTCAATATTCTTTAAGAGTTCCCCTTATGATTCTGGGAATCAGCCCAGCCCTGGGAATGAATGATTGAACTAGAACATTTGGTAACTTCTGAAGTTCCTGTAAAGAAGTTTTGCTTTGATAGAAGTTGCTGTAGCTCAGGACAAAATGGTGTTATGATTCAATTTCTATCCTTGGTAAACATTTTACAGTAGAAACTCAGGTTTACACTAAACTTTTATATATTGACTCACTTTGTAGGAGAAGCTATAGATTTGAAAAAGAAATAAGAAAAGGAATTCCAGTTCATAAATCTAATCATTTTCCTCTTGAGCTTTGGGTTTGGGCTGAAATTTTTTTATGTATATATGAGTGTTCTATATAATGATGATAATGATTATCATTATTTGCTAGATTATAATTGCTAAACAATTATAAACTAAAGTGGCAATTGTTGGATAGAGCCTCAAAGAATAAAAGCTTCCAGGGCACCTGGGTGACTCAGGCAGTTAGGTGTCTGCCTTCAGCTCAGGTCATGATCCCAAGGTCCTGAGATTGAGCCCCACAATGGGCTCCCTGCTGAGCAAGGACTCTGCTTCTTTCTCTGCCCCTCCCCTGGCTTGTGATCTCATTCATTCTGTCTCTCAAATAAATAAAATCTTTGTTTTTTTAAAAAAAATAAGGTTTCCACAGCTAGAAGAGTAGATAAAAGATATTTCCAGGTAGAGGGAACATAATAAAGACACAAATGCTTGAAGTGGCATGGTACACTCAAGGATGGGTGAATAGCTCAGTGTAGCCAGGGTTCAATATATATGGGAGGTAGCTATGGCTTGAAATATTCAGTCCTCAGTGATGGAGGCAAATAATTCTATCTTAAGTTCTGTTTCCAATCATCTGGAGGGGCTTTTTGTAGAAATGTGTTAAGATGGATTCTGAGGCTGCATCTGGCTCTGGGACTGATTAGGGCTTAGAAGAAGGGGCAATAGAGTATCAGGGCCCCATATTTTCTTTTTTATACCTTTTCTTAATTTGAAATATATATACTCAATGTCTTTGCCCTGCTCTCGATTCTCATTGTGACATCTTGGGGTATAGTTTGTGAAATGCAGATTCTTTGACAAGGGAGTTTTGGTTTTAATTGCCATTTTAACCCTATCGATGAATACTGTGGCAAGACTCTGCTGGAACCTATGGAAGTGGTGAGAACCAGGTGAAATACAACCCAATGTTCACTTCTGAGTTTCCAAAGCAGTGATCAGTCAAAGGGATAACTGATTAACTCTTAATCTGATTGGCTGTATTGATGTCCATTTAAAAGCTGTTGGGCATGGGCATACTTTTTCCCAGAAGAAAAAGAGCTAAAGTAGACATTAGATCCTGCTTCAGTGTTTACCAAGAAAGTTCACACTGACTCTCAAAGCATCTGCATTATTATGTATGTAACTTTTGATTGGTGAATAATTTTTCAAATTAGTAGTTTTTCAGAAACCAATCCAAATACTTTACATACTCCCGAGAAATTAAAAATGTGTATTCACCTTCTCAAAATTGTAATTGAAACCTCTTCTTATTGTTCCCATTTTTAGTTATATCTGATAGTCTCATTGGGACAAAATATATATATAGGCTTTCCATTAATACCACTTAGAGATTTTATATTTAATTGGCATGGTTTTTTTTTTTTAATCCTAGACCTTTCTTGGTGGCCACATTTTAGCACTTTAAAATCAGGATGTGTACACTTTAATGTCAGTAAACATCTCCCCCCTTCCTTTCCCTTCCCAGGCTACTAGTTATTAATTCTATGCTGCTTAGAATTGAGGAAACAGGAAAGTGCATGCATGGAGGATTGATGACCCTTCCTTGTGTTGCAAAAATGGAGAATAAAAACAACTAAGGCAGATGTGTCCCTCTTCCTCTTCATTTTGAATGTGGCTGCATGTATATCTGACATCACTCTTCCACAGTGTCTTAAGGTACTGGATATATCTTTCATGTTCCTTTAAGTACTTTATTTCCAACATTTTAAAATTATTTTGGAATAGTAAGGTAATAAGGTTAATTGGTTATTGGTGCTGGAGTGAACAATTTTACTTCTGCCTAGAGATTAAGTTAAAAACCTTAGAATGTAAATCTACGGGGAATGTTAAAGATTTTCCAATTCAGCCAAGGCTTTGGGAGTGAGGTATTGTCCTCTAGGAACCTTCTCTATTTAGGTCTATGGTTGTGCTTGGTCATCCCTCATGGTGATACTATGGCAAGTTCTTAAATATCTCCTGCCCAATTATTTTGACCTTAAAATAGCAATCTTCTAGTTTGACAGACAGCTAGGTTGTGTAATGCTCAGCAAAACACCAGAGGTATTTGGGGGTCAGGCTGCAGAGTTTTTACCTGTCAGATTACTCAGCACGCCTGAACCTTATTTATTCAAGCCCTTCAGAAAATAATCAGTGTAAATGAGGTTTACACATCTAGAACATGTCAGCAGTAGCCTGGATGCTGGGCATACAATGCTAAACAGACATAGTTCCTGCTCCCAAAGAACCCTGCTCATGAGAATATACAAGGAAGAGTTGCCATTTGCAATTGTAGGGAAATGGGGTACACTGGATAGGTAAACCGTTTAGAGAAAATACTTCAAAGCTGGGATAGAAGTAAGGATGAATGCCTTAACTTTCTTCCCTGTAAAATGGGGACACACTTCCCTTGTTGGGCTATAGTAAGGAAATAGAGACAATGAATACTGTCTGTGAACTGCTGTGTCCAACAGTTCATTACTGGGCCAGAAAATACATATTGAATCATTACCATCAAAAGCAATGGGGATTCAGAAGTGAGTAGGGTGCTGTCCCCATCCTCTTGGGTCTCACAAGCCAGAAATCCAGCCCTAGCTCCCGAGGCTGTTCTATTATTGCTCTTGTCCCACTTGCCTATTCATTGTTCATGTGTCTGACTCATAAGAGCACCAGCTTAAGGAGGCCAGAAATGCTTCTCTCTCATCCAACATTGTATGTTCAATGCAAAAATAGTTCCGAGTGGACATTTGCTACTTACCCTGTGCCCTGCAGGAGATGCACCTGGCACCCTGCCCTATCATCTCTCCCCTAGCTCTCTAGCTCACACCTGTCCAACTTTCAACAGTCAGCCCCAGCATTTATTTGCCTGAAAATCTTCTCTAGCTAATAAGGGCCACTAAGGCCACATTCAGGGGGGGAGCCACACAGTGATAGGGAATTAAGTCCCACCCCAGCTGCCCCACATCCTCTGCCCTCTGAGGAATTTGTTCTAATTACTCTATGGCGATAACTCGATTGGTAATTTACCCTCCATTGGTTGTTTTGCCTTCTTCTCTTACTTCCCCGACTTCCTTACCAGTGATTTCAGGGTTTAACTCCCAAATAAACCACTTACATCTGAATCCTTGTTTAATTGGCTGTCCAAACTAAAATGTCCACTCAGCACCCAAATCCTTATATTTAAATTATTCTGCTGCCTATAAAGAGCCCATCTCTCATGATGGGAACTGAAAAGGTCACATAAGCTTGCAGCCACGGGTGTGTACATGACCTGTACTTTGCCAATCAGACATATCCACTCTATTCCCTTAAATTGGAAGCTCATGTCATGAAGGAGGAAATGCCAGAATTGATTATGTTGACAGATGGTAGCAGAGACAGCAATTTGAATGAGTTTCCAGCATCCAGTGTTGGTAGCACACATGGTACAACCCCATGCACAAAGTGTGGCTTCATTGAACAAGTTCTACTTGGATATTTTTGAGTACTGCTCTTTTCCGTTGTCCTCTCAGAGATTCCTTGATCTCTCCAATATCTTTTGGGACAAGTTCCTTTCCTGCCAACATGTCAGGTTTTGTTCCTATAGCTTGTACCTAAGAATGCTGTCTATGTCAGTCAGGATAGAGGAAGGAAAACACCTCTCTGAAGCAGATGAGATTTAATACAGAAGGTGATGGAAAAGCTGAAAAGCCAAACAGGGAACAATGAGGTAACCCTCATTGCCTCACATGGAAACTGCCATCACCCCTGGGGCTCGAGGGACCATGGAGGAAGGGACCACATTCTCTGGCAGGAGGAAGAACAACACTAGGGGGCTTCCCGGAGAGGTGACCATCTGGGGTCTGAGGCCTGAAGCTCCACAGGAAGTGGGGAAGAGAGAGTAGAAGAACCATCTGGTTTTCTTTCTTTTCCCCCCTTCAATTTTACACCATACTACCCGTAATTTGAAAGTAACCAGATGCTAGAGGGCAAGGGAGCCTATAATAAAGAGAACACGAAAAGAACCAGAAATAGGCCTGAAGGCCAAAAGGCAATTGATGTGCACAAGTAGTGGGAGCTCCCATAGTTTTTGGTGGAGTGAACAAAGAGAATAACCAAGGAGAGGGCTAGGACCAGAATCTTGTATTATATAACAACTCTTAAAGAATAGGGGAATTAGATGATTGCCCCTAAGGAGGAACAGAGAACTAGGAGGAAACTGAGGCAAGAATAGTGTCCCAGATGCCACACCTCTGAAGTCGTCATATCTGCCAGATTCCTAACTGGATTTCCACCAACTAGACCTCTGAATTATTCATTGAGTCTAGACAGGAGACTGAGAGTGCTTATCCATGAGCTTTGGGTATCATCACTTCTAATCCAGGCTATTCCCTGGGTAACGGGAGTTATTAAGTGAGGATAACAGTGCTTGCCAACTTTTACTGGGCAAGGTGAGAAGCAATGCATAATGGAGATTTTTAAATACTTGGCAAAATAGAGACACATGTCGCAGCAGGAACCTTAATTGATAAAGTAGAGACAAATGCATTCACTCTCACGGTTGGAAATTACGAGACTGTCTTACATGACTTCCATGAATAGATGGATTGCGACATCTTTGTTAGTGGCAGCACAGAAAAGAAAACAAAATTCTGCTTGGATTTATGAGAAGGACCATAGTGTAATGGAAAGGGCATCAATCGCAGAGTCAGGAGAACCTCATTTTAATCTCACCTCTACTACTCATTAGTATTGTGATTTGAGGCATTTTCAACTGAGCTCCAGCCTCTTCATGTTTAAAATTGATTCTGTACTCGGCATTGTGCTAGAATAATAACTTGCCCACATAATGGACACTTCATAAATGTTTGTTCCCAGCCTCAGTCTCCCTTCTTTTTTTACCATAACACCAGCTTCAGAAAGAAAAGGTGAGAAAGTAAACTCAAATTCTTTCTACAAAAAATGGCTGCTGTGAATCAGTTTTATTGAGACATGCTTAAAGGAATTAAAACCCAATCTCAGAGCTCCTGCTTATTGTTGAAAGCACCAAAAGCCATGGGCATTATACACCCAAGGCCACTTAATCAGAATTTCAGATGATCTAAAAAAAATTTTTCTGTAGGCATATTCCATTTCTTAAAACAAAACAAAAAACAAAAAACCTCACTTCCTATATGGCTGCCATAAAATGCGTGTTCACTTATATTTTGAGTCGGATTTCATTCTCAGGGGGTGCCTTGGTGTTTCTGTGACCCAAGCAAGGGGTCCCTATGCCTTTATCACACGGTTTCTTCTTGACACAGCTGGAAATATGATTGCCTCAAGGCCCATCACAAAGCAGCGGGATCTCTGCTATGGGTCAGCGGCACAAGGAAGTGTTGCCAAGATACAACAGAAAACACAAGACCCCCAGGTCTCCCTCTGGGTTTCTGGAGCAGTGATCTTTGGCTCAGCTGTGGAAATTTCAGTTCATTCATTGAAAGCCAAACACACCTGTCCCCCAGAGAAGAACATGCCTAATAAAGAGACTTCCTCCTTGCTGGCTAGTCTTGTGGTTTTATTCAGCCCTTAAAGACAGTGTGGGGCCTGAGTACCCCCAGAGCAGCCTAGCCAGGGATGGGAGCAAGCCCCAGAGATGGTCACTGAGGTACAAAAGCACCAGCCAGCATGGATACCTGAGGGCTGTGATCAGGGCACTCAGAGCTTGCCTTGGCTCTGAAACATCAGATGGAGCTCAGACAAAATCAGGTTTCACTTAAACTTTATCCATCTGCTGACAACCTGTGTGCCTTCTCTCTCATTCTGTGGCTATTCTTTGGTACAGTGCTTTTTATCTATTTACTTTCAGAGCACAACAGGGATATTTATCCCTTAATTTATATATATAGGCCTATACCTTTAAATATCATATTTATGATGACATTAAGAGAATAGGATTTCCAACCAATTTTTTTTTTTAAAGAGTGGCTGCAGTATCAAATCAATCTTAACCCATGTCCTAGGTGGTAGAGCTCAAAAGGAAAAGTTCTCTTCTGTTACGTTGTCCCAGAAGGCCCCTTTCCAGGGTAAGGGACTAATGTCCTGAGACTGTAGCTTTTCTCTTGCATTGTTCCCTAGCAGTGCAAACTATTAGTGTATAGTGCCATGGACCTCTATCCTTGAGGCCCCTGTCAGTAATTGGTGTTCTGGAATTACTATAAAAGCACCTTGTCCTCCTATATCTTGTTTTTTTTTTTAAAATGTATTTACTTATTATTTATGGTAGCCAATGGCTATAGTTAACCACATCCTGTTCTTTGAGGAGTACTTTAAACATAGTTAGCCCTTCATTTTAATATTTATTTCCATATTCTAAAATAGAATGCTACCTCTATTTACATTTTATTATGGTAGATACAATTATGTCTCTTATATCCGTTTACATTCCTCCATCTTTCCAGTTTGTGACAATATTTGTATTATCTGACAATGGAAGTCACTGTTGAGCCAAGGAGCCTATTACCATGTTTCCATTCTTGTTCAGGTATTTTCCCTAGAGCCGAGAATTTGGTCATTTAAAAAAAAAATTGCATTTAGTTTTCTCCATCCATGCTAAGTCTTTCCAGTGATTTCTATAGCATAATATTCAAGGCACTGTTTTCTAGCACATTAAGTATAGTGACTGACTTAATTTTCACAGAAACTCAGTGAGGTAGGTACATTATGATCCATTTTATTGATGGGAAATGTTAAACAAGGAGATTAATTGACTAGCATGGTGAGATTCTAAATGGCAGAGTTGGGCTCCTGCATCCACTCCCCCAACTTCAAGCATCACAGCCCTTGATGGAATTTTCTATGTAAGCAAGCCTAGCGGATCATTAGTTAGAAACTTTTTGTGAAGCTCTTTCTGCTATAGGTCCCTTGTTATCTGGTTTCACCTGGATTGCGTGCTTTCTACCTTTACACCCACTAGTCATACTTGTCCAGAGGATTTCCTTCTCTCCCTCCTGGGTGGCTTTCTTGGTTTTCTGGATAGCATTCCCTCTTTCTTGGTTTACCTTCTAGCTCTGGGTGGAGCCATCCGTGAGAAGGTTTCTCAGAAAAGGTCAGGGTGGACAAATACTTTTTTAGATTTTAAACATCAAAAAACATTTGCATTCTGTCTAGATAGTGCTGGGTACAGCAGTCACGGAAATTCTTACTCTTAGTCATTTGAGTGTAACCTGTTTTTTCCCCCTTATTGGAACTTTTACTGTCTTTCTAGTGTTGGAAAGTGTTGGACACAACATGGTGTGTCTTTTCTCATACATTATACTAGGTGTTCAGGAGGCTTTTTCAGTATGGATATACATATACTTCAGGTCCAAAAATGTCCTTGCAATATTTCTCTTGACCTTTTTCTCTTCCATACCCTATTGGTAGGATGTTAGGCCTCCTGGTTTCCTCTATTTTTTCAAAAAGGTGTTATTTCCTTGTTTTCCAAATCTTTCACAAATTTTATATTTGTATAAGTTTAGCTCTCACATATAAATTTCTAAGAACCCTCTCTGATCCTAAAATTAATCTCTGCCTTTTTCTTAATAGTATCCTGATCTTGTTTTGACAATAAATAGCTTACCTCTCTGAGATCATTAAATATAGTTTTATTAAACCTCTCTTTTGAGTTTCCTTTCTGCCTTTCTTGTTTTGATGTCCCTAATTATGTTAGAGGCTTTCTTCAAATGTCAAGTAGTTCTCAACTTTCTCTTAAGATTTTAAAAGTTAGGTTAGTAAGTGCAGATTGGAAGCTTGGTGTAGCTGGACATAGCTTGCCAACTGTCCAGTAAATTGGATAAAGATTTAGCTTTTTTCATTATGAAGTTTCTAAATGTCCATGCCCACAGGTTTTTCTCTAGGTACATGAAGTATTTGTGTAGAATTATATTGAAATTCAGCGTTAGATATGGGCGTTCCTAAAGCCCCTTTTGCTATTTCTGCAAGTTGGACTCCACCTCCCTATCACGTTGCTTAGTGTTGTCTTTTCCTTTTCTTTCCCCATTACTAAGTTCTTAGGTATTTCAATGTAGAGAAGTTTGGGTTTGTGTTGACTCATGTCCTCACAGTACTTTCTACCCCTAATCAACTTTACAGTTTTCCTAAATGAAGGCAGTTCTATAAAAAATACACACACACACACACACACACACACACACACACACACTGTTCAAGTTGTGCCACAAACCCAAACATCAATTATGGAGTGAAAATTTTTAATAGTTATATGATAGCTATGGATAAACTTGCCTTCTGGACTAGTGCCAACTTACATGTAATCCTTATTTCCTTATGTGTGATTACTGCATTAAGATTATTACATTTATCTTGAAGTACATTAATCTCCTTGTTGGAGTGACTGCTAAAACTGCACGTTTATTTATCTTTCGGAGGAGTGTGCTTCAGATTTTCTACATATTGGAATTCCTGTCTATTGACTTTCAATGGAACTCTCTAGACCCCTTGACAAACCTATCATTAAGGGCTCCTCCCCAAGCCCTTAAGGGCTGTAATAACATATAGGTGTAGATATACCTGGTTACTTAAACAAGATTTCCTACATGTGGAATCAAATTTCTTCATTTCCTGGCCTAACACTGGATTGTTTTCTGCTTCTTGAAGTTTCCCTAGATACCACATTATTTTGTTTCTACCTCCTATCACACCCTTTCCATTCTCCTTTGGTCCAGGTTCTCAACTTGACCTCTGATGTAAAACTGTGTTGGGATCCTATACTCACTCTTCTAAGTCTCTTTAGGGGATTCCATCCAGCCCATAGTTTTATGCTGATCACTCTCACACATTTATCATTAACTATGTTGTATTCCCAGAACTCCTGATTCTAGTGGCTGGCTTAACATTTTCATATGCTTAGCATGACCAATAGAGAACTTTTGAGTTACTGCTACCTGCACACACACTACCCCTTAGGTTCTCCCTTCTTCCCATTTTGAAAAATGGCACCAAAATCTCACCAGTTGTTCAAGTCACACATCTGACAATGATCTTTGATTCTTCTCTTTCAACTCACAAAAGCCATTTATATACACACTGTGGATCCTACTCCAGCAAACACCTTGAATCTGTCCAGTTCTATGCATTTCTCTCTCACCTTAGACAAAGACCTCATATTTCTTATGGACTACAATGGCTTCTTACTGGTATTTCTGCTTCCAGCCTTGCACACAGCAACCACAGTAAACTTTTTTGAACCCCAAATCAGATCATAAGTCAGTTTAAAATCTTCTAAAAGTCTCTGTAACTACAGCACAATACATCCACTGGCTTTTGGCCTGCCAAGTCTTGGTTTTTCACAACTCCAACCTCATTCCCTTTCTAGAGTCTTTCGACTAGCTCTTCCTCTGCCTAGAATGAGCTTCTCTATCATTCACACATGGCTCCATCTTTATTATTTTCATCTAAAATGTCACCTTCTAAGAGAATCCTTCCCTGGGCACCCATCTAGGGTATTCAGTCATTATCCTTCCCACCAGCCTATTTTAATTCTATGGATGACACATCACTATCTGATATATTTTGTTTATTGTCTGTTTAATTGCCCCTACCAGAATGTAAATTCCTTGAAGGCTATGACCTTATAAACCTCATACAACTTAGTATAATCAGTGTCCAGCACTAAAAAGCACTATTTATTGAATGAATGGACTGATAAATGGATTAGAGGCACTTTAGAAGTGAGAAAACCAGAGAGAAAAGCAACTTGCCACAGATGACGTACATAGCAGGCTATTTGGCCTATTGCTTTAAATGTATTCATTGTCTTAATGACCTCCACTATATCCTATAGCTACTATTTTTAATTATACTGTTGGTTCCATCACTTTGAGCAGTTTAGTTTCTTATTCTAGAGTCTTACCTTACCAGCATTATCCCACTTGAGGGTTCTATGCCCAGAAGCCAACTATATGTTGTCACTGGTCATCTTTATCCTGAGGTAGTTACAAGCTTTGTTTATAAACTTTGAGAACTTTCTTTTTGGCTGTTATTTCCTGTTGACCCACTAGAAACCCACCTTCTGCCAAACCAGATACTTAATAGTGTTCATGCAGAGAATGGGATTGTAAATCCACAGGGTAATTATGGTTTGCTGGAAAGAGCTTTGCCTGGGGAAACCTGGCTTTTCATCTATTTCTGTTACCCAGGAGCTATCTGATCATAAGTAAGCCCTTAACACCCTAAGCTTCAATTTTGTTGCCTGCCCAGCTTTGCCATGAGCAGAGGAAAATTAAAAAAACAATCCACTCTTACTCTCTCCCACTCATCTATTTGGAATAATACATATGAAAATTCACTTCACAGGGATTAAGTGAATTCATAAATAATCCAGTTAGTTGGATTAAATGAACTCATGAATATAAAAACATTTTGCCGAATGTAAAATGCACTACAGATGTCGGGGATTAAATGTAAGGGATTGCTCACAGGAATCAGTTCCTAATACATTAAATATATGGCCATCAGTAAGTGTGATTGTTTAAAGTCCCCATTAAAAGCCAAACTTTCAGAACAACTGTCTTCTTAGCTAGTATACTTTTGAAATGAGATTATTGTGTACACAGTAGCCCATCCAAATGGTATAAAATGAAAACTGAAAGCTCACTCTCACCTCAAACCCCACAAGTATATTGCCCAGACCCAAGCAGTTAGCCTTAGCTTGCCCTTTTTAGTTACTAACAATAATTACCTAACATAATAATAGTTTTGTACCTGACAGTGAGTCCAACATTATTATAAGCCCTTTATACATTAACTCATTTTGATGTTCACAATAACTGTATGGCTCAAATATTACTATTATCCTGGTTGTATATATCAACATACTGAGCCATAAGGATGGGATTTGTCCACTGTCACACAGCTACAGATTATTAGAGCTCAGGCTCCAAAGGTCATGCTCTTAGACACCTTTCCAAATGAGTATACAGAGTATGTATAGAACATTCAGCTGTAAAATGTATCCTGATAAGATTTTTAATATCTTCTGGATTTTTTGTTATTAAAAATAAAGTACAAAACATAAAAAAATTAAGCCACCATGGACAACCCAGTGATTCTGTGTTTATCTTTAGCATACATTTCTGTACATGGAGAGCTGAAACAGGACATATATATTAAATGTCTCAAGTGATACCACCAGAATGCCTTCCACAATGAATAGTAATGTTCACCTAGAATCTACAAGCCACCAGATAATTCACTGAGAGGACCTGTGATTTTTATGTGTCTCTTTTTTTTTTTTTTTTTCTGTAATTGCTTTTTAAATCTGAGTGCTCTGCTGTTTGACAAGGGATTTTACCACACAGTAAACACAACTTTTTGGGAAAAGTTCCTCATATTCCTGTGGGGTGATATCTCAGCTCCCGGGCAGGGGGTTAGCAGGCATCTGATGAGCTCTCTGCTTCTGCTGCCTGGTATCCTGAGGCTCTGGAAAAATTGCTGTGAGGCTATTCACCTTGGCTCAGCCTGAGATCTACTCTGACAGATTTATTGGCTCTTAAACCTTTACCCAAGCAGAACCTCTAAACCAATATACGGTTTCACTCATTTGCACTCCAGGGAAAGAGAGCAGCCAAGAAGGGAGAGGAATGAGACTCCAAAGATGTAAGTCTACTCCTCTCTTGCCCCCTTGCAAACTTCTTAGGAAATGGAATTCATTTCTTTCCAATGAACATCCAAGCAAGAGTGCATAAGCAGGGGGGAGGGGCAGAGGGAGAGTAGACTCCCCACTGAACAGGGAGCCTAATGCAGGGCTCGATCCTAGGGCCCCAGAATCATGACCCGAGTTGAAGGTAGACTCTTAACAGGTTGAAGGCAGACTCTTAACAGACTGAGCCACCCAGGTGCTCCATGGCTGTGTTTGTTTGTTTGTTTGTTTGTTTGTTTGTTTAGGCAGAGTTTTCTCAGTCCATTGGCATGTGGAAATACATTGGTGAAAGGAAATTAGCAAGATCATTCAGTCAACCACTGTATCCATTATCTGATTTTTAGAGGAAAATATTGAATGAGAAACTTGCAGTATTCCTCCAGCTTCTATAAGAATGGAAGATGGAGAAAATGGCATCAATTTCAACAGGAGGGAATTTAGAGCAATAAGAAGAATACCTAAAGGAAGACCCTAGGTATATTATCCATATTTTCCTGTTGAGAAAACTAAAGCTTAGAGAGGGGTTAGATGACTCAACCTACCTTATGCAGAAAGGGGTGAAGCCACAATTCAAACTCTGGTTCCAGTTTCAGAGTCATATACCCTCTGCTGCACCCATTGGTGGTCTCCAAACCTGACTAATAACGCTAATTCCATCTACTTAATACTGACATCCTTCTATGTGCTACAGACACATGAAAATGCTGGATAAGATATCATGAAACTATTTTACATTTAGGCAAAGAAGAAAAGGAGACAGAGACTGAGAAATGGAGAGACAAAACCCTTACATGCCAAAAATAAAGAACCTCATAACCAATGTGGCAAATACAGGAGTGGAGTCCAGAACAGAGGATATCAGACATGACCACAGAACCTAACAGCCAAGGGTTGGGGTTTTTGACACATGGCCTTTGGGTAAGGAGAGGTAAGGAGTCAGAACTGAAATTCACACATAAAGCGAGGACCAAGGAAGACCTGCTCCCACTCTGTTGGGGTACTATAAAACATGTTCACTTACTAAAGCTACTGGCAAAATTCTCACTCCTCAGGTATCTGGGTGGGGAAAATTTCCCACAATAAATGGCAATTTAAAAAATCTGTGTCATGCATAGGCATAGCATCCAAATTTTAGCAGAGGAACCCCAAATGCAGATATTAATACAGATACCATAATATTTCTGACAGTGAAACTCCTGGTCCTCATCAAAGAATCAAATGTAAGACTCCTCTGAATGATTACTACCATATCCTAAAGTACACAAGAGAAACTATATCCTAACTGAAAAAATGCTCACAAAGGACAAATCAAGGAAGTAGCCACAAAATGGGAGAGTCAACATATACATATGGGAAAAATAGCTTTAGACCGTTAGATTATCTCAGGTTCTTGTGGTGCTAGCTATAAATTTAAGCATATTTACAATTATGAAAGTGATAAAGGGAGAAATTAAAAGCCCTCATAAAAAAAAAAAAACAGAAAAAAGAATTGGCGTTTAAGACAACCCAGTAGAGGGGCGCCTGGGTGGCTTAGTGGTTAAGCATCTGCCTTTGTCTCAGGGCGTGATTCCAGGGTCCTGGGATCGAGTCCCACATCAGGTTCTCCGCAGGGAGCCTGCTTCTCCCTCTGCCTATGTCTCTGCCTCTCTCTGTGTCTCTCATGAATAAACAAAATCTTAAAAAAACAAAGACAACTGAGTAGAATTCAAGATGAAACACTGTGGATAAAATTCAGCAACAACTAGCTCTGAGAGTTGTTGGCACAGTGAAATAGAGAATTAACGACACAGAGGGTATTTCTGAAGAAATTACCCAGAGGGTGGCAGAGAGAGATAAACAGGTATAAAATCAAAAGATAGGTTTGGAGATATGGAGGATTAAGTTAGAAGTTTGAATTTAGCTCTAATGGGATTTCAGAAAGAAAAAATGGGAACAGAGCAATGCTCTACATGAAATGGGGATGACTTGTCAAGAACTAAGAAAAGTCTTGAAACCTCGCACTAGAGCGGCACACTGAATCCTGCACACAATATGCAAATCTAGTAGATTCATTATATGAAGAGTACAACACTGAAGCAAACAAGAGTTGAAGAGCCAGTAGGGAAAACAAATAACATACAAAGGAATAATCATTAGAATGGGAAACATCAGCAAAATAGAGACCAGAAAACAAATCTGATCATCAGAATCACCTGAGAAGCACATGAAAACACAATGTTTTAACCCTAGATGCTTTGGATAGCAGTAAACTATGTTTTGTCAAAAAAAAAAAAAAAGCTTTGGGGTGATCAAATAGGTTCAAAACCCTTTTATTTCTGAGCACCAACTACATAAACACACACATGTTCACATTATCATATACACTGAACTCAAGTGTGTGTTAGTGAAATTTACCCCCTACTCCTAAAAACCATGGAGAGGTTTAATCCAAAACCAAGGATAATTTAAAAAGATTTTTTTATTCAATCTCTAGGAGACTCATGCTAAATGGTGCCAGAAGATGATCCCCAAAGAAAAAGCAAAGGAGCTAGTACAAGCATCTCTGACCTCAAGATTCCTCAACACTTCTACTACTGCCCCCTCCAGTAGATCTGTTAGCATCGGAGGACACGTCACTCTGCCTCAGACCTCCGGAATCCTGTGTGCATGGTTGAGAAGAGTGAACAGCGTCCATTAGAGCATGTGGCAAGACATGACTCCTGTCTTATTTGATATTAAATACAAAAAGACACATTAACAGCAGAAATTTAGTCTACTTTGCCTTTATGGACTTCTGTTCTCAGACTACTGGTTGTTTATATAACTGCCATAAAAGGATAATTCTACATTAAAGTAATACTAGGTATAATTGGAATATTTTCTACGTACCCCCAACACAAAAAACCTGGAAGTCTCCAGAAGGGATGGAGGGCAGTGAGATTTCGTCACATTGTTCTACATGCATGTAGTAATGTTTGCTCTTTGTCCTGAGCTCCTTATACTTTTCCCCTTTCCACAGAGGATGCTTACATAAAATAATAGCATATTCACATGACAGAACTATGCTGGTAGAAAAATGATGCTTTAAACAGATAAATATTTAAAACTTCACTAGTAATAAAGAAAATGATAAAATTCTATTTTCTTCCATTAGATTAATGAGTTTTGTTTTTTATTTTTTTTAAATTGATGGTACCTAATATTGGTGAAGTTGTAGAGAAATGGGCACTACTTTGCTGTTGGGAGTATAAATTGGTATATGCTTCCTAGATAGAAATTTGGTAATATGTAGTCAAAGTCTTAAGAATTTACATAGATTTTCTGGGCAGCCCTGGTGGCGCAGCAGTTTAGCGCTGTCTAGCCCAGGGCCTGATCCTGGAGACCTGGAATCGAGTCCCATGTCGGGCTCCCTGAATGGAGCCTGCTTCTCCCTCTGCCTCTCTTTCTCTCTCTCTCTCTCCCCTTCTGTCTCATGAATAAATAAATAAAATCTTAAAACAAAAAAAAGGAATTTACATAGATTTTCTTTTCAACTCAGCAATTCCATGTAAAGAGTATATATTTTTTAAAATTGAAGGACTGCAGCATTGTTTATATTAAGAAAATTTGGAGGGGATCCTTGGGTGGCTCAGCAGTTTAGCACCTGCCCTTGATCCTGGAGTCCCAGGATCGCGTTCCGTGTCGGGGCTCCCTGCATGGAGCCTGCTTCTCCCTCCGCCTGTGTCTCTGCCCCTCTCTCTCGCTCTCTTTCATTAATAAATAAATAAAAATCTTTAAAAAAAATTGGAAACAACTTAAGTGTCACAAAACAGGAATCATTCCAATAAAACCTGGTGCTATACAATGCGATACAGTTAGGAAAGATATTCCTAACACAGAGGTAGTATTTTAAAAGTTGCAAAATTAAAGGTAATATAAAGCAATCTTTTTATTATAGATAAGAACATACAAAATCAAGGAAGAGACTAAGATTTGAGAATGATTATCTCTGGGTGGTGGGAACTTAGGGGTGTTTTTTTTTTCTGCACAATATTTTCTATAAGTTTTGCGATGAAATTTTATTTTTTTAATAAAGGGAAAATTGTGGTCACAAAAAATTTTAAGCAATATGAGATAATGCCAATTATGCCAAAATGAAGGTTGCCTTATGATTACAACTGTATAGAAATGTGTGGGGACGCCTGGGTGGCTCAGCGGTTTAGCACCTGTCTTTGGCCCAGGGCGTGATCCTGGAGGCCCAGGATCAAGTCCCGCATCAGGCTCCCTGCATGGACCCTGCTTCTCCCTCTGCTTGTGTCTTTGCCTCTCTCTCTCTCTCTCTGTGTCTCTCATGAATAAATAAATAAAATCTTTAAAAATAAAAAAAAAAGAAATGTGTGTATGAAAGGAAAGAAGGAAGGGGGGAGGGAGAGGAGGAAAAATCTCTCAATAATGCCTTTCTTTGGCCTGTGGAATAGGAAGCAAATGTTCTCTGCTTTTATGAATTTCTCATACTTTCTAATATAGTACCAATTTTATACTAGAAGGAAATTTAATAATCAGGATCTTCCCATTATATTTCATTTTATATACCTCTTTGCCATGTGAAGTATCCAG
Source organism: Vulpes vulpes (assembly GCF_048418805.1). Classification (NCBI taxonomy): domain Eukaryota; kingdom Metazoa; phylum Chordata; class Mammalia; order Carnivora; family Canidae; genus Vulpes; species Vulpes vulpes. Next base: position 281,630 of record NW_027325769.1, read on the forward strand.
TTAGAGTCCTAACACCAAGTTTCTGGGCTCCATCCAGGCCACTGTATTAGCTAAGTATGCATAAAATATTACTATTGAATTTATGATTTCAATCAGAGGAGGCTAGAAGACTCTTCTAGAATCCTCTCACAAGTCTATCAGGAATCTGGGTGGGATTAGACCTTCTTTGTCTCCACTCTGTATTCTGTCTGGGTCTCCAGAGGGAGTGGAGAGCAATGAGATTTTGGCACCACTGTTGCAGACTCACGTTGTAGTACACTCGCTTTCTGGCGTGAATTCCTCACACATATGCTCTGCTTCTCTACTCCAGAGCAGAGGGCTCCTTGCCTGCACCAGTCTGGATGTCAGCAGGTGGCCTCCTGGCCCAAAAAGCTTTCTGTATGAATTACTGTGTGTGGTTTCTGCACATTGAAACTTGGCACCCACACCCTCCTTATCCCTGTGCACATCCTCCATATTCCATTAGAAACCATCCAGATTCTTGGACTGGATATTAGCCAAAATCAGACTTCAAAGAATCACCTAGCTTCCATCTGCTAAGATACCACATTCCCTTCTCCTTTTCAGCTCCCAGGCTTGTCTCCACAGAGCCACCTGCATGAACTGATCTTGCCCCTCTGTGGCCCAAGAATCTTCTGTGGCTTCCTATCACATTCAGGATAATGTATATTCCATAGATGGAAAGTAAGGTCCTTCCTGGTGTGTCCCCAACTTGTCTAGTCGGCTTTCACCTTCACCAAACACTCCGACCTTCTCTATTGCTGTAATGCATGGTCTCTGGACTTGACCTACTTCCTCACTTGTCTCTGCTTTTCCACGTGCTCTTCTCTTGCCTTCTCCACGTTGCTCCTCCTTCTATATCTGTTCATTCTTCAGAAGTCAATTTGAGAGTCATTGCCTTTGGGAAGGCTTCCTGACTCCCACCTGCCCTGTCCTCCCCCTCCATCCCAGGTGCTCTGGCACATGCCCCCTACAAACATCCTAGAGTATGTGCCAAGCTCAGCTCTGTCCTTCACTGGATTGTGAGGTCCTTGCAAATGGGGACTGGGTTTTTCAATCATTTTATTCCAGTGTCTAGCCTTCTTCCATAGTTTCCAAAGGATGGCAAACACTCAATATGTATCCAGTACTTCCATTCCTGGTATAATCCCAACAATTGCAAGACAGGTACAAGAATGTTCACAGCAACATTAATTGCACTGGTCCCAAACTGGAAAGAACCGAAAGGCTGTTCACCATAGAATAAGTAAGTAAGAGACACCTGCGTGGCTCAGCAGTTGCGCATCTACCTTCAGCTCAGGTCATGGTCCTGGGATCCTGGGATCAAGTTCCACATCGGGCTCCCCACAGAGAACCTGCTTCTCCCTCTGCTGGTGTCTCAGCCTCTCTCTCTCTGTGTCTCTCAGGAATAAATAAATAAAATCTTATTTTTAAAAAAGTGAATCACAGCATTTTAAATAAATAAATCCTATGCAACAATGAGAATAAGTGAATCAATGTTGTGAATTAATCTCACAAACATAATGTTGAGTGGAAGAATTTATAAGAGAGTCGATGACTCCATTTATGTTAGCTCAAAAGCAGGCCAAGTCATCTGTGGTGTTAGAAATCATGGGAGGAGTTACCCTCGAAGGTATAGGGTAACTCATAGGAGCCTCTGGGATCCCAGTAATGTTCTGTTTCTTGATCAGGATGCTGGCTGCATGGACATTTTCACACTGTGAAAATCCACCCAGCTGCGTATTTATGACTTGTGCATATATCTGTCTCTTATGCCCCAATAAAAATTTTAATGTAGAAAAGTTCCCTTTGTGAAACATGTCTCTCTGTGGCGTTTAGAACAGTGACAGATGGGGAATGTAGGTTTGATTCAAGTGAATTGCCAGCTTGATTAATGCTCTTTTTTTCCCCACTCAGGATGGTGTGGCATGGCAGAAAGGAATTTTTTTTTAAGTGAAAAACTCTCCCTCTAGAGTGTCTAGCATTTGCTTTAAGAAATGTGATGCTCGATGGTGTTAGCAGGTGTTCATTCAGAGAGCTGGGCTTCTCAACTTGAATTTCAGCAGGCTCAAATAATTTGGGAATGTGTCAGGGTATAAATAAACAGATAACTATAATTGGGATTTCACTCTTTGCTTTGCATCTTCATCCTTCTGTTTTTATGGCTGCTGTCACCAGCGGGCACAGGTCCATCACACCTCCCCTACACTCCATTGGTTCACGTCTCATTGCTGCAGTTCAACATTGGGCTTCTTCTTGGGTTAAAGATAAATTATCTCAATTAATCTTTCATCTTTTTCCCCTCCAAATCTTAAGGAATCTAGAAATAGCAGACGAGGGCACATGTTTAAAAAGAGATTTTCTTCTCTTTAATCAGACAAATGTAGAAAAGAAGCCTGGTGACTCTTGTCTCTGAGATGACCGCGGCCCTCTCGGGCGCTGCCCATGGGCGCCTGTCCAGCCACCCCTGCAGGGACTCACCAAGCTTCTCTCATGTTCTGTACCAAAAACCTTTCAGTGTCGGCACAGATGGGAATTCTGCTGCCTCCTTCTCATTTCCCATTTCCTGCACTTTTTCTTCCTAAGCACTCGAAAGCCCGAAATAGAATCATGGTTTTCTGAGTCTGTGTGTAGGAACTTAGTGTGAGTGTGTTGGCGGCAGGGGGGTGGGGGGGGGGGAGGCGACCGGCCACAGTTTCTGTAATTCCCTCTAATTACCACACCCTGATGTAGTTTCCTACTGGCTACAAGGTAGAGGAAAGATTCAGAAGAGCTCAGAGTGTCTTTCAGAGAAGAGCGTAGGTTTTCCTTCAGGGGGTGGTTAGGGAAGGCCCACCGAGAAGCAGTGCATTAGTGCCCAAGGAGGACACAAGAGGGCACAAAAAGCCGGGGTTTTGCAGGCCTTCCACCTAATAGCACCTTTCACCAATATCTCTGCTCTCCTGAGGTCTCCTCCTCACTGGATATCTCCCTTCTCTCTGCCTTTTTTTAAACTGAGTTCCCAAATGGGTTAACCTCCTTGCTCCTCTCTGCCTAGTTGAGTTCCCTCCATCATACCAAGTCTAGTTCAAATCCCACCTCTGGGAAGCCTTCCTGGTTGACTTGAGCTGGAAGGGACTTCCCACTTGTCTGAATCCTTAAAACCCCTGCTAATGTTAACTGAGCACTTATGTGCCAGACATTATTCTTAACACTTTACATATACATAGTCAGAATCCTTACTGTGACTCTACAAAATAAATTTTGTTAGTTTTCCCATTTTACAGATAAGGATCCTGAGGCCCATAGTGATAACTTAGCTCCCTAATTAGATGAGAGGCTTCATTTACCATTCTCTTTGATTTACTGATTTGTCCCTTTCACAGCACAAGATTGGAGACCTGGGATCGCTAATTGTTCAACTCAGGCTTGTCCACTGCTCTGTGTGCTTAATGCGACTTAAGACCATGGCAAAAAGATCTTGGAAATCATTTCCATCCATTAGTATACGCTCTCTTTCCATTTCTGTCAACCCTGAGAACTGTACAATGGAGGAGGTGGAACTGATAAAAACCACAGCAACAGAAGCAAGGCCTTGTTTGGTAGGTGTTGTATGCCAGACTCTGTGGTGAGTGATGTACATTTGATATCTCTCCTAATCCCAGCTCTTCTTTCCAAGAAGGATCACAGAGAGGTTACAAAAACTTGCAATAGGATCAAATAAGTAGATTAAGCAAAGGGAATACAAATGTAGAAAGTCACACAAAATTCTGAGTCCGGTTATTACCCAGGAACACATACCCTAAGGACCCTCCTACAGAGGTGAGCTGCAAAGTTGGCTCTAGGTTTAACTAGTATTCATGACAAAGAAGAACGCATAATCCATTACAACACTTCCAGTGCCTTCAAGATAAAGACAAACCCTCTGTTCAGAAGAAGCGCACATAAATGTCTCATCAAATCATTTCCTATTACAATTCTTGGTGCAGGCCAATCTCATCTTACTGAAAAACACGATAGTAATATCCATCAAGGGGGGCAGCAGAACTATTTGGCCTAAGTATGCAGTTTAATTTGGTTTAACTTCATTTATCTAAGAGATGGATGGACTGTACATGTTTCAGGAAATTCCCTACCAATGCCACTTCTCACAACTGGGCTCCACATGATTACCTTTCCACCTTTAACTAAAAGCTAAATAGGTATTTTGGTATAAATCCCCCACCCCGAACATCCTTTAGAACTTGCATGCCCAGGAATAGCCTTTGGGAAACCCAGTCTTCCAGGCAACATGGAGTTTTCGATGGGGAAAATGAAATTCAAACTCCTTTGTATGATTTATGATGCCTTTAACAACCCAAACTCAGTCTGCTTTTCTAGACCTGATTTATTGACCTCCTTTTAGCATCTTCATGCTTCAACCAAACTAACCTACATCAAGTTCCACGAAGATACTCCGTGTGCTCACTCATTGAGACCCCGTACGTGCTTCCTAACCACCCTCTCCTGTCTCCTGTCTCCTCTAGCTTCTCTGCCTACTGGGTCTTGAAGGATATCACCTTTTCTGTGATTCCTCCCTGGGTTCCACCTAACAATTAATCTTACTCTTTACTAGATTCCCATAACATTTTGCTACTACCGTATTTTATTATCCCCTTTTGTTAGCTTCTCTGATTTTCTTTCCTGCCACATTGTCAGCTCCTCCAGGGTAGAAATGTGTCTTATTTATCTTTGTATCCCAGCATTGGGGACATCGTCTGACCTGGATTTATTTCACCAGATATTTATCGAGTGCTTCCTGTACAGACAAAGCAAGCTGGGACAACTCCTATCCTGTAATGCTAGGTTAAAAACAACATGTGAGTTATTCTGCAGGTGACCTAAATATGTTTCCATTATCTGAAGCCACCCAGATCTCTGGAGATGGATTATTCAATATGCTTGATATAGAAAAGGAAGGCCCGGTACATGGTTAGGTTGAATCACAAACTGATTGTACCGAACACTATTTCTTAACTTGGGTTTTCCTAGATTTGAGAAGCAATTAAAACTGCACTTGCAGCTTTTTCCAAGCATTTATTCCAAGCATTTTCTCTTGTTTGTGCAACCTCCGTCAAGCCGAAGGACTTTGCAAAATTATATCTGGCATACAGATATATCACTTCATCCATCAATAAAGCATGCATCCCTTACAAGGACAACAGAGCAGCTATTCCAGGGACTTTGACAATTTTACAGTGCAGGTAGGAGAAAGGTCAGAGAAAAAGAAAGGTATCTACTCCTCCTTGGTTTCCTGACATAAATAGAAAATTTAAGAACTAAGTTGCCAAATTTCGTTGTCATTAAAATGACCTATTAGGTCGAGGCTGCAGTAAGTATTGCGTGAATCTGATCTCAGTTGGGGACTTTGAGAGCATTTAATCAGCCATCCATCACAAAAAGCCATATTATGGACATTCAGAGCCGCAGGAGCACTGCAAAAATCTAAGCACATTTCCATAAATGCAGCTCCAAAAATGTGTTGAGCAATGAAAACATTCTGAATATAGAAATTGGAAGCTGATATTTGAAAAGTTACTTTATACCATATTGTTTATGGCTATATATTAACCAGCCTAGCAAAAAAAAAGTTTTTCTTTTTTGGTATGTATATGCAAAGTCAAATGAGACTAATAACTTTTGGTTAGGAAATAAGTTATTTCCCTTTATAGAAAAGTATCCACATGATAGAGTTAAGTGCAGAATTTTATAAATTTGGCATTATTTTTCTGTTTTCTATTCAAAATAGATACACTAACAAATGTACATCAAGAGTTAATTGTGCGTCAGCCTCTCTAGTTGGCACTAGAGAAAGAAAGATCACTAAAATCTTTATCCACATGTAGCACACAGGATCATAGAGAAGACAGACCAGCTAAGATACAATTTCAACATATTATGATGTTAATTCTTAGATATAGTTTTCTGAGTGCTAAGGGAACTCAGAGGAAAGGCATGGACAAGAGTCACAGGAAGGCTTCCTGAAAGTGCTCAGGCTTGGAAGATGAAAACAGCACCATGCATTGGATGGAGATTACAGTGTATCTCCTCACAATGAAATGAGAGCAGCAGGAACTGAGGATGGGATCTGGGATATTCCATAAATTAAGAGGCAAGTTGAGGAAGGGGAGACTTTGAAGATCAAGAAGTGATAAGAGAGGTAACAGTAGAGCCAGGAGAGAACGGTGCCACAGAAGCTTGTTGTGGAAAGCAAGAGATTACAGACAGCAGCTCACAGAGGGTGTAATGGTCCACAGAAACATGCACAGGAAAAGTGGAGAGAAGAGAGGATGGGAGCCATGTCCTCAAGCTAACAGAGGCACCAAGAATATGGGTGGAGTTGACCATGACTAAGAGGAAGGAGCTCCAGTCTTCCACAACGGTGGCAAAAGACCCAAGAATGGGAGCAGGAGTAGGTAAATAAATGGGTGGGAGCACCAGAGGTTAATGTCATTCAACTCCAAATGGCTTCAGTTTTTTGTTCAAAATAGGCAACAAAATCATCTGCTGATGGGGATGACAGAGAGACTGGGGAAAGGGAAGGAAATGGTAGTTTAGGGACATTAGAGATAGAAGCAGAAGAGAAGAATTTTACTGAGAACAGGGGAGAGCATTGGGTTTGAGATGCCTCTGATTTAGATGGTTGTGTTTTTTTTCCACCTAAAAGCAAGAGCCCAAGAATTAGAAGCAGGGAATAATAGCAAATGTTCGCTGAGCATTTACCATATATCCCACCCTAGTTTTAGCATCATTATATTTTATGGCAGGCATAAGAACAACCTCTCCAAAATGCCTAATCCTAATTCCTGAAATTTGATCCTGGGAATTTGCTACATTATGTGGTAGAGAGGAATTAAGATTGCAGATGGAATTAAGGTTGCTGGTCAGCTCACTTTAAAATGGGGAGAGTATATTGGATTATCTGAGCTGGGCCAATATAAGAAGAGTCCTAATAGAAGAGGGAGGCCCAAGAGAAGATGACAATGATGTGATGCGAAAAGAACTGAACCTGCCCTTGCTGGCCTTAAAGGTGGAACACCTGACCACGAACCAAAGAGTGCAGGTAGTCTCTAGAACTAGAAAAAGCAAAGAAATGGATGCTCTTTCAGAACTTTCCAAAAGGAATGCAGCCCTGAGAACACCTTGATTTGGGCCTTGTGAGATGGTGCTAGACCTCTGACCTACAGAAATGTCAGATAATGAATTTGTATAGCTTCATTTTGCAAATTTATGGTAACTTGTTACAATGGCAATATAAAACTAAAACTCTTGTGTATTTCATTTCAATTTTTGCAACAGTATCTTGCCAGTTGGGAAACTTTGTGAGTCGATCCTCCTCTCCTAGTTGCCCTGGATGTCCTAAGAGAGGTGGAGACAAATCTTGAGGAAGGAATGTTATCATTTTATAAGGCTTCTGCCTCAGGGAAATATTTGTAATAGTTTCTAGGCAAGAAATAATGGACCACTTCTGAAGGCATGGAGCGTTCCAAAGGGATTTTGATAATGTGGGGCTTTCAAATTCTTCCATCTAGATGTCCCCAGCACATTCTTTCCCTATCAATTCTCTGTTTCAGTATATGTGATTTGATGAGGTTGTGTATCAAGTTCTCTCAGTAATTTGACTCCCAATTAGGTCCCTGGCCTGATTTTTAGCCCAATTTATCCTCTGCTAACAGTAGGGGAGGGTCTGTTTAAGGCCATAAGAGAGGCCTTTAGGGTTGCACATTGTGCCCTGAGTTAGTGGTTGGTTATGTTGAGCCTGCCAACTGGACAACCCTTATAATTACTACTTCTTTCAAGTGTTAGTGAGCTTGAAAATGCCAGTATCCCAACCCATTTGACTCCAGTCAAGATTCTTAGTAGCTCTGATGTTTAAGCAAGTTAGAGAATAACACCACTCTACTTTTCTCCTACAGGGGCCATTTTCTCCAGTTAGGACAATATCTAATTCCAGAGGCATCTGCTACATCTTAGAATGAAAATGATTTTCCTTGAAAATCAAGACAAAAGACCATGGAACACAGAAGCCTGAACTCCTAGATATAACAACTTGCTCATGTTTTACCAACTAAATGATGAAAGGTCCCCCAACAGGGGTGCCTAGGAGGCTCAGTTGCTTAAGCATCCCACTCTTGATTTCAGCTCAGGTCTTGATCTCAAGGTTTTAAGTTCAAGCCCTGTGTTGAGGTCCAACTAGGTGTGGCACTTGCTAACTAACTAACCAGGTCCCCAAAAGCTTCCAGCAGTCAATGAAGTTGATGAAGATGAACTAGCATTGCAATTACAATGTTATGTTCTACTTTTGCCTTCCTCATATTGACTTTTAAGTTTTTTAAAGAATGCGGATTTCTACTGTGGTTTGCCATAAATTTTTTCCCTCATTTTTACTATGCTAGAACTTTATCAGGACTCATAGATGAATGAATCGATAAGACAGCATATGGTAAATCCATGTCTGCCATTAACTACAAATTTTCAAGGGGCCAGGCACCATACCTTTTGCATCCTTTGTCCATATTTTCCCTCATCTCCCTGTTCTTAGAATAGCAGAACATGCTTGGGATTTACAATTGGAAGGCCAAGATGTCATGCCCAGGTTGGATATTTATTGCTTCTGTATGCCTGAACAGTTGCTCCCTGAGTCCCACCTTCTTCACATCTTACCTAGGGATAATCAGAAAACCCACTTGATATCATTCTAGTCTTCTCTTTGTTCATGCTTCTCCAGTCACACCATGTTGAATTTCTACAACATGCCAAACTCCCTTTCAGGGATTCTGTACTTGCTTTTCCTCTGCCTAACACACCTTTACTGCTACACACCAAATAGGTGGCTTCTCATTTTAGGTTTCAGCTTAAATGTTACTTTAGTTAAATCCTATGGCATCTTTCCTTGACTGTTCTATGTAAAGTAGATCTCCTCACAAAATTCACCATTCCTGCACACTGTTTCCTTTAAAAAACATATAATATTCTGTACTTGTCTCAATTATGTGTGTATAAAATTTGTCTGTACATCCACCTATAATGATACCTTTTAAAATGCTAGTTCAAAGGTTTCACACAAGTTGTGGCTCAGTTAAGCATCCAACTCTTGGTTTCAGCTCAGATCATGATCTCAGGGTCCTGGGATCAACTCCAGGTCTGGCTCCATGCTCAGCACACAGTCTGCTTGAGACTCTCATCCTTTCTCTCCCTCTGCCCCTCCCCTAGCTCACACTTTCTCTCTCTCTCTAAAGTAAATAAACAAAAATCTTTAAAATGCTAGTTCAAGGTTTCACATAAGACACACTCTTAATAAACATTTGTTAAACAAACATGTAAATATACTTCACGGACTTTGAGTGTATTAAAGATGCAATATATGTGGGCAACATTTTAAATTATTTTACCTGTACCAATTTCTAGATGCAAATAATATTTCATAATGTTCAAAACTGTTCCTTATCAGATCAATGATTTGATGCTACACCAAAAATAGCAGTGTATCTCTAAACTTTATGGATTTTTAGCATACGACAAAGTTTTAAATGCTCACATCCATAATTCTTGCAATATTTTCTTAAAGTGTGTCGGTTATTTTATCCTAAGTAAATGGATTATGTGCAAAATTTGAGTTGTGAAAGAATGACACATTGTGAGAGCTCTAAATGTGTAAATGATTACATGCAAAGTAAAGAATTGCTTTCCCTTTTGCCTACCAGCCAAACTACTCAAATTCCTTTGATGTAGGAGTTAAGGGAGAAAGGAAATAAATATACCCCTGAAATGCCAGTCACAGAAGTGCCCATCAGCTCTGAGTCCTGCCTTAATTGAGCATTGGATATGCATGAGAATGAGCTACTTGCCAATGTCACATGATTTATATCCATAATCAGAAAAGTATGAGGCTTAAAGTTCAGGTGCAGATTGACATTCTCTAGCCTGCATGAAGCAGATCATGACCTTTCAAAGCCATAAGCAATCACTTAATGTCCATTTCTTCTCAGCCACCTGGAACATCAAATCAAGAAGCATCTTTGGAAAGCTAAGATTTTGAATTGCAAAGTGAGACCCAAATCATCCAGCTATTAAGCCTAAAGCTGGGCAAGGAGAAATTAATCAAGCAGTGGGTTTTTTTTTTTTTTTTTTTTTTAAGCAGTGGGTTTTTGAAAGAGAAATGTGGCTTCCATCTTTTATACATAAGGAGACACAAACATATTGAAAACTTTTTCCAGAAACAACATCCTTTGTGACTAGGATCCTTTGAACAGTTTAATGATAATGAGGTCTAGAGTCAACATTAGAAACACATGGAATGGGTATGTTGGTCCTTGGACACATGATGTTTCTAGGATCAGTCACGAGTCCACATGCATGTAACAATGTGAAGGCTCTCAGAGTCATGGGATCTGCCTCTAGTCCTTTATTTAATAGTTTTCTCAAACTAGAGCCTCCTACATTATTTCCTTGTAAAAAGCAGGATATAATTCAAGGATTCAGTAACTGGCTGGATGCCTTGGAGTCCCATGGCCTTCATTTCACATGGGTCCAGATAGGAAAGAACACTATTGGCAATCACATTTTGAGTACCTGCAACATACCAGGCTCTATTACATGTCTTATCTCATTCAGCCCTCCCTCTAACACCATGATAGGAGTTTTTTAAATGTTATCTACAAGGAAACTGAAACTAGCAAGTATGCATACAAACCTGTCTCAAATAGGCTCCAAGGCTCATGCTCTTTTTACCATACTATCTGTTCTTCACTTGACCTCTATTGAGTGTCAACCTATTCTTCCCATCAACGTTAAGATCAGTGTTTGCTAGGAGGGCAGACTGGGTCACTGGCCAAAGAATGCGCCTTGTTTTTTAAGCTAAATTTAGCTCCCTGGAGGGTTTCCTCAGAAACTCAGAGCAGGATTTATTGACCTTGCCAGTCAAGGTAGTAGTGTATTTAAGAAAAGCCCAACTGAGTTTGCTCCCGTCAGTGCTGTCAGGAGCTAAAGTTGGTTCCCCTGAACATTCTACCCTGGAGTTTAGGATAGCAGGAACTCTCAGCAGCAGCAGTTGCCCTCAGAGATGACGGCTCTCAGTAGTAGCTCTAAATTGCCTCCCTGTCATCAATTCTAGCAATGAGACCCCTCAACAGCTAATAATCCTTTTAACTAGTATTGACAAACCATGAGCATTGTCCTTTATGGGTCTTCCAGTATCATTTAGCTCTGGCTATCAGTAGGTGATTATGAATAAAGTCACACAGATTTTGAGAGAAAATTTTTACAATTCCTATGCAAATTTCCACTCAGCACCATACTTTTGCCTGCCCCACTGGCCCTATTTCACTTAGCTTGAGGCCAGGAAGTACTCACACTTCTCTTAATCTATGAAGGAGACTTCTCCAAGAAGACAGGAAGTACTTAGATTCAGGTTATATAAAGATATAATGCTATAAAAATGCTTCAAAAATCTCAGACTCTTGCTCCCTGGGGCACAGAGGCATCTAAACATCAAGACCCCAGGAGGGTCAAGAAAATCCTTAGTAGTTCCAGGTAGACTATTCAAATACAATAGTATTAGAAACCAAGTCTAAAGCGAGCCACATATAAACATTTTTCTTTCTCTTCTGCCTTCTGTGATAATTTGATCTCCCTTACCTTGAAAGAAACCTTTATCTGATTGAATCATCTCTCTGCTATCAACCAATTTCTCTCCTTTTACTGTTTACTCTCTGGACTAGAGATAAACCTGCTGCAATATTCACCCCCCTTCATCTTTTTACAATGTGGTTTCTTCCACTGAAACTCTAATATTCTTGGATTCTAATGTATGCAATTCCAAAGACCTTTGCAAGTCCTCGGTTTCCTTGCCCTCTCTGTAGAACTTTCCAGGAGAGAAACCAAGAGCTCTGGTTGAGCTGCTCCCCAAAAGCGAGTACCAATTTACTAGTCACATGAGGGAACCATCTTGAAAGCAAATCCTCCAGCCCTCAGTTAATTACCAGCAACCGCCAATATCTCCCAAGCCAAGGAGCAGAGACAAGCCTTATCCTGCTGAGCCCTGCCCAAATTGAAGATCTATCAGAAAAAGATTATATATATATATATATATATAGAGAGAGAGAGAGAGAGAGAGAGAGAGAGAGAGAGAGAGAGCTATTTGAAGCCCCTGCTTTAACTAAAACCTATGGCTTCAACCCTAAAGTACCAAACCCTCCTCTGAACCTCTCTGCACTATTCATCTATCATTGAACTATGCTCTTTTATGTTAAAAGTTATTTTTTCATTTGTTTGGAAACTATGTCACCTGAGTGATGATTATCCTCTTGGAGACAGGTATCTTGTACTACATTTGTGGAGTTATCTATGTTTACTTGCACAGCGACTTTCTAGGCAGCTGATACTCTATATAAGGATTTCTTGATTAATTAAATCAAAGACTGTGCTCTGTAAGAAAAAATTTATTTGTGTCAGCTCTGCAAATGTGAGAGATGGCTCAGAGAAGACATGCTGAAACCCATCCAGACTCTGAGTTGATAACCACATTGACATTTTCTATAATAAAAGATCCCCATCATAGAAAATGCATATAACCACCAATTCTTCAATCTTCTATAGTGGTTATTTAATGCTCTATTGGAATTTGATATCCAAATCTTGGAATTTATTTAAAAAGCCAAACTACATTAGAACCTTATCACTCAACAAATAATTTTTTGATAGAGTTATAACAGAAAAGAATCAAGTTTTCAGTTAATCAGCTACAAACAAGCTATCTGTAAATAATAATTACCACTAATAGCCAAATTAGTTAGAATTCAGGTTTGTTCTCTTTGTTTTTATACTAATTTGTTTCCTTTACCCTAATCAGTTTCATCTAAGGATAATTAGAGAGACATAACTTCTGGCACAGCAGTATGAGGAGCTCTGTAGACTCACTCCCTAACAAAACAACCTTACCTGGTAAAAATTATTTTAAAACACCAACAACTATTTAAAGTCTCTAGAAATTGCCTAAGGGTAATACAGTTAATGAAGAAACATTTATTCAAGAAAAACTAATAAATCTTGGTAAGAACAAGGAGAGCCTATGTCAATTGAGTCATGATCTACTCCCTCCCTTGCCACTTCTCTCGCAGCTTAACTTCTATTCCACAGAGGGCTCCCTTTCCCCCAAGCTACTAGCTATATCTCCCTGGGATGGACAGGTGCCAATATTTCTCATCCTCTCCTAGCTGCCTGTTTCAGAGGCTAATTTCTAAGCAAGAGTGACAAAGAGGCCAGGGGCTCCCTTCCTCCCTCCAAACCACTCTTAGCCCCGCTGGCAAAGATAGCTTATAACACTGAAGTCAATTACTATCACCACAGTTTGCTCATACAGAGGATATTCCACACTGGGAGAAGCAAGCTGGGAAGACCAGAAGCTACTGCTCTGGCCCAATGCCCTGGTCATTAGAGCAAAAATGGCACTCCAAAAGAAGTGGATCATTGTCCCTGCTCCCATATTCAAAGCAGTGACTCAGATTTTTGCATAGAGAGAAGGTAAAAGAATAAAATATGTAGAAACACTTTCCAGACAATTTATTTGGAATAAAATGTGGGCAAGTTTAATCCTAAGGGATTCTCATAGAACAATGGAGATTTTGGTGTAGATAATTAAGTGGAGGTTGATAACTCTATGAAAGCAATAAGAAAAAAATATAGGCCAACTAGATTACCAGAGTGAACCAAGTAAAGAGATAACTACTATGATGAGCTCTCCTGAAGTCAGGAAGAAACCTCAAAGACTAGCTCTGTAAAAGGCCCTGATGTAACTGGATCAGACTGTGGAGCACTGTATGTACTAGGACGTCACTGAAAACCATAGAGTAATCAGCCAGCAATTAGTGGAGCCTAACAGCTGGCTGTGATGCCAACAGACAAAAGTTTTAGCAGAGAGACCGGGAAAGTAGGCAGCAAAAGAGAGCCCTGCTAAAATCAGTCATCCAAGGGTGACTGTGCCCATACCCAAGGCTGCACCTTCCCAAGAATGGCATCAGAGGTTTCATGCTGCATGGGAGATAGATTTCACTTAAGTACTCCAGCCAAGTTACTAAGCAGATAAACAAGCAAATAGTAACAACAAACCTAGGAAAAGAGAAATCAGTAACCAGAGTAGCTACAATATATTATCACAAATGTTTGGTTTTCAACAACAAAAAATTATTAGACATGAAAAGAAGCAGGACAGCATGACCAATACAGGGGGTGGGGGGACAAGAAGGCAACAAAAACTATCTCCAGGAGGGCCTAGATCTTGGACTTAAAACAAGTTCACAGCAGCCACTATAATACGTTCAAAGAACTGATGGAAACTATGCTTTCAAAACTATGATGACAATGTCTCATCAAATCAGAAAATAATAGAGATGAAGATAAAGCAACTGAAATGAAAACTTTACTAAAGGGACCCAAAGCAGATATGAATTGGTAGAAGAAAGAATCAATGATTTTGAAGATATGTTGATACCAGCTACACAATCCAATTAACAGTGATAGAAGGATGAAGAAAAATCAATAGTGCCTTAGAGAAATGTTGGACATTATTAAGAGCAGCAACCTATGCATAATGAGACTACCAGAATGGTGGGAGGGAGGCAAGGGAGTAGAAAAAAAAATTTCAATAAAATAATGGCTAAAAACTCCCAAATTTGATTTTTTTTTAAAGTAAAGTAATCTACACATCCAAGAAATTCAACATAGTTCAAGAAGGATAACTACAAAAAGATCCACAGCCAGACACCTCTTACCTGATATGTTAAAAGTCAAAGAAAAATATCTTGAAAATAGCCAGAAAAAGAACTCATCAAGTAGAAGAAAACCCCAAAAAGATTAACAGCTGACTTCCCATCAAGAACAATAAGACTGGAAGGCAGTGAGAGGACATATTTAAAGTGCTAGAATTTCAAAACTAGGTCAAGAAACTTATATCCAGAAAAATAATGTTTCAAAAATGAAAGCAAACTCAAGACCTTCTCAGATAAATAAAACTGAGAGAATTTGTTGCTATCAGAATATCTCATAAGAAATATTAAGGGAAGTTCAGGCTGAAAGTAAATGACCACAGATAGTAATATAAATCTATATGAAAGAGCAAAGAGCACTGATAACTATGTAATTATAAAACACAATATAAATGCATATTTCTTCTTCTTTCCCTTAGTTTATTTAAAAAACAGCTGTGCCAAAAATATGCATACAAGTGTAATTGGGGGCCTAAAATATTGAAATGAAATACAGTTGATAATAACAAAGAGGAGGTGAGTAGGAGCAAAGGTATAATACAGTAAGGAAATTATACCATACGCTAACTAAAAGTGAGAGGAAGAAATGAAAATGGCAAATAAGACAGTTAATATAACAAACTCTATAAATATATACTTGCTCTCCTTTCCTCTCTCAGCTTCTTAAAAAGATATCAATTGTATAAAGCAATAATTACAGCAATGTATTTGGGGGTTTGTTACATAGATGTGATATATATAACAATAGCAGCACATAAAAGGGGAGAAACAACAGAGCTATATAGGAGTAACTTTTCTAGTATTTCACTGAAATACAGAATAAATCTGACATGCAGTCTGAAAATTAAGATACAGATGGTACGTCCCAGAGCAACCAATAAGTAACTAACTCAAAAATACATATAATGTAATGTCACACTAGAAAATATTCAAAAGAAAGAAGTAGAAGAATTCAGGAACAAAATCTTATGGATTCAATTATGCCCCCCCCCCCAAATTCATATGTTGAAGTCCTAATCCCTCACCTCATAATATTACTTTATTTGCCAACAGGGTTTTTACAGAGGGAATACAGTTAAAATGAGGTCATTATGGTGAGCCCTAATCCAATACAACTAGTGCCCTTATAAGAAACAAAAATTTGGACACATGAAGACAGAGAGAAGATCATGTGAACAGAGAGAAGGATAAGACGGATTTTTTAAAGCCAAAGAGAGGGCAGCCTGGGTGGCTCAGCAGTTTAGTGCCACCTTCAGCCCAGGGCCTGATCCTGGAGACCTGGGATCAAGTCCCACGTCAGGCTCCCTGCATGGAGCCTGCTTCTCCCTCTGCCTGTGTCTCTCATGAATGAATAAAATCTTAAAAAAAAAAAAAAAAAAAAAAAAAGCCAAAGAGAGAGACCAAAGAGAGCCAAAGAAAGAACCAACTCCACTGACAACTTGATCTCAGAACTTCAGACCTCTATTTGTTGTTTGTGTTGTGTGTGATAAGCTCTCCAGTTCATGATACTTTGTTATGATGGCATTAGAAAACTAATGTCTATATAGAAAACAAAATGTAAAATGACAGATGTAAATCTAACTCTGTGAACAGTAACATAAGTGTGAATGGACTGAACATTCCAATCAAAAAGCAGAGACTGTCAAACTGAATAAAAAGACTCAATTATATGCCATCTACAAGAGACACATTTTAATTTCAAAGATACAAATAAATTGTAAATAAAAGGATTAAACAAAAGATCGTACCAACAGTAACCATAAGAAAGCTGAAGTGACTATTATCTGACAAAATAGGATTTAAAACAAAAAAAATTGTTAAAGAGAAACATTTAATTATTACAAAAGATTCAGTCTATCAAGAAAGATAACAAACATATATGTACCTAACACAGAGCCTAAAACACATAAAGCAATTAACAATGTCAAACACTGACAATCAACAATGGTTGAAGACTTTACTACTCCAATTCCAATAATAAATAAACCAAAAAGGCAGATGGACAAAGAGAAGAGCTGAACAACACTATAAACTAGTTAAACCTAACAGAGACTCTATCTACCAACAACACAATATACATTCTTCACAAGTGCACATGAGACATTCCCCATGACAGATCATAGGCTAGGCAGTAAAACAAGCCTCAATAAATTTAAGAGGATTGAAACCATTGAACTAATGATCTCCACAATGGAATCAACTTAGAAGTCAGTAACAGAAAGAAATTTAAGGAATTCAGAAATATGTTGATATTAAACAACGCACTCCTAAATATCCAATAGGCCAAAGAAGGAACCACAAAGGAAATTATACAATACTTTGAAATTAATAAAAATTAAAATACAGTGTAGAAAAATCTATGGGATGCAGTTAAAGCAGTGCTGAAAGGGAAATTTATACCCTATATTAAAAAAAAAAAACTCTAATTAATAACCTAACATTCCACCATAAGACACTGGAAAAAGAAGATGCACTAACTTTAAAACAAGCAAAAATAAATAAATAATAAAGATTACAGTACAAATAATGAAATGGAGAATAGAAAACCAGGGGGGAAAAAATCAACAAAACCAAGATTGTTTGGGGAAAAAAAAATTAAAACCTTTAGCTAGACTAACAAAAAAGAGAGAACATTCCATTACCAAAATCAGGATGAAAGAGGGAACAAAAGTACTGACCTTACAGAAATGAAAAAAAAAAAAACCCAAAGATACACTATGGGCAATGGTATGCCAACAAAACAGATAATCCAGATGGACTGGATAAATTCCTAGGGAGGTACAAACTACTAATTCAAAGAGGAATAGAAAATCTGAATAGATCTATAACAAGAGATTAGCAATATATATTTTTAAAAAACTATACACAAAGAAAAACCCAGGACTCACTAAAGAATTCTACTAAACATTAAAAAAGAATCAATACCAATACTTCACAAACCCTTCATAAAAATAGAAGAGGAAGGAACATTTCTCAATACATTTTATGAGGTCAGTATTACCTCGATACCAAAACCAAAGATAACAAGAAAGCTACAGATCAGTATCTCTTACGAATACAGGTAGAGAAATCAATAAAATACTAGCAAAGAAAATCAAACAACATATTTTTTAAAAAGTCATAAATCATGATCAGGATATAAAAAGAATTATACACCATAACCAGAGGGATTTATTGCAAAAATATAAGACTGGTTCAACATCCAATTATGATTAATATATGTTTTAATAAAAATAAATGACAAAAAACACAATCATCTAAATAGTAGCTGAAAAAAATTTAATAAAATAAAATAATCCCTTTGTGACAGAAACACATAACTAACTTGGACTAGAAAAGAACATCCTCAATCTGAAAAAAGAGTACCTATGAAAAACCCAGACCTAAAGAGAAGAATTAACAGGAAGATTCCACCAGTTGATAAGTATGCCTATTCTAATTATGCATTCCTTAACAGAGAAAATCACCACAGGGAGGGTTCAGGGATCCACTGAAAGATGGACCTGAACTAAAACTCCATTGGTCACCTGACCTCCATAAGCGCCTCCACTGATTGATGGGGTACAGTCACAGATGTTGGGTCTCTTGGACTTAGTTTAGACCAGTGTCCAGTAATCCCCAAAGGGTCTAATTATTTCCTTTCCTCAATATACAATTACTCTGGTAAAAGGCTATAGGTCCCATCAGGGGAACTGGGAGAAAGATTAACAGTGTAAAGTTTTGGTAGTGTACTGAGGTCTTTCCTCAAGGAGACACAACCCCCTCCTCATTAATGGGTTGTGGGTCTATAAGTTGGCTCAAGTCTGGGAACTGATTGTAAGGCCATGACTGTTTTTAGGATTCAGGCTAAACTTTTTTTTTTTTCATTTGGCTTAAAGTTTTTCTGCTTGTACCAAACAAAAATTTAGTAAGCTTCCTATAAATTTTACTTCTCATTATGATTAATTAGCCAGAGCCATAGTTCTGCACAAGTCAGACTACCCATTGCTGCTTTGACTTTACTGTATATTATAGTAGCCATTCCACTTGCCCTTTGGTGGTGGAGCCCCTGCCACTCAGGATCCAATTATACCCATTGCATTTCAGTTTCCTGATTCATTGACTGCAGTTTCCACTGTGAGCTCTAGCCTACAGAGAAGAGTGGTCAGCTCTCCTCACATATTTATTCCTCACAATGCTAGTGGAAGGTCTAGCTTTTGGGTCCTCCCAGGGAGGAAGAGTAGGCTTTACATAACAAATCCACTCTAACATTCCAATCTCTCTAAGTCTTTGAATCTCTTCCTCTACGGTAAACCAAGGTATGTCCACCATTTCCAATTCACTCATGATTCACTCATGGTCAGCCACATTTTGGTTCATGTTTCATCATCCTTAAAAGAAAAAAATCTGAATGCTTCCTCCCTCCCCTAGTATCAGGAACAAGACCAGGATAAGTGTTCACACCACTTCATTCAACATAATAGTGTCAGACAATTAGTTACATTAGACAAAAAAAATAATGAGAAAAAAAGTCATCAGATTCTAAAGGAAGAAGTAAAGCTATCTCTATTTAAAGATGATATCATCATGTATATAGAAAATCCTAAGGAATACACTTAAAACTATTAGAACTAGCAAATGTGTTCAGGAAGGTTGCAGGTTCTAAGATCAATACACAAAAATAATTGTGTTCCAACACAAAAGTAAGGAATAAATCCAAAAATGCAATTAAGAAAATAATTTCATTTACAATGGCATCAAAAAAATAAAATACTTAAGAATAAATTTCACAAAAAAATTCCAAAAATTATATTCTGAAAACTACAAAATACTGCTGAAAGAAATTAATACCTGATTAGAAAATAATGATATTGAATGATATTCAACATCATTAATATAACAATACTCCTCAAATTAATTATAGATTCAACACAATCCCTGTCAGATCCAAACTGGCTTTTTAATAGAAATTGACAAGCTGTTCCTAAAACTCATATAGGAATTTAAGGGACCTTAGAACAGCCAAAACAATCTTGAAAAAGAACAAACCTGGAGGACTTACACTTTCCAGTTTTAAAATTGACTACAAAGTTACAATAATCAAGACAGTGTGACACCAGCATAAATGCAAATATACAGAGCAAGTGAATAGAATTGAAAATTCAGATTTTACTCTCACACTAATGGTCAGCTGATTTCAATGAGGTTAAGAAGACATTCAGTGTGGAGATCCCTTGGTGGCTCAGCGGTTTAGCACCTGCCTTCAGCCCAAGGCGTGATCCTGGAGTCCTGGAATCGAGTCCCGTATCAGGCTCCCTGCATGGAGCCTGCTTCTCCCTCTGCCTGTGTCTCTGCATCTCTCATGAATAAATAAATAAAATCTTAAAAAAAAAAAAAAAAGAAGACATTCAGTGGAGGAAAGAACAGTCTTTTCAACAGATGGTGCTGGGACAACTGGATATTCATAAGCAAAGGAATGAAGGTGGACCCCTAACTCACATTATATATAAAAATTAACTCACACTAAATGTTACAAGGTAAATGAAAGAACTAAAAATAAACAATACTTAGAAAAAAATCAGAGGCATAAATTTTCATGACTTTGGATTAGTCAATGGTTAAATATAGATAATAGACTAAGCAACACCAAAAATGGATAAATTAATTTCATCAAAATTTAAAGCTTTTTGCTACACCATTAAGAACACCACTAAGAAAGTTAAAAGACAATCCATAGAAAATATTTGCAAGATATATACTTGATAAGTGATAAAGAGCTCTTAGAACTCAATAATTGGGGTGGCCTGGGTGGCTCAGCGGTTGGGTGTCTGCCTTTGGCCCAGGGTGTGATCCTGGAGACGCGAGATCGAGTCCCACATTGGGCTCCCTGCATGGAGCCTGCTTCTCCCTCTGCCTGTGTCTCTGCCTCTCTCTCTCTCTCTGTGTGTCTCTCATGAATAAATAAATAAAATCTTTTTTTAAAAAAAAACTCAATATATTTTTTTAAAAACAGTTCAAGAGTAGGCAAAAGATCTAAATAGACACTTTCCCTAAGAAGATTTACAAATGACCACTAAGCACAATAAAATACACTTGACATCATTAGTCATCAGGGAAATAGAAATAAAAATGATAGTGAGATACTAACTACTTCATATCCATGAGGATGGCTATTATTAAAAAGACAACTCAAGTGGTGATGAGATTAGAACCCTCATATACTGCTGATGGGAATGCAACATGGTGCTGTCACTTTGGAAAATGGCCTGGTAGTTTCTAGAAATGTTCAACCGTTGTCGTATTACCCAGAAATGTGATTCCTAGGTATGTAGTCAAGAAAAATGAAAGCACATGTTCACACAATAACTTGCACATGAATGTTCATAACAGCATTATTCATTATATCCAAAAAGTAGATTAATCTAAATATCCATAAACTGATGAATGAATGAATGAATGAATGAATGAAATGTGGTACAGCCACACAATGGAATACTATTCAGTCAAAAACAAGAATGAAGTACTGATACATGCTACAGCATGGATGAATCATGATAACATTTTGCCAAATGAAAGAAGTCAGTCACAAAAGACCACGTGATTCTCTTTATATGAAATGTCCAGTTTAGACAAATCTGGAGAGACAGAAAGTACTTTGTGGTTGTCTAGGGGTTCAGGCCTTGGGAGAAAAGAGAGAGACTGCTGATGGGCATGGGATTTCTTTTAGA